>NC_090325.1:95328593-95634681 GCF_035084215.1 Heptranchias perlo | reverse complement strand
ATTGCAGCATTTTTCACTTTTACTTTAGGTTTCCAGCATTCTCCGTTTTTTTTCTTCTTCTCTCTAATGAAAAAGATGTATTTTAGTCATCTCGCTCATAGAGACTGACTGTTGGAGGGAATCTGTTTTCTATTGTTTCTTCCAAGTGCAAGCCATCTAATTATTTTTTAACAATCACAGAGAATGAAACCAGTTCTGGCCCCTGTTGAGACCTATCTGTCATTGACGGGTAAAAATTTCTGGGACTGGATAGATGATCAGCATATCTTCTTTCAGTCCTACACTCTCCTATGTTCCTAATTTCTTCCCTTTAAAATCTTAACTTGGATAAAAACCAAGTAAGAGTGAAATCTATGCTCGTAGGGGTTCAAAAGGCTGAAAAATAAACAGCCAATATCATTGCAAAAAGGAATCAGACATGCCCGTCAATGACAGGTTGGAGGGAGGTCATTTACAACTTCCATTGAAATCAACGGAAAGGAAAATCAGGCTTTTTCTGCTATGGGCACCTGGCCTGTAACATCAGTTTTACACTCCAGCAGTAAGTTAAAAATTAGAATCATAGAAGTTTACAACATGGAAACAGGCCCTTCGGCCCAACATGTCCATGTCGCCCAGTTTATACCACTAAGCTAGTCCCAATTGCCTGCACTTGGCCCATATCCCTCTTTACCCATCTTACCCATGTAACTGTCCAAATGCTTTTTAAAAGACAAAATTTTACCCGCCTCTACTACTGCCTCTGGCAGCTCGTTCCAGACACTCACCAACCTTTGAGTGAAAAAATTGCCCCTCTGGACCCTTTTGTATCTCTCCCCTCTCACCATAAATCTATGCCCCCTCGTTATAGACTCCCCTACCTTTGGGAAAAGATTTTGACTATCTACCTTATCTATGCCCCTCATTATTTTATAGACTTCTATAAGATCACCCCTAAACCTCCTACTCTCCAGGGAAAAAAGTCTCAGTCTATCCAACCTCTCCCTATAAGTCAAACCATCAAGTCCCGGTAGCATCCTAGTAAATCTTTTCTGCACTCTTTCTAGTTTAATAATATCCTTTCTATAATAGGGTGACCAGAACTGTACACAGTATTCCAAGTGTGGCCTAACTAATGTCTTGTACAACTTCAACAAGACATCCCAACTCCTGTATTCAATGTTCTGACCAATGAAACCAAGCATGCTGAATGCCTTCTTCACCACCCTATCCACCTGTGACTCCACTTTCAAGGAGCTATGAACCTGTACTCCTAGATCTCTTTGTTCTATAACTCTCCCCAACGCCCTACCATTAACGGAGTAGGTCCTGGCCCGATTCGATCTACCAAAATGCATCACCTCACATTTATCTAAATTAAACTCCATCTGCCATTCATCGGCCCATTGGCCCAATTTATCAAGATCCTGTTGCAATCCTAGATAACCTTCTTCACTGTCCACAATGCCACCAATCTTGGTGTCATCTGCAAACTTACTAACCATGCCTCCTAAATTCTCATCCAAATCATTAATATAAATAACAAATAACAGCGGACCCAGCACCGATCCCTGAGGCACACCACTGGTCACAGGCCTCCAGTCCGAAAAACAACCCTCTACAACCACCCTCTGTCTCCTGTCATCAATCCAATTTTGTATCCAATTGGCTACCTCACCTTGGATCCCGTGAGATTTAACCTTATGTAACAACCTACCATGCGGTACCTTGTCAAAGGCTTTGCTGAAGTCCATGTAGACCACGTCTACTGCACAGCCCTCATCCAACTTCTTGGTTACCCCTTCAAAAAACTCAATCAAATTCATGAGACATGATTTTCCACTCACAAAACCATGCTGACTGTTCCTAATCAGTCCCTGCCTCTCCAAATGCCTGTAGATCCTGTATCTCAGAATACCCTCTAACAACTTACCCACTACAGATGTCAGGCTCTCCGGTCTGTAGTTCCCAGGCTTTTCCCTGCCGCCCTTCTTAAACAAAGGCACAACATTTGCTACCCTCCAATCTTCAGGCACCTCACCTGTAGCTGTCGATGATTCAAATATCTCTGCTAGGGGACCCGCAATTTCCTCCCTAACCTCCCATAACGTCCTGGGATACATTTCATCAGGTCCAGGAGATTTATCTACCTTGATGCGCGTTAAGACTTCCAGCACCTCCCTCTCTGTAATATGTACACTCCTCAAGACATCACTATTTATTTCCCCAAGTTCCCTAACATCCATGCCTTTCTCAACCGTAAATACCGATGTGAAATATTCATTTAGGATCTCACCCATCTCTTGTGGTTCCGCACATAGATGACCTTGTTGATCCTTAAGTGGCCCTACTCTCTCCCTAGTTACTCTTTTGCCCTTTATGTATTTGTAGAAGCTCTTTGGATTCTCCCTTGCCTTATCTGCCAAAGCAATCTCATGTCCCCTTTTTGCCCTCCTGATTTCTCTCTTAACTCTACTCCGGCAATCTCTATACTCTTCAAGGGATCCACTTGATCCCAGCTGTCTATGCATGTCATATGCCTCCTTCTTCTTTTTGACTAGTGCCTCAATCTCCCGAGTCATCCAAGGTTCCCTACTTCTTACATCCTTGCCCTTCACTTTATAAGGAATGTGCTTACCCTGAACCCTGGTTAACACACTTTTGAAAGCCTCCCACTTACCAGACGTCCCTTTGCCTGCCAACAGACTCTCTCAATCAACTTCTGAAAGTTCCTGTCTAATACCATCAAAATTGGCCTTTCCCCAATTTAGAATTTTAACTTTTGGGCCAGACCTATCCTTCTCCATAGCTATCTTAAAACTAATGGAATTATGATCACTGGTCCCAAAGTGATCCCTCACTAACACTTCTGTCACCTGCCCTTCCTTATTTCCCAAGAGGAGGTCAAGTTTTGCCCCCTCTCTAGTCGGGCCATCCACATACTGAAAGAGAAATTCCTCCTGAATACACTCAACAAATTTCTCTCCATCCAAGCCCCTAATGCTATGGCTGTCCCAGTCAATGTTGGGAAAGTTAAAGTCCCCTACTATTACCACCCTATTTTTCTTGCAGCTGTCTGTAATCTCCTTACATATTTGCTCCTCAATTTCCCATTGACTATTTGGGGGTCTGTAGTATAATCCTATCAAAGTGATCTCTCCCTTCTTATTTTTCAGTTCTACCCATATGGACTCAGTGGGCGAACCCTCGGATATATCCTCTCTCACTACTGCCGTGATGTTCTCCCTTATCAAGAACGCAACTCCCCCTCCTCTCTTACCTCCTGCTCTATCTTTCCTATAGCATCTGTACCCTGGAACATTGAGCTGCCATTGTCCCCAAGAACCCCACATTGGTTCTTGTTTAACAAATGGCGTTACAATAGTCTCCTGTACAACATACTAAGAGCTGGCTCCTTTAAAAGAAAAATAGCTCAGAATCTAGGTATTTATAATTCTTTCATTGGATATGCTGGTTTAAGTGAACTGACAGGATAGCAACAAATTTTCAGCGTTCCAGTTTAAGGGCGGGTAAAATTGCTCTTCGGCGCTAGCACAAAACTGCGAAAGAGAATCGGCAGCCCGTTTTACACCCCACCTTATTTTATATTTTTTCCATTGGCTTCAAAGGAAAATAAAATCAGGCGGAGTGTAAAACAAGCTGCCGATTCGCTATTACCCATTTTGCGTTGCCGCCGAAGACCAATTTCACCCCCTAGGTAACTAAAGACTGATGTTGGAGGAGAAGAAGATGATGAAACTTCCATTCCTAGAGACTTGCATCATTGGTATTTCAGAGACTGTTAATTCTCGATTGCCAGGCTGTCAAAATCTTTTGATTTTTTACTTTTGATATTCTCTCAGATTCAGAATCACTGGTCGGTCCTGTAAGCGGACTTCGCATCCCCAACGATTTGGAGTGCATTTTTTTTCCCCGCTATCTAGTTAAACGATTACATGAGTCATGGATTATAACAGAGAGCCCTTACTCTATGCACTGGCTACAGAAATATCATATGTGCAATCAAGTGAATTCTTTCTTTATGGAAGACGGGCTGAAATAGCACTTTAATGAGATGAGGCCCAATTTCCGAGTAAAAGCTGGTTTATTTACACAAAATACATGAATGAACGGTATACAGCTTTAACAGACACAACATTTCCCCCCCAATGCTCCTTAGTTATAAAAATAATAAAGATGCAACTTGCTTCTCTCTTAAACACATTTTCTAGCTTATGTTTTTGAAACTAATCTAGTTCACACTTTTAAAATAGAGACAGTTTTTGCTGCTGCTACAATATCAAAGACCACCCTGTGACTGAGCGAGTGACAAGCTCTTCTTTGTAGACTGCCCCCCTTTAAATCTGTCTGTGGACAATAAATCTTTCATGATTTAATTAATCCAGAATGGCTCCATCACCAATATTGAATGAAGGCAAAGGAAAGCACTTTCGAATAAGGGCCTGGAAATTCCATGGGTGTTCCCTGGATAAAGTGCCTTTTTAAATTCAGACCATACAGTCAGGTATGAGCTTTCTCTTTATCTTTCCCCAAACCCTCAGGTGGAGTCAGCTAGCTGTACCTCCTTCACGTCTGCTCAGCTTTTACTATCCAGTCTTCTTTGGCCAGTCAAATTCATATATTTATTTGGCACATGACTGAGTGCCACCCTGGACATTTCCACTGTGCTCTATGCCAACTCGGCAAGACCTCCGCCTGAAATCATGCCAGCCCCCGACTCTGTTTAGGTGGGAAACGCCCAAGACTTTGTGCTGCTCCGGCAGTGAGCGGCACTCCTGCAGCTGACTGCACTTGACTGCCAAAACCTGCTTACCTTTACCCAGCCCTGGTCTCCTCTTCACTAAGAATGGCATGGTTGAAGAGAACCCCCCACTTCTTTCAGCCCTGTGCAAATGAAATATTCCAGCCAAATCCTGGCCATGGGTACCTCTGTGGTATCCTAAAGTCCCCAAATCCAAGCAACTCTGCCTTACGCATAGTGGTAATCCTGTACCAGGAATGTATACACTATAACGAAGAAACACCCTATGTTCTTTGCCTGTGTCAAATCACTGTCACTGGGTGTGCATTACAAGACATCTTGCTTATTTTTGTGGTCACCACATAACTAGCAGACTCCTGTTTAACAAGCCTACTCAATCTCCCAGAATGCGTTTTAAGACATCTAGGAGACAAGTAATTGTTGGCCTTGAGACTCACGTGGTTTATTTAAAGCATCTTATTTCCCTGTCCACAAGTATCTATGTTCTGTTCGGCTACACTGACACAGGCTCACTGTGTGTGGGCTGAACAGTTGCCTCACTGAACACTTCATCCATAAGATGGCAAGCGGTGTCTATAGGTGTTAAGTCATATGCATTAAAAATAGCACATTTTACAACATCATAGTCCATACTATTCACTGGATAAGTAAATGCTCTCCGTGCTTTACCAAAATAATATTACTCACACATTTTGGTTGAACTTATGGTGGTATCTAGTGACTCAACTGCCTCAATAAAATTATCAGTATCAACTCCTTTGAAATTGGAATGAAATTAGATTTAACAAAATTATGGACAAACTATCTGCAACCTTACCTACCAGATTCACTGTTGATATGCATTTCTTTGCAAGTTCAAAGGCACAAGTGGCTCTGAATATAGGCTTCACTCGCAGAAATTAATAGAAGAAAAAGGCCTTCAGAGTTCAGATTGTTAATCTCCTCATCCATTCAGTTGTATCTGTGTATGGCATATAAAAAGCTGAAGCTCAGATTCAAGGAAATTGTATTGCTAACCTTTGCTGTGCCCTTAAAAGCAAGTAGACTTCACAAGTAATTCCCTCTGGAAAGGAAGGGGATGAAACCTTTACTTCCATGCCACATGTCAATTTCTTGCATCACAAATATGTGCTGTTTAGTATTATTTTTCAGCTTGATTGTTTTGATATTTCCAATCTTACTAACAATGAACATATCAAGTTATTTCTATTAATAGGTTGTATTCTCTAAAATGCCCAATCCCATTATGCAGAGTGCTTTATATCACAACCGCTGTTTGATTTGACGGTTACAGACTGATGGCCGTGCTGTCAGGGGATTCCTTTAGTTGTGCCATCTGTAACTTGTGACATTTAATTGCAATGTCCCTGCTCCTGATTGAAAACCTCAGGTGAACTGAGTGAGCGAGACAACCTGATAAAATCCTAGCAATAATACTGCTAAATAAAAGAAAGACCGTTCACAGGGAATTCATGGAAATTCCTGCTCCTGTTTTCATTCCAACATTTTGATCTGTCGCAGCTGAGTATTGTCAGACTACATAATCACTGTCTATTTTATTCCACAAATTTTCTCGCCATCTCTCCTCAGGGCACTCATTCATGCTATGATACAGTTTCATGACTGCTGCCATTCCCCCAGTACCCTGCTCAACTGGTCTTCCTTCAAATTTAAGCTTGAACAATTAATGCCACCAGACTATGTTACAAATGAGGTATCACACCCAAGTCTATCCTTTCCTGGTCGCATATCGTGCATTTTCCAGCACGAATCATTGGAAAACAATACGGAATGGGGACTCCTGGCTGATGTTTCTTCAGTTTATTGTATTTTATTTATTTCACTTATTAGAGAATAAGGTAGCAGAGTTCACACAGGTTGGTGGAAGTGGTCAATCAGGCTATGCTGGTTGTTGATCATCCTGGTGTTAGAATACTCAGCTGCGACAGATCAAAATGTTGGAACGAAAATAGGAACAGGAATTTCCATGAATTCCCTGTGAAGAGATGAGAAGATATGAGACATTGGAAGTAGATCAGGACTAAAATTAAACAGGAGAAGCTGGAAAAATTGGATGTGGCCATTGGCCCTAACAAGCAGGCCAACACCAAAGGCATTGATGGCGTCTCTTCAGGTGTCCAGGCCATAAACTCGGCCAGGACCCACTAATGGGTCAGCTGGTGTACCTGAACCAATCATATGCCAGGTCCCTGTGAAGACCCGGACTACAAGAACTTTGATGTTCAGAGTCCCTGCTGCCAGTGACACACCCTTTTCCAACAATAGCTTGTAAGGGGTGGATTATTCCAGTTTAATGGATTGAAAAATACTGATTGCTTCATCACTTCTCCATCAACAGAAAACTCATTGCAATACAAGAGGCAGTAATCAATTTACTGTGCGTTGACTCAAGTGCATCCCTGCAAAGCTTTGCTACCCCTACTACAGGGTGGTGGTGGAGGCAGATTCAATTGTGGCTTTCAAAAGGGAACCGGATAAGTATCTGAAAGGAAAAAAATTGCAGGGCTCCGGGGATAGGGCGGGGGAGTGGGACTAGCTGGATTACTATTGCACAGAGCCGGCACGGTCTCGATGGGTTGAATGGCCTCCTTCCGTGCAGTAACCTTTCTATGTTTCTATGATACACAGCTATATTACTGAACAAGTTAACTGTGGTTCTCAGTTACATTGCTACTCAAAATCCAGCTTTACTACACCAGCAACTGTGTGTAGCAACAGCATAACATCCCAAACAGTGCGCCTGCCTTCTCTACTATCTGGCATTATCATGATTGGTCTGGTTGCTAGAAACATTAGATAATTGCACTGCAAAGATTTATGTGAACTGGGCATATTTTTCACTTAGACATGGTTAAAACCACTTAGCACCTTTAGGCAGATTACAAGATTAATGCTGGAAATTTTACAAATTTTCTGATGGGTACTTTCTTCAGGAAAGAGATAATGTTAGAAATGTTGTAGAGACTATTTCTTAAAGACATCGGATATAATTCCTGTCACTGGTAGTTTCTGCAGAAAAGTAGACATGAAATGTTATGTTTTTCTCATATCTACCATATCACCAAAATAGTGAAATTTCAGCCACAAGTCACTTGAAGAAACTGTTTAAATGAAATGCTATCGTATATTTATCTACAGTTGCAACAAAATATAATTGGAATAAAGAGGGAGAGTGGAAGTCTCATTGGAATCTATCCACATGATTTACTCTTGAAATCAATGAGAAAAAGACTGATTAAAGAGTTAAACTTAAATAATACAGATATTCTGATCTTATCCATATATCCAACCCTTGTGCGTTGTGGTCCTGAATGAAATTAGGAAAATTACACTGGATACCCCACGAGATCCAGCTTCTTCCTCTGTCACAACTAGATAATGCATTAATGTGGTAACTATACTTAGGGATGCTCTCTTGATTGTAATGGCCAGTGATTGCAATTTAACTCTCTTCCTGAGGCAAGATCAATCAAAGAACATCTTGATCCTTCTGTACATATGTACAAACAGAAACTTGACCTCCGTTAAGTCGAGGAGTATTTTGCTAAAACTGCTAATCAAGTGTGAATATGTGCCTTAAATAAAATGTGTGTGTAATATGTGCAGCATACAATTTTTTTTCCCATTGCAAATGGGATCAAAAGTATTGGTCTTCATAAAGTAGTAGGAAGAGACCACACTAAACTTTGTTTCAAATTGTGGAAAGAAAGCATATTCAGCTGAAATACAAATGCATACAAAGCGAAAAACAGCAGATTGTCTGATTCATGATCTCCTTAGTTGGAGTTACATCATCACCGGCTTCTGTTGGCTGCAGCTGTTACTGAATTTAGTGCAATCGATTGTGAATTTTGCTAATTCCACAGTTTAGTTTCTACAAAAATTACTTCTACTTTTTCATCAACCCATCTATGCTAAACTGTATTGGAATCCTGCTTTCTAGAGGTTAAAGCATTGTCTTGAATTTATTGTTTCAATTTATTGTGTTAGTTTCCCTTCCATTCTCAGATTCAAGTTATTTCTGTAAATGTACACATAAGGTTAAATCTCACGGGATCCAAGGTGAGGTAGCCAATTGGATACAAAATTGGCTTGACGACAGAAGACAGAGGGTGGTTGTAGAGGGTTGTTTTTCAAACTGGAGGCCTGTGACCAGCGGTGTGCCTCAGGGATCGGTGCTGGGTCCGCTGTTATTTGTTATTTATATTAATGATTTGGATGAGAATTTAAGAGGCATGGTTAGTAAGTTTGCAGATGACACCAAGATTGGTGGCATTGTGGACAGTGAAGAAGGTTATCTAGGATTGCAACGGGATCTTGATAAATTGGGCCAGTGGGCCGATGAATGGCAGATGGAGTTTAATTTAGATAAATGTGAGGTGATGCATTTTGGTAGATCAAATTGGGCCAGGACCTACTCCGTTAATGGTAGGGCATTGGGGAGAGTTATAGAACAAAGAGATCTAGGAGTACAGGTTCATAGCTCCTTGAAAGTGGAGTCACAGGTGGATAGGGTGGTGAAGAAGGCATTCAGCATGCTTGGTTTCATTGGTCAGAACATTGAATACAGGAGTTGGGATGTTTTGTTGAAGTTGTACAGGACATTAGTAAGGCCACACTTGGAATACTGTGTACAGTTCTGGTCACCCTATTATAGAAAGGATATTATTAAACTAGAAAGAGTACAGAAAAGATTTACTAGGATGCTACCGGGACTTGATGGTTTGACTTATAGGGAGAGGTTGGATAGACTGGGACTTTTTTCCCTGGAGAGTAGGAGGTTTAGGGGTGATCTTATAGAAGTCTATAAAATAATGAGGGGCATAGATAAGGTAGATAGTCAAAATCTTTTCCCAAAGGTAGGGGAGTCTATAACGAGGGGACATAGATTTAAGGTGAGAGGGGAGAGATACAAAAAGGTCCAGAGGTGCAATTTTTTCACTCAAAGGGTGGTGAGTGTCTGGAACGAGCTGCCAGAGGCAGTAGTAGAGGCGGGTACAATTTTGTCTTTTAAAACGCATTTGGACAGTTACATGGGTAAGATGGGTATAGAGGGATATGGGCCAAGTGCAGGCAATTGGGACTAGCTTAGTGGTATAAACTGGGCGACATGGACATGTTGGGCCGAAGGGCCTGTTTCCATGTTGTAAACTTCTATGACTCTATGACTCTAATTACATAGAATGTACAGCACAGAAACAGGCCACTTGGCCCAACAGGTCCATGCCAGTGTTTACTTCTTTCCTAACCTTTTCGTATTCCCTTTTGTCATCCTCTCCTTTGTTGTCGATGTACTATATTTTTTTCTTTAGTTTCAATTTTGTCCTTATTTCTTTATTCATCCATGGTGCATCATTATTGGCTAGTTTGTTCTTGCTTTTTAGTGAGATATATTTCTCATGGACTCTATTGATCATGGCTCGCTGGACTTTACTGCTCGCGCAAATGAATCTGAGAGTGCAGGGGTTGAAAGAGCCAAAGCTGGCTATGAATTTAATCTACCCAGGGACTGCCCATGCATGTACTGTAGAAGGGGTGAGGGATACAGATGTGGGATTCCGGGCCGGGATACACCTGACAGGCCAGGACATCTACGTAGACGGGTCCAGTTCGGTGGTGAACAGGGAGTGTCTCACTGGGTGCGGGATTTATGACCTCACAGCTAAGGTAGCGAAGGCCATTAAACTCCCCAGCACGCTGAGCGCTCAGCATGCAGAACTGTCGGCAGTGGCGTACATGGTTACCCACCCCGACGAATTCCCCACCCCCTATACCATCTCCTCGGATTCCATGTTCACCTGTAATTCATGCATGGAGTACTTGGCCATTTGGGCCAGGTTTCAAGTCCGCAGACGGGAAGCCCCTAGCATCAGCACCTTTGCTAGGGAGAATTTTAGAAGTCACAGGCACCCGGGGAGATTACTATATACACAAAGTCAAAGCCCATTCAAAGACAGAACCCAAGTGGGAGGACAACCAAAAGGCAGACGAGCTGGCCAAACAGGGGGCCAGGGAAGGAGTATTCTGGGACCCGTACAGAGCAGATCCGGTAGCAGCAACCCGGGACAAGAGAGGCGCACAGCGGGTAGCTTTGGCTTCGGACTTAACATGAGTCCAAGCGCAGGGTCCCATACTTAAGGCCGTCCTTGTAAAAAGGGAGAACGGCGAACCAGTAGAGGGTCCGTTCGGGGCAAGGGACATCACAGTTAAGGAGGGGATGCTTTTCAAGGGGGCTTGTTGGATAGTTCCAGCACAGCACCAGTCGGCCCACGGGGGCCCGGGAGCAGGACACCCAGGGCCAGAAACTACCTGGCAAAGTGTAGAGGAGGCAGGGTGGTGACCCCATCTCAGGGAGGAAGTCAAGGAATTCTGTGCAAAGTGTTTGGTGTGTGCGGCTAACAACCCCGCTCCTCAGTGCAGAAAAGCCCCCATAGGACACACCAGAAGGGTAGAGGGACCGTGGTGGTCTCTGCAGGTTGATTTCATCGGACCACGACCCACCACTAAAGCAGGTAACAAGTATTGCTTAGTCCTGGTGGACGTATTCTCGAAGTGGGTGGAGGCCTTCCCATGCCGAGCAGCCACGGCACTAGCAACAGCTAGGATCCTAGTGAGGGAAGTGTCCTCCCGATGGGGACTGCCACAGGTCGTGGAGTCCGACCAAGGGAGCTATTTCACGGGGAAGGTGATGCAGACCACCTTAAAACTTCTGGGAGTACAAGGGAAGTGGCATCGGGGATTGTAGTGCGCATGAACCGGACACTGAAAGAAAGACTAAGGAAGGAAGTAAGCCCGTTCCCGCAGAGATGGGACGAGGTCTTGCCTCTAGTCCTAAAGGGTGTCCGGGCCAGCCCCTCCAGAAGCACAGGGTACTCCCCACATGAGCTCACGACCAGGAGGATTATGCGCACCCCAACCCACGTGTTGGCGCCGGTCCTCACAGAAGCTCAGGTCGGGCAGGTAAACCAGGACAGGTTTGCCCAGAATCTGTTTGATACTTTAAAACACATTCACTGGCAGGCAGCCAGTAACCTGGGGAGCCAACACCGGAAAAATCGGTTGCCGCTCGAGCCCCAGAGAACCCACGAGTGGAAGGTGGGAGACCAGGTAATGGTCAGGAACTATGTCCGCGTAGGGGCATTCGAGCCACTGTACATGGGGCCTTATAACAGCATAGATAAGGCAAGCCCCATGGTATATGCAGTGAGACTCCCGAAACGCACAAAATGGTATCACATCAACCAGTGCAAGTTGTTTAACCGCGAGGAGGGGAAAACAAAGGCAAAGTGAAACCAGGGCACAATAATGAGCATGGTGAATGCGGGTCTTCCTCCCATGGTGTGGGACGATGATGGTAACCTGGAGGACAGGGCGGTAAGGAGAAGCAGTCGGATACCACGGCCTCGGACACCTCCTTACTCGCCGACCGTGAGCGGCAAGAGGCCCAGCTAGAAAGGTTTTAACCGGGGGCACTCGATAACGCGGAACGAACTGTAAATATATGTAAATGACGAAAGCCAGATCTGTGGAGGAGAAACCTCTCACAGAACGGTGTTGCTGTATCTGTTTGTCTTAATGGTAGAAATCAGAAGAAACCGGAGAAGTAAAATGGAAACAACCCTAAGACTGTGCGTGCTCATAATCCTGGTCGGACCGAGACACGTGGAGAGAGGAGATACCGAGGTGTCCTTCCTCTCCGGCTGCACAGGAGGGCATGGACGGGATGGCTGCTTACTTCCACCAGGGAAGGTGGCCGGGGTGGTTGGGGTCGAATTCGACTGGATATTCCAACCACACCGGTTTTACATTTGGGGAGGCCTCCATACCGTGTCCCAAGCTGCAGGTCACAGCCACACGGGTTAGGGTGACCGAGGGGAAGCACGTTTGTTTAAAATGTGAGGAACACATTCCCTCTGGACGGTAGTGGTAGTTGAGAAAGTTGGACCAGGCCAAGGGTAACAGATCCGCGGACTAGGAGAGACTGGGGAACGACATGTACCGACAGATTACGGGGACGAATGGGGGCGTGGAAGCATGCTGGGACAAGTGGTGGAAGGAGGAGCAGGTCATTTACGTGTGCGTATGGGGGTCGGAACGGATCTACCTGACGGGTGGATCGGTGTTGGGACTCCTGCGTAATCCCAGACCCTCCCAACACAGTAAATACTGACAAGTAATGTACAGTTTGGTTGAGACCCACAGTGCGCCTCCCGCAGTGAAGACAACACAATTCGTGATATTTCTGGTTTTGATGACGAAATATCAAAGGGGAGAGTGTAGCACCAGCGTTCTGGCCATTTTTATGAATCATATTTTAAACCCAATACCCCCAAGAAAGAACTGTGCTGTTTGGCAAGCTTGTGGGAGTGGCTTAGGGAATAGGATTGACTTGCAGGAGTTTCGAGCCAGGCTAACCTGACTAAGGTGCATTCATATGCAAACGGACAATTTCACACTGACAGGCTGGGTGGAAGGGAACCCAGGCCGATTGATGTCATCACCAATTAACATGATTACTAGGAACAATACCCCAAGAGGTAACTCAGAGACACTCAGTCCCAACCGAATCTGGTGGAAGGCAGGAGATGGCCGGGCCATTGTCTTCCAGGAGAGAAGCCAATTAAATGAGATCGGTTTGAGATCGAAACCTGCTAATGGGAGCCATTAACTCAGGAACGACAGACACCCAGTAATCAGCACCCATTGTCTCTCCACTTGCAAGGCCTGGGAGTGGGAAAACAAAATAGCATTTTTCACAAAGATTTCAAAGGTTATGAGTCACTCCAGGCCACGGGGGGAGGCGGGGGGGGGGGTCCAGACAGATCACCTGAGTCAATACATAGATCAGTATTGGCGGGAGAAAAGGTGATGGGTTTTGGGGATATAAGGAGCCATTTTGCAATGGTTCCTGGCTCGGCTCTGGGCCCGGCTCTGCGCTCTCCTCATTTCTCTCTTCTCCTCGGCATCAATCTACAGCGAGTCTCCCGAGTGGGGCTCGGTTCGATTCAATGGAACACCGTTAGAAGCTGAGAGCTGCTCTTCATCCCTCGTCAATGGACCTCGACTCAAACTTGGATACTGCGTCGGCGGTACGGAACCAGGAGCGAGATGTGCAGGAAGAAACTGCAAACAACAACAGGCAAAAGGGGTGAGCATATTGCCTGCGCCTACACATCCACAAGACCACTTAGCTGTGTGAGGGGATGATTGTAAATCCCAACCAAACCTTAGAGGGTTTTAGTGCTGGGGGGGGGCGAGTCCTGTGTTAGTTTATTTCATAGGAGGGTTCTCTTATTAGGCCGTGGTAATTTAGCATGGTAGGGCTTATTGGACAAGCCAGGGTTGTACTGTTTGTACTCTTTACTAGTGTTATTGTTAATCTTATTAAACACAATACGGTTGAGCCCGAAAACATGTGTCGGAGTCTGATCTGTCCTTATAATCCCTAGTGTTCCAGAACTTATAGTAAGAGGTGTGTTTTCGGTACGCCCGAGAAAACCACTTACATCTGTTAGCAATCTACTCGTAGGCTTGTTGAACCAGTGTTTTTTTGAGAGAGATATCTTCTGTTCCTCCTGTTTTATGTTTCAAAGATTTCCAGTACTTGGTCGTTAAATGTAGCAGTTCTCGGTCTCATAGCCTCCACTGCACAGGGATATTGTAATGTTAACCCCTGGTCTTACTTCTCTGGTTAAGTGCAGAGGTTTACATGCCTACTTAATCCATTTAAGTGCTGCTCAGCAGTCTAATCGATTCCAATGCTCCACTTGACAGCTGCTGGGCAGGCAGCAGATCGTACAATTTCCACTTACTTCTAAAAACAGGAATATTGGGGTTAACTATCTGGTGAGAATTTTCCCGAAAAATTCTCCACCACTCCACCATTGGAAATTTCTAGGCTTATATTTTCATTTTTTATGTAACCTGCTAGCATGCCTTCTCGTGTGTCTGATTTAATCTACAATCACTGATTTTCATGTTTTTTTAAAGCCACATATGAGGGGTAATTTCTACCCATGGTCCAAATGACTTGTCATTCTGCACTATAACTGGTGATTAGAAATCAAGGGTGCTAAATTGGGCCATGTAGCACCCGCTGTTTCAGCACAATGCAGCCTCTCGAACATCCAAGATAGGGTCTTGCCTGTGCATGCACATTTCCAGCATAACATGCGCCGGATGCCATCTTGGTATAGGAGTTAGCGTATGCGCAAATATCAAATGCCAGAAGCATGTAAAGTGAAGAGAAAATGGTTACAATCAGTGTGCAACGCTGATTTAAAGTGGTAGATACCATTCTGGCACTTAACACTCAACTCAACGCACAGTCTTAACCACGACCATCTGAACGTGTCTTAGAGTGCCTGGAGGACCCCCACCAGCGTTATTTAAAGGGACCATGCAGGAATTACAGGTTGAT
Source organism: Heptranchias perlo (assembly GCF_035084215.1). Lineage (NCBI taxonomy): Eukaryota > Metazoa > Chordata > Chondrichthyes > Hexanchiformes > Hexanchidae > Heptranchias > Heptranchias perlo. The sequence goes on along the minus strand of NC_090325.1, from coordinate 95,619,478 downwards.
GGCTGGATTATTGCTTCTAGCTGCCGAGACATTTGTAACTGTTTTTGGAGGTCTCCTATACTTGAATACTAGGACTCGGGGACATAGCCTAACATTTAGAGCCAGGATGTGCAGGAGTGAAGTTAGGAAACACTTCTGCATGCAAAGGGTGGGAGAAGTTTGGAACATTCTTCTGCGATTGGCAGCTCGCTCAATTATGAATTCTAAATCTGAGATTGATAGATTTCTGTGAACCAAGGGTATTAAGAGATATGGGGCTAAGGCGGGTATATGGAGTTAGGTCACAGGTCCAGCATGATCTCATTGAATGGCGGAACAGGCTCAAGGGGCTAAATGTCACTGCCACTTGTTGCCTCCTGTTATGTGCCACCTTCTTCTGCAAGAAAGCAGTACGTGTAATGTGGGTGATGTGCCTGTCATGGTTGAATAGCTGCCAGTGTGTGTGGCCTGTGTGAGTTGTGGGTGGGCAGCTTGCAACAGTGGTAATGTGTAAGGCTGAAAGGAAGCATCTGATTGGAAGAATAGAGTACTGATGGAAAGAGTTTGTTGTACGTGGGTGATGGGAGGTACAGTGCGTGGTGCATTTGGTAGGAGATACCACTTGACAGTTGACCTCACTCACCTTGACCACTCATGTCAAAGCATTGAACTTCTTCCTGCACCGCACCCATATTCGTGGTGCTGTGCGCCTGGCATTGACTTCATCCCCCGCTGCCTTTTGACCATACGTCTGGAGGGCCTCCTGCATCCCCCCTCCCCGTTTGGATATAGGATGCCCCTCCTTCTGTCCACCTCTTGCACCAAGTCCTTTAGTACCTAGTGCATCAGCAGAGAATCTCAGTGCACGCACTCTCGCAGGCCTGATACCAACTCAGATCAGCAGATTGGTGAGGTCTGGCATGCAGATTGGAGGATGTGGGATTTAGTAGTGTGCAACCTTTATTCAATGTTTTAAAATAACTCATCAGTGTGTAAACACAGGGACAGGACCTGCATTTGTGTTTTACGTGTGTGATGTCTGATCTCCGTGCAGACAGCAGACTGTTATTTTTAGCAAGTAACAGATGCTGGCTACCTTTAAGAGATTTGAAGAGACATCCTTCCTTTAAGAGATTGGGGCTCCCCCTGCTGGTGTTTGAATTGCTTTGAAGCGATGTGCAAGGCCTGGATTTCAACGCAGATCGACGGTGAGTTCTAAGCACGGACGAAGTTCTCGTCCTGCCTGCGCAGGGGCCATTGGGCATGGGTTAATAGTGGATCATGCTACCTACGCCCAATAATAGGCCCTATCGAATTTTTTTTCCCCCTTATCACTGCAATGACTCCTTCACATACAGGCCTTTCCTTTATCTAGTTACTAAATGTAAAAATATCTTGCTGAAGTAATCTGATAACAAAAAAAATGCCCTTATCTTCTTGTAGCATATTATTTTCATGTCCCAGGAGTACAATAGTAAGGTTCACATTGCCCTATAGGCTGTCTGCCTATCTGCTATGCATTCCGTGGGCTAATTTTTAATTGAAATTGGTACCTTTTTAGATAAGCATAAGCAAATGACAGGAATGAGGTGGTGGTGATGGAAGAAAAAACAGTCATCAAGGAGATAAGGGCTCGGAGAGGTCATTGCTTCAGCCACAATGAAAGAGATTTACCACATAGGACCAGGGCATTGGATGCCCATGTTAGCGTGATCATCAACAAAGTTAAAGTGTTTTAAATTTCTCAATATTATCAGAATCTTCCACTTATCAAGCAAAAAGAAAGTAACAAATGATAGTAATTGATGGTCCTCATAAATCCTTTATATCTAAACTCCAATAATCTCATCCAGCATTTTATATTACCTTCACATCCAGGCTTCAGGTCAGTCCTAACATTAGAATTGAAAACAGCAGGAATTTTTTTTATATATAAAAAACATTGAACAACTGGTTGCCTGGCAACATTTAACAGTTTAGCTGGATGATGAATGGAAGGCCATTTGTATACATTACCAGCCTTCTTCAACCAGGCACGAGGAAAGGGCACTTGGGAACAGCTAATTGAGCACCTGAAAATATTGCATTGAAACATTTGAACGCTGATAACAAGAAATGGAAAAGAGGTCTGGAGATGGTCACTGGAGATAGTCATAGCAGAGCGCAGTAGACATTGCCTGTATGGAGGAACAGAGTGTGCCGCTGGCTCTTGTCAGCATCTTAATTGTAAATGCATAAAAGGTGGATGATAGTTCAATTCAGGATCACTAATACCATTATGCAGACTGTCGCAGTTACAATTACACCACGGTCCTGAATTTCTATCGGGGTTCCACTGAAGTTAAGGCAGGAGATCAGTTGAATCTCTGTGGAAATTTAGGGCCCAAATCCATTTCTATGTTTTGCACCCTCTGTCCTCTGTGGCCTATTTCTATCAGCATTTTATATCTTAGATCATAGAATCATAACATTTTACACTGAGGGAGGCTTCTGGACCTATTGTGCCTGTATCAGCTCTCTAAAAGAACTATTAATTTAGTCTCATTCCCCTCTCCTTTCGATGTACCCTTTTAATTTTTTATTTTTCAAATATTTATCCACTTATTTTTTTAAAAGCTATTAAGAGCTATTTCTGCTCTCTATCACTATTTCTGATAGTCCATCACCGGCATCTCCACATCATATTTCTGATAGGACATTCCATATCCTAATAAACCTCTGCATTAAAAATTCTCCTAATCTCTCTCTTCATTCTTTTGGTTGATAATCATACATTGAGCCCTCCAGTTACCGAATCATCAACAAGTGGAAATAGTTTTTCTCCATTTACCTGATAAAAACTCACTGGGGCAGAACTTACTCGGCTCACCTGCCGTTCCTCGATGGCGTCCTCTTCACCCGACGTCAAATCCATTGGAGCAGGTTCACGAATACGAACAAACGCATTAATCGTGAACTGGTTCACTGGCATTTTGACAGTTACGAATTAAAGGGCCACCTACGCTACAATCGATACAATCGTCAAACATTCATAAACTTACCCATCTGCCCAGCTGGAATGAACATACTTACACCACGAGGAGGTACGCTTGAAAATACCAGCCCTACAGTACTTTTTAGAGGTGCAGTGACTTGTAATGACTGCAAAACAACAAAAAATTAAATTTAAAAAACGTGGAATGTCTAATTATTCTTATTTTAATATTTTTGATCATTAAAAAAATGTATTAAAAAATATATTTTTTTAAACTTTTAATTTCTGTATGTTTCAGTACATTATAAATAATTTCCTTGCCTTTTTATAATAAGGTATGTTATTATGTTAAATTTTTATTTAGACTAACATATGGAATGTCACTTTAAATAAATGAGTATTACTTACCTGCTTATGAGTGGGCTTCCATTTCCACAGTCTTTGCAAGCGCACATGGTCTGCGCTGATCTCGGAGGGCACCACTGGAGAAGATTTCAAAATTCAGCAAATAGACATGGTGGCCTATGTAGTGAGTACATTCATAGTAGTTATGGCAGTTGGAGGCCAATCATCTCAGCCCCAGGACATTGCTGCAGGAGTTCCTCAGGGCAGTGTCCTAGGCCCAACCATCTTCAGCTGCTTCATCAATGACCTTCCCTACATCATAAGGTCATAAATGGGGATGTTCGCTGATAATTGCACAGTGTTCAGTTCCATTCACAACTCCTCAGATAATGAAGCAGTCCATGCCTGCATGGAGCAAGACCTGAACAACATCCAGGCTTGGGCTGATAAGTAACATTCACGCCAGACAAGTGCCAGGCAATGACCATCTCCAACAAGAGAGAGTCTAACCACCTCCCCTTGACATTCAATGGCATTACCATCGTCAACTCCCACACCATCAACATCCTGGGGGTCACCATTGACCAGAAACTTAACTGGACCAGCCACATAAATACTGTGGCTACAAGAGTAGGTCAGAGGCTGGGTGTTCTGTGGCGAGTGACTCACCTCCTGACTCCCCAAAGCCTTTCCACCATCTACAAGGCACAAGTCAGGAGTGTGATGGAATACTCTCCACTTGCCTGGATGAGTGCAGCTCCAACAACACTCAAGAAGCTCGACACCATCCAGGACAAAGCAGCCCTCTTGATTGGCACCCCATCCACCACCCTAAACATTCACTCCTTTCACCACCCATGCACTGTGGCTGCAGTGTGTACCATCCACAGGATGCACTGCAGCAACTCGCCAAGGCTTTTTCGACAACACCTCACAAACCCGGGACCTCTACCACCTAGAAGGACAAGGGCAGCAGACACATGGGAACACCACCACCTGCACGTTCCCCTCCAAGTCACACACCATCCCGACTTGGAAATATATCGCCGTTCCTTCATCATCGCTGGGTCAAAATCCTGGAGCTCCCTACCTAACAGCACTGTGGGAGAACCTTCACCACACGGACTGCAGTGGTTCAAGAAGGCGGCTCACCACCACCTTCTCAAGGGCAATTAGGGATGGGCAATAAATGCTGGCCTTGCCAGCGACGCCCACATCCCATGAACGAATAAAAAAACATTTGTACTTTTTATCCACAGGATATGCCACGCTGGTCGGAGCAAGTTCTGGCCCATAATTTTGTACACTTCCATTGGATCTCCTCTTAACTTTCTTTATTCCAATCATAAAAGCCCCAGTTTCTCTAATCTCTCCTCATAACTAAAGCCTTTCATCCTTGGTATCATAGTCAAATCATCTTAGTGAGTCTCTTCTGTACCCTCTCCATGGCCCTGACATCTTTCCTAAGGCAAGGTACCCGAAACTGGACATCATACGGGTGATTTAAAGCATGCCCAACTGGCAGAATCCAGGCGGGCAAGCAGTTAAAATCACCCAGGAGACTTACCTGCCAAAGTCCCGCTCCCTGCCTACAGGCTACGATTTTTACGTGCTCTTCTGAGCTTGAGGCAAGGACACCTGCTGGAAACTGATGAGGTCCTTCTTTAAATATGCAGATTGGGCTCCGAAGATGTCATCAGGGCCCAACTGCTATTTTAATTAGCAACCTTAGCGGAGAAGCCATTGTGGCTCTTTCGCCAGGTAAAGCTAGCGGAAGAAGAGTCAGGGCCAAAAGAGGCCTAAAGAGGTAAGTTTTTAAACTTTTTTTTACTTTTCCTGTGGGGCCAGAAGAAACAGGAGTGCTCCTGAAGTTCCCTCCCCACAACTTACTTGAATGCTGAAGACAGTTCCTTTGGTCTCCGCTGGTGTCCCGCTGTCATCCACTTCCCATCGGTTTTGGGCTGGCAACCGGGTGAATGCAAATGAGGCTCATGACTTAAAATTGGCCAGGCCTCACGCTGACAAGGTCAGGACCGCTTGTCTCAGCTCCGCCTGTCTAATTCCCACACCAAATTAAAATTGGGGCTAATATTCTAGCTGTTATCTAACCAATGATTTGTCTAGGTTTAGCCTTACCTCTTTTCTTTTGTAATGTACACCCCTATTTATAAAACCTAGGATCACTTGTGCTTTTTTTTTAACGGCTTTAACAATTTGTCATCTCACTTTTAAGGATTTGTGTACTTGAACCCTAAGTCTCTCCATTCATCTATTCCTTTTAAAGTTTTATCATTTAGGGTATGTGTCCTCTCCTTACTCATCCTTCCAAAATGTATCGCCTTACATTTCTCTACATTAAATTTAATTGGACATCTATCTGCCCAAGCAATAACCAACCTGTCTATGTCCTCCTGAAGTTGTGTGCCGTCCTCTTTGCAATTAACTGTCTTCCTTATTTTTGTGTCATCTGCAAATTCTGATATTGTGTCCCCTATACCCAAGACTGGATTGTTTATATATGTATAAAAGCAGTGACCCCTGGGGAACACCAGTGTTTACATTGCTCCAGTCTGTAAATAATCCATTAGCCACTACTCTCTGTTATCTGTCCTACTTCCTATCCATGCTGCTACACTCCCTTTAATACCAACAAGCCTCCTATGTGGCACCTCAACAAAAGTCATCTATAGGTGCATTGTCACAGTACCACCTGTAGTAACTGAAAATCATGATGTAATCTAGCCACGCAGTAAAACTACCTACAGAGATGGCAGATTTTTAAGCAAAAGGACCTTATCTTTACTGCATTCGAACCAACTTTCGAACATGTTTGCCAACAGTTTTCACTTGTGTCTCACAACTTTTCTTATGTGGATTAAATTATTGATTGTCATCCCGCAGCTTTCTGTAATGCTGCCTGATGCTCCTGCCACCATATTGAATAAAATTTACTTTGACTGTGAAATGGAAATTTTTCCCTCTTCTTTTACTGCCAATTTTCCCATTTGATCCTGTAGCATATATTGACCCTTTGTTGGGGTACAGTTCTACGAGTACTGGTCATCCTCCGATACCTCATCCAAGTTACCATTACTCGTGTGTGAGCCTTGACAGGGAATGTTGGCATGCTGCTCAAATTCAGGAGGTATCACAGCCAAGCCTATCCATGTTCTCACCTGATAGCCAAAGATATGCAGTTCTAGCAGTGGTTACTCATTGGGAGCAGGAACCCTGGCTAATTTTCCCACCATTGTGCCAACATTGATTGGGAATCATATGTGGGATCTTTCCGCTCTGTATGGTTCAGCTATTCCCTGTTGTAGTCAATTGAGTCAACAGGGTAGCTGGTAGGGAAATGTTTTTAATTGTTAAAAATAGAAAATCACACAGACCAATGTACAGCACTAAGTTGCTGTAAATTGCCTCAATATGCCATCGCACTGCTGAAATCGGATATAAATTTGATTCGAATTTTTAAGTAACGGCTTTTTTAGCTCTTGCTCCAAACTTAATCAAAATCCACCCCTGTCCTACATATTATTTCAGCTACGTTAACCTCACTCACCTTTAGGGAGACTCCTGTATCCCTTCATAACAATAAAAAGTACTGTACGTGGGTCTCTAGGGAACTGAATCTCTGTTGTATTAACTTAATATTAACTTTTTAACTGGAAGATTTGATTGCCTTGAACCTGTAACATTACTGAATACTTGAAGATGCTGGCTTTAAATGGGTGTTAAATTATTTGCAACTGAAATACATTAACAATCCCTTTGTGTCAGCTTGACTCAATTGGTCGCACTCCCACCTCTGGGTCAGATGGTTGTGGGTTTAATTCCCACATCAGGGTTTAAGCAAATAAGCTAGGCTGACAAGCCAGTGTATCACTGGGAGAGTGCTGCCTTGTGAGACTTGCTTTGGTTGAGACATTAAATCGGGGTTTCATCTGTTGTATCATATGGGCTTTAAAATCCCAAGGCACTATTCAAAGGAAAGCAGGGAATTCTCCCATTTCCTAGCTAACATTTCATCCTCAAACATCACTACCACAACTATTAATTGGTCATTCATCTTATTTGCTGCTCTCAGAATGTTGCTGGAACAAAATGGCTACCATGTTTGCTTATGTATTAACAGTCACTGGACCCCAAAAGTAATTAATTGCATGAAGCACTCAAGACATTTTGATAATGCAATAATTCAGAGTTGACCATTAGAAATTGCTGACTAGCCAAAGGTGTGGTTACGGCAAGACCGTTTTAGCCAGCTGCACTAATACTAGTAGAAAATGCCTTACATACACTCACAGAATACAGGTAAATGTACTTCACGTGTATATTTACTTAACAAACATCTACTACTATTCAGTAACCAAGGAAGTAAAGCACTTATAACAATCAGAAGACACTCACGCACTCTGTTTTTTGTCTTACCATTTTATCAACATACACACAAAAAGGTTAAAGTATACATGCTGTTCGAATATGAGCATTGAGATCACATGCCCAACAACAGTTTCCATTGCTCATTTTTTATTTACTAATGAGAAATACAATTTACCACATCTGGATTACCAAATCGCCTCACGGTGGCTAATGTATTGCACAACATTACAATACGACACTATATAAATGTAAATATTTCTTTCTTCAAAAGCTGGATTGGCATGGAAGGAGATAACTAGTGAGGTGCCTCAGGGATCATTGCTGGAGGGGTGCAGTGAAAGGCAACTAAATTGGGCACCAGAATTATAAAAAAATGTTGCAGAAGCTGCGAGTGTTTACACTGGAAAATGGAAGGATCGAAGTTAATCTTATTGAACTATTCAAGATACTAAAGGCTTTCAACAAAATAAATAGCAATATGTTTGACATAGTCACTGATTCTGCAACAAGAGGGTACAGCCTCAAACTTAGACGTGAGATAGTGAAAAGACTATTTAGATTTAACTACTTTACACAGAGGAAGATGAACATTTGGAATGGAATGTCAAGGAAGGCAGTGGGAGCTGATTGTATCAAGAGAGAGTTGAATAAGTACCTAGCAAAGAATTTAATAGAGGTAATATAAGACATATTGTGGGATCTGATATTTTGCAGATGCTGTGACTGGTCAGATGGACCGCAAAGGTCTTTTCTGGTCATGTACATTCCGTACGTATCTATAGACTCTGAGTTTAGCTATAGGCATTTTACTATTCCTAACAAGTAAAATATTAGTGCTTGGCTGCGATGTCCCCTGCAGTTGACTAGCTTGCCGACATTCCTTGTCAAGGTTTACATGTAAATAATGGCTACTTGGGTGAGGTACCACAGGACAACAAGCACCCACGAAAATACCCATAAAGGAGTCATTGCCTCCAAGAGACGATCAAGGGGCAAAATTGGCAGTAAAAGGAGAGGGAAAAATCGGCACAAGTAAATTTAAGTCAAGGATCCTGAACACACAACACATGGTGGAGGATAATTGTTGTACTTTATCATAAATATGTGAACCATCACTGTAATGCTTGCAATGTTTACCCCCCTGTTGCTACATTTTTAGGAAGAATGTAGATCATAGAGCAATCTTCTTTAAGCAGGCCAGTAGTCACTTCACTATTCTGGCACTTTTATGTGTTGCCTTGTTTGAAAGCTAATATTTCACTGTGAACATTTAATAGATGATACAAACAATCTTAGATGGGAGGATTTACCCTAAGAACCTACCAGCAGAAATGTCAACGACAATGAGAGGCCAAGATTATGACAGCAATGAAAGTTAAGATGATGTGCAACGCTCTTCACACTCATTGAATATGGTAGTAACTCCCTTGACAAACATAGATCAGGCTAATATCATGGCCCTTGTCAGTAGCATCTGTTCATACTTCATTCTGTAAAAGCAACTCAATAAATTACGTAATCCCCATGGGACCGAAGACTACCAGAACACCATCTCATCCAGAATATAAAAACCAGATGGAGCTCCACTTTTTGTACACTGGAGTGACTGCCAATAACAGTAGCAACCTTCAAAATCCATCACAGAGCCGTTACTTGAAGGAACCAAAGGAAACCCTGCCTGAGTCAGATCACTATCCTTTACTGGAGAAACACTAAGGTGCTACAGTTAGAACTCATCCAGATGGCACTCAAATACCTCATATACTTGAACCCACAAAACTTTTGACTCAGAGGCAAGAGTGCTCCCGAGGCAAGAGTGCTCCCACTGATTCACGGCCGACACCTGGGGGTAAATTTTAACCCCCAAGAATGGGTAGGCTAGGTGCGGGTGGGGAGTAAAAATACTCTGTCACCAGAGCGGGATGGCATCCTCGCTCCAACGCGCCTGCTTCTGGGTTTAACCCAGGCAGGTTTGTCTGCGTGTGGAGAGCGGACACCGGGAACTCCCGTACCCGTTTAAAGCCGGCGGGCCGATACTTAAAAGGGCAATGTACCTCATTGAGATACTTGAGGTACTTAATATTTTGTGTATTTGAATAATAAAATTAATTTAACCTTACACCTGTTCAGGTTTCCCATCACTTCCCATTCATGTCAGGTGAAAGCAGGCAGGAAGAGCCCGATCCATGAGGTGAGTGCCTTTTTTGCACTGCTTGTGGGCCCAGAGGAGCAGGACTGATTCTTCCAGACCCAACAAGCTCACCTGCCCGACAGGACCCCCACGGTCGGCCGACTCCCCCCACCCCCTAATAATGCCCCCCCACCAATTGTGGATCCCCCTCCCCCATGGTGGACCCCACCTACCTCCGACTCTTCACCCGACCTCCAGCGACCTTTGATCTTCTTCTCACCTCCAGATCTTTTCCTCAGCCCCCCGATCTCTTCCTCGGCCCCCCGATCTCTTCCTCGGCCCCCCGATCTCTTTCTCAGCCCCCCGATCTCTTCCTCGGCCCCCCAATCTTTTTCTCAGCCCCCTGATCTCTTCCTCAGCCCCCCGATCTCTTCCTCGGCCCCCCGATCTCTTCCTCAGCCCCCTGATCTCTTTCTCAGCCCCCCGATCTCTTCCTCAGCCCCCTGATCTCTTTCTCAGTCCCCTGATCTCTTCCTCGGCCCCCCAATCTCTTTCTCAGCACCCCCGATCTCTTCCTCAGCACCTGATCTCTTCCTCAGCCCCCCAATCTCTTCCTCAGCCCCCGATCTCTTCCTCGGCCCCCCGATCACTTTCTCAGCCCTTCCATCTTGTTTTCAGCTCCCCCCCACCCCAATCTCTTCCTCAGCTCCCCCCACCCCGATCTGCTCCCCGGCCCCCATCCCCCTGATCTCCTCCCTGGCCTGCCCCCCATCTTCTCCCTGGCCTATGATCCCTCCCTCCCTCTGATCTCCGGCTGCAGCCTGCTCCAGCAGGCCTTCCTGGCCGACAGCCAGCCAGGCGTGAAATCCATTGGAAGTGCCATTGATTGGCCTCGTTAAGATCATGACTGCCCACTTACCTTCTGGGTTTTGCACCCGGAAAACACCCCCCCGCTCCCTTCTCAGCTCTCAGTTAAAATTTACACCCGGATATCCAGAACTAAAAGCAATATCATTAAAACTGCACTGTTTTGCTATATTTTTCAAGGGATTCAAAGAATTTCATTTATTTTTGGTAGCAGAGAGCCTCCAGATTCAAGGGTACTACCTCTGATCCACAAAATTTCATGACTGAATGATTAATGTGCTCACATTACATTCCTGTGTACTCTTGTTTACTTCAAATGGGTCAATCCCTGTGTAAAAATAGTGCACACAGGAATGTGGTAAGAACACACAAAGAATAATTTGTGAACTTTGCCAATGGGATGTTCTACCCTACAACACAAAATATCAAAGCATAAATAGTTTTTCTCCTAACATTAACATGATGCCACGGTCCTTTCCCCCAGACTCTGGTAACATTCATTTCAAGCTCAATTATGTTCACTGAACATAATGCTCCAAGTTCCAGCTACAGCTCTAGGCCATTGATGTTGGTGATGATGTTCAACATATCAACTATAGCTTCTCCACTGAAACTCTCCAACCACAATAATGTTGGGGTAGATTTTCAACCCGCTGCCTGGGTGTAAAACGGGTATTGAGAACGGCCACCAGTTATAGAAACAGCCTGATTTTCATTTCCAAACCGGGCGGTCTCTATAACGGGCGGCTGATTCGCAACACCATTTTCACATCCAGGCAGTGGGTTGAAAATCTACCCCATTATCTCTAGCCTGAACATAACTCAAACAAACTTCGGACTGTAAATCTTCCAGAATCTCGTCATAGATGTCCTCAAATTCCACCAAAGGTAACCCCCAGATCCTGCCCGCAGTGCACACTGGCTCCGACTGCATTTCAAGTCAACAACTCAGCAACATTAGATTATTATTGAAGTGATGGGCAGTTTAAAATATCATTAGCATGCGTATGTCATTTAAAGATATATACCAGACCAAGCTAGCTATTAGCAAAAATATATCAACATCATGTCTGCGCATATATAAAGCTGCGATTCTCCATTCTCAAAATAATGTCAGTCATGTTTATCCAAACTGTTTTTGTTTTTCAACCAAAGTTTCCCTTCACTCTGGCAGCTGCTGGTTGGGGTCTGTGGCTAAAATGTTGTGGTTTTTAAAAATGTCTGGTGGCTAGATGCAAATCAGCACCAGATCAATTAGTTCTTAATGATGTCTACCTTTGTTATTCTAACTTGCGACAGATTCCAGCCACCAAGAATCAACTGCAGGCACAGCGATAGAGAAAAGTAGCATCATCGATGCACAACTAGCATTTTGAGAAATGTAGATTACTTGCATGCAGGGTTGCACGAAGATTAAAAATACAAATCCAATCAAAACAGGCCAAGGTGAGCTCCCCGAGTGGCTCAGTGAGTTTATCCGGTAAGTAGTTGAGCCATGCAGACGAGGTAAGTCCCAGTTTGATCCTCTGCCTATGCGGAGTTAGTTGATCTAAGCCAGGGTTGTGGTAGGGATGCCCAACCTGGTCTCAACATCCTTGGGTTAGGGAAAGGAGAAAAAGTCTTCCTGTTCCTGAGCATTTTCCGCCGTCACCTGCTGGAAGTGTGTATGTTGGGCATTTGGTGAGGACAGAATTCAACTTGGATGTGATGTCCCCCCCACCACCCCACCACAAAGTTAAATAGTCTCCTGGCACTCACACATGAACAATGGATCATTGGGGAGATGTCATAAGTGCAACTGGCACCTGTGGAACTGTACTCCGGCAATGCCTTCAGGAGGAGAGGGAAGATAATTGTCAAGAAAAAGAAAAGCAAAGGATCAGATTTAGTCTGGTTCAATCATACCACAGAAGGTCAGCTAAACTCAGATTTGGGTTCTATTTAAAATACTCATCACCATCCACCTGCATGCATTACCGATTGGCACCTGTGGAGAATCTGTACTTCTTGTGACTCCGTAAATCCCATAGCATATGTGCAAGGTGGTTCTGTGAGTGGCACCGCCAGTGTCAGACGTATTTGCACCTGCTCTCCCAGTAGGGATCATTTGAACTCTCTCAACTCAATGAGGCTAAGCTAAGCTGTTTTAACTTAAAAGGATAGATTCCTGCTGTCAATAGGAAAAGCTTGGTTTTGATTCAGTGCATCAGCATGCTGCAGGAAGAAGGCTCCCAATTGTTGGTGATATTTGAGGACCGCAACAACTAGCTAATTGCAACAGATTTGTTATTTAAGTTGTAATTACTCATAAATACAGAAGAGTTGATTCCAATTAGTAGTAAGTTCAAGTTGTCGAAGAGAAAAAACGTAATTGAGGAATTCACCAGTCTAATTATTATTAACCCTTAGATTGCCAGGACCAATGCCTTAGACCAACCAGTTTTGCACTAAAAATAACACGAATATTATAGCAATAAAACTATAGCTTTGCTATTAGAATATTAATTCCAAAGTAGTAAATTAAACACTAAAGACACAATTTTACTTAAAAATAAAAAGAAACACCTGACTTGTGCTTGCCTGATGTCTATTCTCTCCCCATCTCCCCTTTTTTATTCTCGCACAGTCTTTTGTTTTACCTTTGATGTTATTTGTTTCTACATAGCCTAACTGGTTAAGTTTAAAGTCTTCCATTTTCCCACTTTTTTCTGGTCCCTATCCCCCTTTAAGAGGTGAAAGAAAGTTTTTTTCAAATTGAGTTCTCATAGACTAAAAACTGCGTTTTAAGTTCTAGTCAGTTGAAAGAAAGAAATAATTTGCATCTATATGGCGTCTTTCACAACCTCAGGACATCCCAAAGTGCTTTACATCCAATGAAGTACTTCTGAAATTTAGTCACTGTTGTAGTAAATGTGGCAGCCAATTCATGCACAGCAAGATCCCTTGAGAATCGGCCTACACTACCCCTTTAGTGTCAGTTGTGGCTCAGTTAGTAGCACTCTCACTACTGAGTTATGAAAGTGGTAGGTTCAAGTCCCACCTAGAGACTTAAGCATAAAATCTAGGCTGACACTCCAGTGCAGTACTGAGGTAGTGCTGCATTATTGGAGGTGCTGTCTTTTGGATGAGACATTAAACCGAGGCCCCGTCTGCCCTCTCAGATGGACGTAAAAGATCCCACGGCACTATTCAAAAGAAGAGCAGGGGAGTTCTCCCTGATGTCCTGGCCAATATTTATCCCTCAACCAACATCACTAAAAACAGATTATCTGGTCATTATCACATTACCGTTTGTGGGAGCTTGCTGTGCACAAATTGGCTGTCACGTTTCCTACATTACAACAGTGACTACACTTCAAAAATACTTCATTGGCTGTAAAGTGCTTTGGGACGGCCTGAGGTCGTGAAAAGCGCAATATAAATGCAAGTCTTTCTTTCTTTCCCCCCAAATGGCAGTCAGGTACCGGAGTATCATAGGTGCCTGGTGACCTCATGCAAATGAGGTACCCTTCCATTTACCCTGCAAAGTCAGCACTGGAGGGCGTCAGTAGGCACGATCACAGTGTTACTGATCAGATCGCAGATCACATATTTTACAGGGCCCGTAAAAAAATAATTCCGAACTTACTTCAGTGACTGGTCAGGAAAAATACATGACGGTGAATATGGTTTCTATTAAAAAAAACTTCTAAGCCTTTTAACTAAGGAACTGAGCCATCTGTTTCTAAATTTATAATTGTTTGGAATTAATGACAATTTACAAACACAGTCTGGAGAGTCCTGCTGGGGTTGTTAGTCTCTTCCAGACTTCAAACTATAGGTGACTGGTTTCAGCCTCACACATTTTAATTTACTTCCTCACCCCTCCTGTTCATTTTATGATTCTGGCTGGAAGCTGTCCAAGAATCCTGGAGCTTCAAACTGAAAAAAAAATCAAGAGTTGAAATGTTCAGAAGAAGCTGAACTTCATACACCTCTCCCTTATTCATGCTTCACCAAACCAAAGATTGCTCCGCAACCTGCAGGGAACAATCAGGAAAAATCACAATCTGTTAGCTCTGTCTTTTTTCTAACGTGAGGAAAAAAAAATTCCCCCTTAGAATTGGAGAAATCGCTGGTCTGGACCTTTTAAGTTTAGTTTCACATGTAACCTAATGATCTACTGCTCAAATGCTTCAGTTTTGCCTTTTAAAGCACTATTCATGAAGATAATTGGACATCGAAGGGACGCAAAACAGGCAGACTCCCATTTACCAATTGAAATCAATGGAACTGATTAACAGGAGGAGAGTATAACAGGCGACCAATGCGATGCTGCCTGTTTTACGTCTCGCCCATATCGAATCCAATTTCATTCCCAATCTCTCCAATCTTTTCCCATTGGTTTACAAGGACACAGTATGATGATATTAATTGATAAATGTTACTATAATTGCAGTTTAAAAAAAGTTAGTGTATCTTCTGATTTCTATCTCTTCCCAAACAGCAGAAAAAATTCCCCAAACGCATTTGTGAGGACAGTGCTGCAGGTTTTAGGATCCAAATAAAATAACTTGATTGGTTTGCTGCCTTGAACACTCTTTGGTGACCTACATTAAAATGTTCTTCCTCCTGGATCAGTTCTCAAGGTCAGCACTCTTGTATAGTAGCCATAATACTTCTCTTTCCTGCAACTCTATTCTCATGGTCGAATAAATATTTATCCACTGCTCGAATGAATCACCTTGATAAGTTTATCATCAATATTGACCACATTGAAGAGAGGAGTGCCACAAACACTCCAGAAATCGCTCCCAAAATAATAGAGGAGCTCAACAGCATTCTCAGTTTTTAGTGGTGAATTGAAGGAGCAAGTTCCAGCCTTTGCATGTGCGCAGTAAAACGCAGAAATCGTGAACTTGCTCCTAGTGTTTCGCCAGCGATACGACAGCTTCGAATTAAAAGGCCATCAGTTGCTGCAATCAGAGAAATCTTTGAAAAATCACAAACTTGTTTATTCGCCCAGCTGGAAAGTAACTAATTATGCCACCAAACAGGTACACTTAAAAATACCAGGCCTAAACTAAGTTTTAACAGCACGGTAAGACTTAATGATTGCCGAACAATCAAAATTAAATTTTAAAATGTGGAGTCTCATATTACTCCTTATTTTAATAGTTTTTGGCCATTAAAAAAAATAAAAATTAAATAATTATATATTTTTTTACTTTTCCCTCTAACTCTTTAATTTAATTCAATTAGTTCTTTGGCATTTTATAAAAAAAAAATTTTATTTACAATATAACAGAGTACTAACTTTAAATGAATGAAGTCTACTTGCCTGCTTGAGCAATGCAGCCTGAAACTGTGGGCGTGACTTCTCTTCTTGACAGATTTTGTGGGCGTGTCTCCTCCTCACTGACATTTCCAGCCGCACAGCAACTCATACTGCTCAGAGGCTGGATTGATAGCACACATTTTGTTTAAAGTTCAAATTCAAGCAATTTGATGCCACAGAGCCAGCAGTAAGTATTTTCGTTAATTAAATTCGCAGGAGCTGCGGTGAACGTTGCCGAGCCGCTCTGCACGATTTCTGACCCATTATATATTGATTTTAATAGCCAGTGGCAAACCTTTTTATGTGCTTCTTGGAACCATTATCTTGCAAGCCATTTGTATTCTTTCCATTTTTAAAGTTGGGTTGGGCAACAAAATTACAAAATGTTTGACAATCTACACAGTGAAAGGAACATTTGCTTAATAGGTAGGTTTAGGAAGCGCCAATGTTAAATTAGATCGATGCAGATATAGGAAGTGAATTCAAGGAAATAAATGTGCCCAATGACTATCAGATTTATCTTTCTTTAATGGGCCAGAAATTACTCCCAAAATAACAGAGGAGCTCAACAGCGTTCTCAGTTTTTAGTGTTGAATTGAAGGAGCAAGTTCCCACGTTTGCACATGCGCAGTAAAACGCGGAAATCATGAACTTGCTCCTAGTGGTTCGTCAGTGATATGACAGCTTCGAATTAAAGGGCCATCGCTCGCTGCAATCAGAGAAATCATCGAAAAATCACAAACTTGCTTATCCGCCCAGCTGGAAAGTAACTAATTACGGCACCAAACAGGAATACTTAAAAATACCAGGTCTAAACAAAGTTTTAAAAATGTGCTTAATCTTAATGACTGCCAAACAACTAAAAATTACATTAAAAAAATGTGGAGTCTCATATTATTCCTTATTTTAATAATTTTTGGTCATTAAGAAAAACTTTTAAAAAATTACAATTTTTTATTTTTTCCTTCTGTCTCTTTATTTCTTTGGCTTTTTATTTTAAAAAAATTAATATTTTATTTACAATGACATCCAGAATACTGACTTTAAATGAATGAAGTCCACTTGCCTGCTTGAGTATTGCAGCCTGAATCTGTGGGCGTGACTTCTCTTCCTGACAGATTTTGTGGGCATGTCTTCTATTCTCACAAACTGTTCCATGCGCATCAACTCACTTTGCTCAGAGGCTGGATTGATAGCACACAATCTTTTTAAAGTTCAAAATCAAGCAATCCACAGAGCTCAAAATCAGTATTTTCGTTAATTTAATTCGCAGGAGCTGCGGTGAGCATTGCCTCGCCACTCTGCACGATTTCTGACCCATCATTTCTGTATAGTTCTCATTTACTGGCATATTTTTGGGTTATTACACGAGATATTCTCTCAGATTCAGTGTCACCATTCACTCACATAAGTAGACATCATATCCCGCATGATCTTGGGTGCACCCATTATCGAGGTAAACAATAGTATGACCCAGAGATCATAACCAAGAATCATTATTCTGTACAATGACTACTGGAATGTATCACATGCCTTGAGATACAGGTCTAGAAATTCAATTGCACTGCCCATTTTATAGGTGTACTACAGGTGCTTAAAGGTCCAATATGGTGGGCGGCACGTGCATGCCCGTCCCACTCACCATATTGGACCCAAAAAGAGTTGCCTGCTCTGCAGGCATCCAGGCCATGCGTTGGAAGTATTCAAAGACCTCATTCTAATATTATATCCATGCTTGTTGTAGGACCCTTTTGTGAAATTGGTGTGTCCCAGCGCCTGGCTTGTCTTGGTGCTAAGAATCAGCAAGGACCCTGCAGAAGTGCTATTCAAAGGGCTCATCCACTTGATTGCTGGTTTGTCCTCTTAGAGTGTTGTTAAACCTCTGGCCTTTTTTTGCCTATTTTCTCTGTTCCAAAAGTGAATTCTGACTTCTTTGTGCTGGTGCTGGACTGTTTTTGTCTGCTTTGCAAACTGTTTATTCCAGTCATGGGTGGTCTGGTAGAGCTGCCTTTGGGGCTGGATGAGTGGGAGCAGTGAATAAGACAGGCCAGAGATGGAGCAGCTGGGAGAAGAGGGAGGAGGAAGGCACTGCACAAGAGGCCATACTCAGAGGGGGTCTTCAGGGACCACTTCTCACATCTCAACTTCATTGAGGAGCAATGTCTCAGGCACCTGTGCTTCACCAAGGAGTCTTTCACTGAGCTATGTCACCTGTTGCAGCCACAACTGGAGACCAAATTAGGACATGGACACCACTGTCTGTGGCTGTCAAGAACATCTTTACCTTTAACCCCTGGGCTCGTTCTAGGCTGCAGCAGTGTCGTCAGCAACATATCACAGTTTTCTATGCACAGTTGTAACGGGGCGGGGGGGGGGGGGGGTGGGGGTGGAGGCCCTCTACACCAGGAGGAACACCGACATTACATTCTTCATGCACAGAGAGAAGCAGGACAAGAGACCGCTAGGCTGTCCATGATTGCAGGCTTTCCCAGGATCCAAAGCGCCATAGATTGCATTCACATTGCCTTACGCGCACCCCATCACCAGCCTGGCATCTTTCTCAATAGACAGGGATTCTACTCCCTCATTGTGCTGCTTGTTTTCAATCACAGGCAATGCATCATACAGGTCTGTGCCCGATTTCCAGGCAGCAGTCATGATTCATTTATCCTACGCCAATCCTCTGAGCTGCCTTTATTCCAAGCAGGCCATCAAGTCACAGGTTGGTTACTTGGCGACAAGGGACATCCCCTCCGGACATGGCTCATGACTCCCGTCAGGAACCCGGGCACAGTTGCAGAGATGACCTACAATAATAGCCATGCCGTCACCAGAAATATTATTGTTCGGACCGTCAACGTGCTCAAGAAATGCTTCTGCTGCTTAGATCATTTGGAAGGAGCTTTGCAGCACAGCACTGACCATGTTTGCAGATTTGCAGTTATGTGCATCATGCTGCATAACTTCGCTACACTGAGTGACCAGCCCTTACTACCACCTGGACAGCATGAAATGCAGGAGGAGGAGGAGAAGGAGGAACAACATCAACCACCAATGGTCCGAGATGCCAGAACTCTTAAAGAACAACTGATCCAACAGTTTTTTTTATTCGTTCATGGGATGTGGGCGTCGCTGGTAAGGCCGGCATTTATTGCCCATCCTTAATTGCCCTTGAGAAGGTGGTGGTGAGCTGCCTTCTTGAACCGCTGCAGTCAATGAGGTGAAGGTTCTCCCACAGTACTGTTAGGAAGGGAGTTCCAGGATTTTAATCCAGCGATGATGAAGGAATGGCGATATATTTCCAAATCGGGATGGTGTGTGACTTGGAGGGCAGTGTGCAGATGGTGTTGTTCCCATGTACCTGCTGCTCTTGTCCTTCTAGGTGGTAGAGGTCACGGGTTTGAGAGGTGCTGTCGAAGAAGCCTTGGCGAATTGCTGCAGTGCATCCTGTGGATGGTACACACTGCAACCACAGTGCGCCGGTGGTGAAGGGAGTGAATGTTTAGGGTGGTGGATGGGATGCCAATAAGCGGGCTACTTTGTCTTGGATGGTGTCAAGCTTCTTAAGTGTTGTTGGAGCTGCACTCATCCAGGCAAGTGGAGAGTATTCCATCACACTCCTGACTTGTGCCTTGTAGATGGTGGAAAGACTTTGGGGAGTCAGGAGGTGAGTCACTCGCCGCAGAATACCCAGCCTCTGACCTGCTCTTGTAGCCACAGTATTTAAAAGGCTGGTCCTGTTAAGTTTCTGGTCAATGGTGACCCCCAGGATGTTGATGGTGGGGGATTCGGCAATGGTAATGCCTTTGAATGTCAAGGGGAGGTAGTTAGACTCTCTCTTGTTGGAGATGGTCATTGTCTGGCACAAATGTTACTTGCCACTTATGAGCCCAAGCCTGGATGTTGTCCAGGTCTTGCTGCATGCAGGCTCGGACTGCTTCATTATCTGAGGGGTTGCGAATGGAACTGAACACTGTGCAATCATCAGCGAACATGCCCATTTCTAACCTTATGATGGAGGGAAGGTCATTGATGGAGCAGCTGAAGATGCTTGGGCCTAGGACACTGCCTTGAGGAACTCCTGCAGCAATGTCCTGGGGCTGAGATGATTGGCCTCCAACAACCACTACCATCTTCCTTTGTGCTAGGTATGACTCCAGCCACTGGAGAGTTTTCCCCTCATTCCCATTGACTTCAATTTTACTAGGGCTCCTTGCTGCCACACTCGGTGAAATGCTGCCTTGATGTCAAGGGCAGTCACTCTCACCTCACCTCGGGAATTCAGCTCTTCTCTCCATGTTTGGACCAAGGCTGCAATGAGGTCTGGAGCCGAGTGGTCCTGGCGGAACCCAAACTGAGCATCGGTGAGCAGGTTATTGGTGAGCAAGTGCCGCTTGGTAGCACTGTCGACGACACCTTCCATCACTTTGCTAATGATTGAGAGTAGAATGATGGGGCGGTAATTGGCTGGATTTGATTTGTCCTGCTTTTTGTGGACAGGACATACCTGAGCAATTTTCCACATTGTCGGGTAGATGCCAATGTTGTAGCTGTACTGGAACAGCTTGGCTAGAGGCGCATCTAGTTCTGGAGCACAAGTCTTCAGCACGACAGCCGGGATGTTGTCGGGGCCCATAGCCTTTGCTGTATCCAGTGCACTCAGCTGTTTCTTGACATCACGTGGAGTGAATCGAATTGGCTGAAGATTGGCTTCTGTGATGGTGAGGATATTGGGAGGAGGCTGAGATGGATCATCCACTCTGCACTTCTGGCTGAAGATGGTTCCAAATGCTTCTGCCTTGTCTTTTGCACTCACGTGCTGGTCTCCGCCATCGTTGAGGATGGGGATGCTTACAGAGCCTCCTCCTCCCCTTAGTTGTTCAATTGTCCACCACCATTCACGACTGGATGTGGCAGGACTGCAGAGCTTTGATCTGATCCGATGGTTGTGGAATCGCTTAGCTCTGTCCGTAGCATGTTGCTTCCGCTGTTTAGCATGCATGTAGTCCTGAGTTGTCGATTCACTAGGTTGGCACCTCAGTTTTAGGTGCACCTGGTGCTGCTCCTGGCATGCTCTTCTACACTCCTCATTGAACCAGGGTTGATCCCCTGGTTTGTTGGTAATGGTAGAGTGAGGAATATGCCG
The DNA here is from genome assembly GCF_035084215.1 of Heptranchias perlo. Taxonomy (NCBI): domain Eukaryota; kingdom Metazoa; phylum Chordata; class Chondrichthyes; order Hexanchiformes; family Hexanchidae; genus Heptranchias; species Heptranchias perlo. The sequence goes on along the minus strand of NC_090325.1, from coordinate 95,598,333 downwards.
GGCCTTGAGGTTACAGATTGTGCTGGAATACAATTCTGCTGCTGCTGATGGCCCATAGCACCTCATGGATGCCCAGTTTTGAGCTGCTAGATCAGTTCTGAATCTATCCCATTTAGCACGGTGGTAGTGCCACACAACACGTTGGATGGTATCCTCAGTGCGAAGACAGGACCTCGTCTCCACGAGGACTGTGCGGTGGTCACTCCTACCAATACTGTCATGGACAGATGCATTTGCGACAGGTAGATTGGTGAGGACGAGGTCAAGTAAGTTTTTCCCTTGTGTTGGTTCGCTCACCACCTGCCGCAGGCCCAGTCTGGCAGCTATGTCCTTCAGGACTCGGCCAGCTCGGTCAGTAGTGGTGCTACCGAGCCACTCTTGGTGATGGACATTGAAATGCCCTACCAAGAATACATTCTGTGCCCTTGCTACCCTCAGTGCTTCCTCCAAGTGGTGCTCAACGTGGCGGAGGACTGATTCATCAGCTGAGGGAGGACGGTAGGTGGTAATCAGCAGGAGGTTTCCTTGCCCATGTTTGACCTGTTGCCACGAGATTTCATGGGGTCCAGAGTCAATGTTGAGGACTCCCAGGGCCACTCCCTCCTGACTGTATATCACTGTACCGCCACTTCTGGTTGGTCTGTTCTGCCGAGTGGGACAGGACATACTCAGGGATGGTGATGGAAGAATCTGGGACCTTGGCTGAAAGGTATGATTCTGTGAGTATGGCTATGTCAGGCTGTTGCTTGACTAGTCTGTGGGACAGCTCTCCCAATTTTGGCACAAGTCCCCAGATGTTAGTGAGGAGGACTTTGCAGGGTCGACTGGGCTTGGATTACCTTTGTCGTGTCTGGTGCCTAGTGGTCTGATACCGGGTGGTCCGTCTGGTTATATTCTTATTATGACATTTTTTATCGAGATTTTACAACTGAATGGCTTACTAAGCCATTTCAGAGGGCAATTAAGAATCAACCACATTGCTGTGGGTCTGGAGTCACATATAGGTCAGACCGGGTAAGGACGGCAGGTTTCCTTCCCTAAAGGACATTCGTGAACCAGCTGGGTTTTTACGACAATCCGGTAGTTTCATGGCCACCATTACTGATACTGGTATTTTAATTCCAGATTTTATTTAATTAATTGAATTTAAATTCTCCAGCTGCCGTGGCAGGATTCAAACTCAAACTCTGGATTATTCGTGCAGGCCTCTGGATTACTAGTCCAGTCACATAACCATTAATGCTACCGTACTTGACTATAACTATTAACACCAAATCCAAAAGAAAATCTTTATTCCAACAACTCAATTCATTATTTGTATAACAGTTAACTTGCTGAATTAAGAATCACCCTTGTGAAAACCTTTAGTACCTGTTTTGTGTGCTCATTTAACTAACCTCGTGCTCCTACAAAGTGTTTCCTCAGTGACAACAGCTTGGGAGATGGAAAGCTACTGAGCTTCCATTGAGGACACTTCAGATGACCATGGAGGAAGACCTCGAGCAGCTCCGGGCCTTGAGGACCCAGCCGTAGACAGCAGCTTTTCGGCGCGGTCTGGGTCAGTCTGGCCCAGCTGGCTGTGTGGCACTGACAAGGGCACTGGCAGAGTCGGTCTTGGAGGAGCAGGCATGCTGTCAGCCTGAGAGAGGACAGCAGGTGTCTCTTCCATCGAGCCAAGGCCACTCTCCTGGGGCTGCACCTCAGTACTCCTACAGCTCTGTGCGAGAATAGAGTGCAAGAGTGATGTGATGCTCTGAAAAGCCCTGTCAACGCTCGCCCCCAGAGCCAAGATGGTATCAGTCTGGGCCTCCATGGAAGCAGTAGCCCTCCAATATAAAACTTTAGAAGGAAGTGTCTGAGCATGAGCTATCAATCGCGCAGCGTTTCATTCAATGAAGAGCCCTGCCCTTTTATCAAAGGTCTCAGAAACAGCTGTGAATCAAAGTCACAACCCCAGACTGGGGCATAAGCTTTGAACAGTGGCCAGAGAGCTTCTCATAGTCTGACTGGCCGTGTCATGCTGGATGAATGGAACAGAATGACACCTTAAACAGCAAGATGTCCCAAAGTGCTTCTGAGAAACAATTTGGCCATTTTTGAAAATATCGTAAGATGTTTGGTTTGTACATAATGCCCCCTCCCGCTGGGTTGAGTAACCAAGTGATACTTCAGACTATCATTGTGTGGGCCAAAAGGCAACTCACACTTTGATGAAAATCTAGTAGATAAACTGACTGATGCAAGCTGATGGTTTGCATTTGAAAAGTATACTTTGTGTGGCCTTGGAATTTAACCCTTCCCATGCTGTTTATAGAATTATAGCATCTAAGTTAAAAAATTCAGCATAGGCATTAATCCATTTTTCCGCAGATACCAATAGAAATATATGTTGATAGCTACACCTACTCTTATATGTGTTAATGATTGGCAAAGCATACAATTATAGATGGATTGTAAAAATATGCAATTGTGATGATAAAGCCAGCAAATGGAATGAGAGCCCAGGACTCCTGCCCGCATCACCACTACTACCAATAAAATAAAGAAAGAAAGAACGTAAATTTATGTAGTGCCTTTAATGTCCTTAGGCTGTCCCAAAGCGTTTCACAACCAATGAACTACTATTTGAAGTCTAGTCACTGTTATGTAAGTGTAGTCACTGTAATGTAGGCAAACATCACAGCCAACTTGCGTACAGTAAGATCCTAAAGACAGCAAATTATAAATTACCAAGTAATCTGTCAAATTTCATCTGACAACACTCCTGTGAAGCCCCTTGGGATGTTTTACTACGTTAAAGGCGCTATATAAATGCGAGTTGTTGTTTTTTTGTTGTTGTTATAATTTGTCTCAATGGTATTGGTTGAGGGATTATAAAAATGCGCAGTTAAAATGATTAAACCCCCACTTTACAGGCAGCAAACGTAAACGTGGGGTAAACGTTTATGACCCACCACCACCAACATCACGGATGTCAAACAATGTGTTTCTGTGCTGAGGAATGCAACGGTTTAAGTGATTATAGTGATGATGGATTACAAAAATTCTTCTGGTTTTTGCCTTGGAGATCACAGGGAACTCACAAATAATACAGATGATAAAGTGCAGGCAAAGAGGGACTGGGTGACTGCCAGACAGACAAGGAGAACCAGACAGGTAATGCAGGAGTCCCCTGAGGGCATCTCACTCTCTAACCAGTACTCAGCTCTGAATACTGGTGGGGGAGAGAGATCCTCTGGGAGTGCAGCCAGAGCCAAGACCATAGCGGCATGGATGGCTCAGCTGTACAGGGTGGGAGGAGAAAGGTCAAGAGAGCAATAGTGATAGGGGATTCTATATTTAGGAGAGCAGACAGGTGTTTCTGCAGCCACAGACGTGATTCCAGGATGGTATGTTGCCTTCCTGGTGCCAGGGTCAAGGATGTCACTGTGCGGCTGCAGAATATTTCGAAGGGGGAGGGTGAACAGCCAGAGGTCGTGGTCCATATCAGGACCAACGATATAAGTAGAAAGAGGGATAAGGTCCTGCAGGAAGATTTTAAGGAGTTAGGAAAGCGATTAAGAAGCAGGACCTCAAAGGTAGTAATCTCTGGATTACTCCCGGTGCTACGTGCTAGTGAGCATAGAAATAGGAGGATAGAGCAGATGAAGAGAGGCTGGAGAGATGGTGCAGGAGAGAGGGCTTTAGATTCCTGAGGCATTGGAACCAGTTCTGGGGGAGATGGGACCTGTACAGGCGGACGGGTTGCACCTCAACGGAGCTGGGACCAATGTCCTCGCGAGGAGGTTCGCTAGTGCTGTGGGAGTTGGGGGGGGGGTGGTTAAACTAATTTAGCAAGTGGGTGGGCACGAGGATGTAGCATTAGAAAGGAGAAACAAGGCACACAAAAGATCAGGGGAGAAAGATAGCACCAGAGCAAGAAATAGTACGGTAGTAGATGGGACCAGACTAAGTGGTTTTCTCGGGCGTACCGAAAACACACCTCTTACTATAATTTCTGGAACGATAGGGATTATAAGGACAGATCAGACTCGGACACACGTTTTCGGGCTCAACCGTATTGTATTTAATAAGATTAACAATAAGACTAGTAAACAGTACAAACAGTACAACCCTGGCTTGTCCAATAAGCCCTACCGTGCTAAATTACCACGGCCTAATAAAAGAACCCTCCTGTGAAATAAACTAACACAGGAACCCCCCCTCCCCCCACCAGCACTAAAACCCTCTAAGGTTTGGTTGGGATTTACAATCACCCCCTCACACAGCTAAGTGGTCTTGTAGATGTGTAGGCGCAGGCAATATGCTCACCCCGATTGCCTGTTGTTGCTTGCAGTTTCTTCCTGCACGTCTCGCTCCTGGTTCCGTACCACCGACGCAGTATCCAAGTTCCAGTTTGAGTCGAGGTCCGTTGATGAGGGGTGAAGAGCAGCGCTCAGCTTCTGGCGGTGTTCCGTTGAATCGAGCCGAGCCTCACTCGGGAGACTCGCTGTAGATTGATGCCGAGGAGCAGAGAGAAGAGAGCAGAGCGCAGAGCAGAGCCGAGCCAGAAACCATTGCCAAACGGCTCCTTATATCCCCAAAACCCATCACCTTTTCTCCCACCAATACTGATCGAAGTATTGACTCAGGTGATCTGTCTGGACCCCCCCACCCCCCACCCTGTGGCCTAGAGTGACTCATAACCTTTGAAATCTTTGTGAAAAATGCTATTCCATTTTCCCACTCCCAGGCCTTGCACTTGGAGAGACAATGGGTGCTGATTACTGGGTGTCAGTCGTTTACTGAGTGTCTCTGAGTTACCTCTCGGGGTATTGTTCCCAATAATCATGTTAATTGATGATGATGTTAATCGGCCTGGGTTCCCTTCCACCCAGCCTGTCAGTGTGAAATTGTCCGTTTGCATATGAATGCACCTGAGTCAGGTTAGCCTGGCTCGAAACTCCTGCCAATCAATCCTATCCCCTAAGCCACTCCCACAAGCTTGCCAAACAATACAGTTCTTTCACGGGATGCAACCAACAGAGTACCCTTCGTCGTCCAGTACTTCCCCGGAGCGGAGAAACTGCGCCATGTTCTCCGCAGCCTTCAACATGTCATCGATGACGACGAACACCTCGCTAAGGCCATCCCCACTACTCGCCTTCAAACAGCCACCCAACCTCAAACAGACCATCGTTCGCAGCAAATTACCCAGCTTTCAGGAGAACAGCGTCCACGACACAACACAACCCTGCCATGGCAACCTCTGCAAGACATGCCAGATCATCGACACGGATACCACCATCACACGAGAGGACACCACCCACCAGGTACATGGTTCATACTCCTGTGACTCGGCCAACGTTGTCTACCTCATACGTTGCAGGAAAGGATGCCCCGGAGCATGGTACATTGGCGAGACCATGCAGACACTGCGACAACGGATGAACGGACACCGCGCAACAATCGCTAGACAGGAGGGTTCCCTCCCAGTTGGGGAACACTTTAGCAGTCAAGGACATTCAGCCACCGATCTTCGGGTAAGCGTTCTCCAAGGCGGCCTTCGAGACACAGGACAACGCAAAATCGTCGAGCAGAAATTGATAGCCAAGTTCCGCACCCATGAGGACGGCCTCAACCGGGATCTTGGGTTCATGTCACGCTACACGTAACCCCACCAGCAAGGGGAAAAAAAACGTTATCTGTTTTTAATATTCTCTCTCTCTCTCTCTCTCTCTCTGCCATTTGGGTCTCTTTCTCTCTGTCTGTGTAATTTGACACAATGTGTATTCAGTGTCCTGGGACCTACTGTTTTCCGTGGCTAACCTGTCTGAACACCAACGACACCTTTTGATTGGTGTGATGGTGTCCCAGCCTAATATAAGATATGTGATTTGAGAACCTTTCACTCATTCACCTGACGAAGGGGATAATCTCCGAAAGCTTGTGATTTTAAAATAAAATTGTTGGACTATAACCTGGTGTTGTAAGATTCCTTCCATTCTTTCTTGGGGGTATTGGATTTAAAATATGATTCATAAAGATGGCCAGAACGCTGGTGCTACAAGAAAGAGTACAAGAAAGTCTAAGATAGGTTTACAATGCATGTGTGTAAACGCACAAAGCGTGTTAAACAAGGTTGGAGAGCTGCAGGCGCAAATAGCCACATGGAAATATGATGTTGTGGCGATAACGGAGACCTGGCTCAAAAAAGGGCAGGATTGAGTACTAAATATCCCTGGATACAAGGTGTTCAGAAAATATAGGGAAGGAAAGAAAGGAGGGGGGGGGTGGGGGGTGGGTGGGTGGTGGTGGCAGTATTGATTAAGGAGAATATTGCTGGAGAGAGAGGATGTCCTGGAGAGATCAAGGACAGAATCTATTTGGTTGGAGTTAAGAAACAATAGAGGTGCCATTACAGTACTGGGTGTATTCTATAGGCCGCCAACTAGTGCAAAGGAGATAAAGGAGCAAATTTGGAGGGAAATTACAGAGAGGTGCAAAAACCATACAGTAGTGCTAACGGGGGACTTCAACTATCCTAATATAGACTGGGATAGTAATAATATAAGGGGCAAAGAGGGGGAGGAATTTTTGAAGTGTGTTTAGGAGAACTTTCTTGACCAGTAAGTTTCCAGCCCAACAAGGAACGAGGCATTGCTGGACTTGGTTCTGGGGAATGAGGTGGGCCAAGTGGAGCTAGTGTTAGTGGGGGAACATTTAGGTAACAGCGATCATAGTATCATAAGGTTTAGAATAGCTATGGAAAAGGACATGGACCACTCCAAAGTAAAAATACTCAATTGGAGGAGGGCCAATTTCAGTGGGATGAGAACTGACCTGGCCCAGGTAAATTTGAATCATAGATTGGCAGGCAAATCTGTAATTGAACAATGGGTGGCCTTTAAAGAGGAGATGGTTTGGGTACAGTCTAGGTACATTCCCACGAGGGAGAAGATAGGGCAACTAAAGCCAGAGTTTCCTGGATGACAAAAGACATAGAGAGTAAGATGAAGCAGAAAAAAGGGGCCTATGACAGATGTCAGGTTGATAACACAAGTGAGAGCCAAGCTGAATATAGAAAATTCAGAGTGGAAGTGAAAAGGCAAAGAGAGAGTATGAGAATAGACTGGCGGCAAATATAAAAGGCAAATACAAAAGTCTTCTCTCGGCATGTAAACAGTAAACGGGTAGTAAGAGGAGGGGTGAGGCCGATCAGGGACCAAAAAGGAGATCTACTCATGGAGGCAGCGGGCATGGCTCAGGTACTAAATGAGTACTTTGCATTTGTCTTGACCAAGGAAGAAGATGCTGCCAGAGTCTAGGTAAAGGAAGATATAGTTGAGATACTGGATGGGCTAATAATTGATAAAGAGGATGCTCTAGAAAGGCTAGCTGCACTTAAAGTAGATAAGTCACCCGGTCCAGATGGGATGCATCCTAGAGGAGGGAAGTAAGGCTGGGAATTGCTATAGTAGTGGCCATAATCTTCCAAACATCCTTAGATACGAGGATGGTGCCTGAGGACTGGAGAATTGCAAATGTTACACCCTTGTTCAAAAAAGGGTGCAAGGATAAACCCGGCAACTACAGGCCAATCAGTTTAACCTCACTGATGGGGAAACTTTTAGAAACAATAATCCAGGACAGAATTAGCAGTCACTTGGACAACTGCTGATTAGGGAAAGCCAGCACGGATTTGTTAAAGGCAAATCGTGTTTAACTAACTTGATAGAGTTTTTTGACGAGGTAATGGAGAGGGTCGATGAGGGCAATGCAGTTGATGTGGTGCATATGGACTTTTGATAAAGTGCCACATAATAGGCTTGTCATCAAGATTGAAGCCCATGGAGTAAAGGGGCAGTAGCAAAAGTACCTAAGGTGACATGAGGAAAAACTTTTTTACGCAGCGAGTGGTTAAGATCTGGAATGCACTGCCGAGGGGTGGTGGAGGCAGATTGAATTGCGGCTTTCAAAAGGGAACTGGACAAGTACTTGAAAGGAAAAAAATTGCAGGACTACGGGGATAAGGCAGGGGAGTGGGACTAACTGGATTGCTCTTGCTTGGAGCCAGCACGGACTCGATAGTCCAAATGGCCTCCTTCCCTGCTGGAGCCTTTCTATGATTCTATGAACACTGGTCACATTTTAAGAAAAATAATGACTCTCAGTTATCCATAGTCACAGTAATTTCTTGGCTTTGCCCTTCACAGTCATCCAAGTCTACTGAACCAACACAAAATCAACAAAAACTGAATTACATTCAGAGGATTCTGCTTGTGTCTTCACACTCCACTCCTTAATTATTTGTTGAAGATGATCTATCTGTATTTCTCTGTTCTTTTTCTCTCCCTTCTCACAAAAAACACTAAAGGTTGCAACACCTAGCTGATAAGACCCGTATGAGCCTTACAACCACATTTCCCACAAATATAAGGATATTTCCAGTTCTATCGAAAGGTCATTGACCTGTAACATTAACTCTGTTTCCTTCTCCACAGATGCTGCCTGACTTGCTGAGTATTTCCAGCATTTTCTGTTTTTATTTCAGATTTCCAACATCCATAGTATTCTGCTTTTGATTAAGAATATTTCTTAGCCACTTGGGGTTTTACAGAACCAAATGATTGAAAATGATGGCCCAGAATTTGCTGGAGTGGGGCATCTTGCAGCATGCCCCATTAGCTTGACTTTTTCCCTCAACTTTCAGCTCGAAAAATTTTTGGACTGCAAATTGCTGAACGTGTGAGCTGATAATGTCAAGGGCAACGGGGCATCTGGGACCTTCGTGAACACGGGACCAATAGTCTATCTCCTTAAACAATGAGATTTAAGGATTGAGAAATAAACAGAGGAAAACGGAAAAGGAGGGTGAATTAGAGTCAAATCAGGAACAGAAAGAAAAATAAAGAGAGGGAAAGAAAGATTGGATTAAGAGAGAGAAAAAAGACAGAGAGGTAAAGTAATAAAATAATTATAAAAGGTAAAATTTAAAATTTTTAAAATCTTCAACAACAATTTTACTACCTGTAGGAATGAGACTTCACAATTTATATTGTTCCCTTTCTGGGCTGGAGAAGTTGATTGGCATCACAGGAACATAAATCTCCTCATTAAAAAGGTACTTATGCTGTTAAGTAGTAGCACTAACTTTTTATGGCAAGTTTAATTGGCAATTAATGCACAAATGCAGCAATTTCATGAAACTCACAGGAGATTGAGGGTGAGATGCCGATTTTGTAAAGCTAACAACGGAATGGGCAAATCTCTTCCTCGCCACAAGTTGCTGGATGACTTATACATTTACACAGTGCCATTAACCTCGCCATTATTTTGGCAGCAAATTCTGGTCCAATATAAAACTCCATGTAACTGAGACCAGACACATAGGGCTGGATTTTGCTGTGAGCGGTGAACGAATGACTCCCACCATTCGTTAGACTTGCGCTCGCCCATAGACTTTCTATGAGTTTTGCAAGGCAACTTCCTGTAAACTAGAGAGTCAAAAAGCATGATGCTGTCTACAGGGCATCTGGGCCCTGTGTGAACAGGGCAAGCAACTGTTAGGGCTACTACTTAATCAATCAGATTGAAGGAATTGTTAATAAGCCGCGCAGAGACTGAACCAGGAAGTGTAAGTTAGAATAGTGAATTCAATGTCAAATCAGGTGCAGAAAGTGAAATAAAGAGAGGAAAAGAAAGATTGAATTAAGAGACAGAGATAAAAGAGACAGAATGAAAAAGTAAAAAAAAAAAAATTGATTTAAATGTTTTTTAAAATGTCCAACAACAATTAAAATCTGAAGGAGTGAGACTCCATACTTGTTAAGGTTAATTTTCAGTGGCAGGGAGGTTGTTTGGCAGTCATTAAGACTTACCACACCGTTAAAAGGGTGCTTACATCAGAATGGAGAAGCCCTAACTTTGCTGGCAAAATTAGTCTGAATCTACAATGTCAGTACAGGAACTTCACGCTGTTCCATTCATTTGAATGGAGAGCCAGATGGCGAGATGCCGTTTTCATGGTGCTTACGGAGGAGGCTCGTATCTTGTGCAGCAACTTCCGGATTTCCAAGGTTAACTGCGCACGTGCGGCCATTGGAAATTGCTGTACAATTTGCACAGAAATAACGGTGAGCGCTCTTAGCAAAATCCAGCCCATACTTTATTTCTTGGGTACATATTTATTTGGGGAGGGCAGCATCTGGAAAGGTGGTTAAGCGCTGAACTTATCCATAGTTTGTAAACTTTGAGTTTCTCCAAAAAAGGCCTGAATTTGAATGACTTTAACTTACTTATTTTGTTTGACATTCAATTGTAGTGCCCTGATTCAATTTCTCTGATTATTTTATCTTAGTCATCTTTCTTTTGAGATCTATAATTGGCAATTTTTCCAGGCTTAGTTAAAATGTAATGCTTTTCATCATCTGAGTAAGGGGGGATATTAGATTCAATTTACCATTTAAAAAAAATCTGTCACAATATTAAATATAGGAAGGCCAAATTTTTACATGTATAATTGTAGTGATTAAATAAAGCTTGCCAAAATTACACAGTTACAAAATGTATGTACTCACTGCCTTTAATTATACTTTGGTTTGAGTGTCTCACTAGATTTTGAAACTGACCTGAAATTGACAACTAAATATAATTGAAAATAAAGTGAGGCTTTAACACTTGGTAGGTTTTGTTGTTAAGCTTAAAGAGCAAAACTGGTATAAAAATTAAAGGAAATTTTGTTTGGGCAAAGCAACCAGGAACAACATTCTGAAAATGATATAAACAATAGGTTAACCATCGTAAAAACTCCAATCTACTGCATTTGAGGAGTTGCAGTTGGTGGGGAGGCACCCAAGCAGCTGCAAAGAAAAAAAGAAAGACTTGCATTTATATAGCATCTTTCACAATCGCAGGACATCCCAAAGCGCTTACAGCCAACACTTTTGAAGTCTAGTCCCTGTTGTAATGTAGGAAACGCAGCAGCCAATTAGCACACAGCAAGCTCCCACAAACAGACCCCCAAGTACTGAAGTGTCAGCCTAGATTTTGTGCTCAAGTGTATTTAAGGGGAAGATAGATAGGAGAAAGGAATCGAAGGATATGCTAATAGGGTTAGATGAAGAGGGGTGGGAGGAGGCTCGTGTGGAGCATACACGCCGGCATTGACCAGTTGTGCCAAATGGCCTGTTTTGTGTTGTCATTTCTATGTAATTCTATGTAAGTCTCAGGAGTGGGACATGAACCCACTGATTCAGAGGCGAGAATGCTAGCACTGATCCATGCCTGATACCTTATTGAAGAATGTTGCATGTATTGAATAAAGCACAGCTCATTGATGTGGACATCTATGGGAAGCGTAACTTCATTGAAAGTTAGCTGTGGTCAGCAGTATTCATATTGATAGTTCAGACACAACAGTATTAAGGGTTAAGCTTAAGATTGGATTATCAGGAATAAAAGTGACACAGTGCAATTGGGAAGTACAATGCAGACACAGTATTCCCTTAAATCATATTAAATTGTGACTCATTCTCATTAGTTGGAGTCTGCATTTCCTGATGCCAATTTCTTATTCGTAAAGCAATCATCTAGATCACTGCACGCAGTATGCAGAATTTATCATTAACCTGCTGCAGTGCGACACATACTGAAGAGGAAAAGTAGATTGTTAGAACCCACAGTAGTGTCAACTAATTGAAGGTACACCAACAGAGCTACACTTGTTGGGGGGCTTTAGTTTGCTACTACACTGAATGATTTTATGCTATGCTATGCTAAAGAGACCACGCTGCTCTGAAGATTTAAGTAGAGTCCAGTTGTGGTCATCAAGGCACAAGAGAGACATTGAAGCCCTGGAGGCAGTTCAGGGGAGAGCCCTGAGGCTGATTCCTAGCATCAGAGTTCTACAATATGAGAAACAACTGGAAAAAAATGACCTTTTCATCCTTGAAGGTGGAGGCAACTGAGAACTGAGCTAATAAATGTGTGTGAGAGAAATAATTTGATAAATTTTGGCATGTGATTTTACATCCATTAAAATGAAAATCATTGTGGGTGCGCACTTGAATTCCCAATATGCACTCCTGACAAGCAAAGCTCTGGGCCAGGAACATAAATTCATAAGATTGTCCCTAAGATTGTAAGTAGTTTTGAAAGGGTTCATCTGGAACAGTAATATAAATAAAACCACGACAGCAAGACAAAAGACACTGGTGCAAAGTGGTAAAAAGTCAATTTAGGACTTATATCAGAAAATTCTCTTCACACAGAGTGAATCAACTTTTCGGAGACGAAAATACTGAATCATTTAAGAAACAGCTAGATGCTATGATGGGGGAACTGTAGGATCTTTCCAGATAGATAAGTTAAGATGGGTTGAATGGTCTTCCTCATCTGGATGGTGCCACTAGTGGAGGTGTCCATGGCAAAGGTGCAGTATTTATAATGTAAGTCAGATTACACCATGTAGTTTAACTTATTGAAGGCTTCCGTAATGAAGCACAACCTTTTGCAAGCACTACTTTTAGGTCAGCTAGAGGTAGCTGAACCTTAATCTGTAAATTTTTAAGCGGTGGTACCAATGTGTGGATATCGCGCAGCTCCTGTGCTGCCTGACTATCTGTCCGGTCTCTGTTGCTCCTCCTCTTATTGCTTCAAAAAACTGACACAGAGGTATTCCCAAAAGGAAATCCATTGTTGCCTCTTAACAATGGGGAGGGGGGATTGAAACCCCATAGCACAAAGCACAACGGTAGATGATAAAGCATTTGACAGTAAGAAAGAAAACAACAAAAAAAATTATGAAAATTGTCTGAATCCCCTTATAAATCCTTTCAAAACTAAAGCTGGGCCATTTAAATCCACTTCTGACTTTGCCTAACTACTGTAGGGGGTGGTAGTGTGTGTCAGCTTCACCTCTGACTTCTGAGCAGTTCGAATCGCTCCCACTCCCTTGGTTCTAGACCTTGGACTTATTTGGGGGTTGTGACAAAAGTACAGCAGACAACTGGTTTTGGTGCAAGAAACTTTGATCTTTATTCAAGAGAGGAAATACAACACAACAATCTTAACACTAATAAAATGGGGAACACTTCTGTACACACGAGAGAAATTATAGTAGAAAGATACCTCACCCCTCCCAATCCCACTTTACTAGCTAAGTTGGGCTCTAAAGGACCAGGGATAATGCTCACCAAGCGAATCCTTGACAGTTGAGCTGGTTCGCGATTTCAGGGTTCGCAGTATGTGTTGGTTGGTGTCTGCCGTACCCCGGACACGGTAGAGGACTTCAACTGCATAGCTGGTCAGTCTTCGCGAGTCCGCTGATACGGTAGGGTGCGTCTTGGATCTATTGGGTGAGTACCCACTTTTCTTCATAAAGTGATAGGATTTAGAGTCTTTTGAGTAGAAAACTCACCCAGGGGTAAGTCAGGAATAGATTGTAGAGTAGAAACTTTGCGGATCTTCGGTTTTCTCCCGAGTTGGTTTTCTTTGGTTGCGGTGGCTCAATATTACCTGGTTGGTTGGTGGTAATATTCGGTTGGTTGTTTCGTAAGGCCCTTGTTGCCGCGAGGTGTCGGATGGTCACTGGGGCTGTTGCTCTGGTTTCCTCTTGAGTGTCGGCCTGCTTCTAGAGCTGCTGATCTTCTCTGTTGAACTTCTTTCTGTTGCCCCCTCGCCTTGCTGAACTGTTGTCTCCCGAGCTGTCGAACTCCTGGCTGAACTGAACTTCTTCAGAAAATGGGCCTTCAATTATACTAATTGAAGCCTCCTTATCTGCGTGCCAAATCTGACCCGGTTTATTGTAAGATTTTGGCTGGCTCGTTAAGAGTAATTTGTTTATGAAATGTGTGAAGTGGTTTCGGGATGGTTTCATGAGTTGTTGAGCTCTTGCTTGATTGTAGTCATTGTGCTCAGGTTTCAAGTTTCCTGACTGGGCCTGAGATGTCTATGGAGTGGGGTGATTGGATTTGTTTTATGCATGTTTTGGATGGGTCCTGTAATTTGGGTGGGGACTGCACTTCCGTGGGTCTATTGTCTGAATGTAAATGTCTGGTAGGAGCTGAGTGAGGTCACACAGTTCCCCAGACAGTTTGATTAACTCCAATACTGAAACCATCTATTACAGAGGTTGATCCCAACTCCTGTTGCAGCCTTTTTTTCCTTTACAAGCCCAAACTTGTCCTTTTAAAATACCAAATCTTGGTTTTTTGACCTTGAATCACCCTCTGTTAGGCCCAATATTTCATCACCCTGAAATGGTTAGAAAAGAATCCAAAGTCCTTTTCATTAGGGTTTTTCTCCGAGTTTTGGGGGATCTGTGAATTTTGAGAATCTTACACTACCTAGCTGGACACCCATTTTATATGGTATGATGTACACTCAGTGGTAATGCGATGGTAATGATGGAAAATGGAACATGCTATCACAAAGTCATTACTGCCTCATTTAAATACTCCCACCCATTTTAAGTCTGATAATGCTCTTAATGGTCAGAAATGGCAGCGTAAAACTGTACAGGAGAAAAATTTGGCAATGATCTGTCATAATAGATATCTGCCCCATTTCCTGCTCTTGCCCATCAGAATCCTATTCACAAATTGGATGGTAAAAGTAGGAAAATTCAGGCTGGAGTGCCCACACATGCATCACAAATAAAAGGCAAGATGTGACTGCTTAACTCAATCATATTCAGGCAATTTACATCACAGTGTTATATATCAGGGCCTTTTTTGACGTGCATAGCCACCCGATTAATGATGTGTTTGGAAGAAGCATCAATATCTAATGGCCCAGATTTTGCTGTAACAGGCCATCTAATGGTGTCTGTTGTAAGTTAGACTTGCCCTTGCATGTTTAGGTTTTTTAATTTTTTGAAGGTCAAATTGCTGCAAGTGCGAGTGATCACGTCACGGCAAGGGAAACAGGGCATCTGGGATCTGCATGAACAGGGAAAGTAGCTGTGTATCTCCTTAATCAATCAGATTGAAAGATTGAGAAATAAACAGAGAAGCAACAGAGAAGGAAATGTAATTTAGAGTGGCTGAATTCAATGTCAAATCGGGTACATAAAGAGAAATAGAGAGGGTAAGAAATATTAGATTAACAGAGAAAGAAAAAAGAGACGGAAAGGAAAAGTAAAACAACATTTTTTACATTTTAAATGACATTTTTAATTTCTTCAACAACAATTAATAGTTATCCAGTTGTGATCTGGAATGCACTGCCTGAAAGGGTGGTGGAAGCAGGTTCAATCGTGGCTTTCAAAAAGGAATTGGATAAATACTTGAATGGAAAAATTTACAGGGCCACGGGGAAAGAGCAGGGGAATGGGACTAACTGGATTGCTCTTACAAAGAGCTGATGTGGGCTTTTTGGGCTGAATGGCCTCCTTCTGTGCTGTAACCATTCTATGATGGTAACATAGTGGTTATGTTACTGGATTAGTAATCCAGAAGCCTAGACTAATAATCCAGCATCATGAGTCCAAATCCTACTACAGCAGTTGGGGGATTTAAATGCAATTAATTAAATAAAATCTGGAATTAAAAAAACTAGTATCAGTAATGGTGACTATGAAACTACCAGATTGTTGTAAGAAACCTACTGTCCTTACCTGGTCTGGCCTATATGTGACACTAGACCCACAGTAATGTGGTTGATTCTTAATCACCCCCTGAAATGACCTAGCAAGCCACTCAGTTGTACAATTTTGCTACAAAAAGTAACCTTCACCACACAGACTGCAGTGGCTCACCTTCTCAAGGGCAATTAGGGATGGGCAATAAATGCTGGCCTTGCCAGTGATGCCCAAATCCCATGAAGAAATAAAAGAAAATTCTATGATTCTAACTGAAGGAATGAGACTTTGTGATTTTAATAGTTTTCAGTGCCAGAGTTTGATTGGCAGAAATTAACAGTTATCACGTCATTAAAAGGGTACTTGCAATGACAAGACTTAATTTTCTGTGGCGAGTTTAGTTCGTATCTACCATGCAAATACAGCAATTTCATGCCATTCATTGCATTTCAATGGTAAGGCACACAGCGAAATTCTGTTTTCGCGAAGCTAACAGGAACTCGAACTGCAAATTTTGGGTGTTGGCATTCAACCGCGCATCTGCCCCTCGCCTGAAGTTGCTGCACCGTTTACGCAAAAATAACGGTGAGCACCATTAGTCTCACCGTTATTTTGACAGCAAAATCTGGCCCAATAATTCTGGGCTCAGGGTGCAGAATGCACTAATATTTCAACATCACTAATACTTAGATGTACACTTACTTCGACAGAAATGTCAGGTAAGTTTATGTGTTGCCATTGTCTATATGTATATTATTAGAAGGATATTCTGATAGGGTTAGATGAAGTAGGGAGGGAAGAGGCTCATGCGGAGTATAAACACTGACATAGACCTGTTGGGCTGAATGGCCTGTTTCTGTGCTGCACATTCTAAGTAAAGGATGTGATTTTTTATTTTGCAAAAATATCTGTACACTTCACCAGCAGCACAACAAAGTTTTTAACATCAACACATTAGTTATCCTTCAAATGAAGAATGACTCACATAAGTTAACATGTTACAATAAACTTTTAATTTAAAGCTCAAAAATACTAATATTGTGAATTGCAAATTACGCCAATTCTTATGTCAATATCTAGCAATGCTTTGTAATTAATATTTTTTTAAAAAACTGCAGATTTTTAGCAGCCTGTAGTGAAGCCCACTTATTCAGGCATCAGGAGGTTTCAAATCTGTGCCCTGCTCAACTTCATTATAGGCGAGAGAGTACAATTGGCGATATTAGTACACGGACACTTAACATATTTGTATGACATTCGTCTGTCTGCTACTGTAACGTGGGTGTTAACATATTTATTTTAATAACACCAACAATAATTTCTAGGTATTGAGTTGAAGTCTATTTGTCAGTCAGGTCCCTTGTTGCTTGGTAATAGATTATTTGTCAGTCAGGAACCTTGTTGCTTGGTAATAGAATCTACCTGTCTTCACCATTATCTTACATCTTTCTTATTTAGCTGAGTAATTTCATTGAAAATCCCCAACTTTGATAGCATATAGCATAAAAATTATGCAGAATTTTCAACATCGTAGAAGATGGACTTTGACAAGCAGAAACCATCCTTACCAATTCCACTCGTCTCCATGGTTTTTTACTTTAACAAGTTTAAACACAAGACAAAGCTTTTTTCTGCACCTTCCCAAGTAGGGCTACAGTATTCAATTAAAAACAGAAAGTGCTGGAAATGCACAGCAGGTTGGACATCATCTGAAAGGCAAAGACAAGTTAACGTTTCGAATGTGACCCTTTATCTAAACTGTTGTGCTTGGTTCACACCTGAAATATTAACCTATGTTTCTCTTTAAGATGTGGAGATGCCGGTGATGGACTGGGGTTGACAATTGTAAACAATTTTACAACACCAAGTTATAGTCCAGCAATTTTATTTTAAATTCACAAGCTTTCGGAGGCTTCCTCCTTCGTCAGGTGAACTATAACTTGGTGTTGTAAAATTGTTTACAATTCTCTTTAAGATGTGAGTGACTAAACTGCTATGCATTTTCAGCACTTTCTGTTCTTTCTTTTTTATCTCAACAACATTCAATTATTGGCCAGAAATGAGCTTTGTGAAAACCTATCATTGTGACTGGTAACAAGAGGATCTGAGTTTCTTCAGAATTTCCTCTTTTCTTCACACAAAGGGTAGTGGAAATCTGGAACTCTCTCCCCCAAAAAGCTGTTGCGGCCAGGTCAGTTGAAAATTTCAAAACTGAGATTGACAGATTTTTGTCAGGCAAGGCTATTAAGGATTACGGAACCAAGGTGGGTAAATGGAGTTAAGATACAGATCAGCCATGATCTAACTGAATGGCGGAACAGGTTCGAGGGGCAGAATGGCATACTCCTGTTCCTATGTTCTACTAGCATTTCTGTGATTGGTATTCCTGTAAACTGTAAATCGCTGTGGCAGAAGACATAAATTATATTTGTGTCATTTGTGCCCCTGGTGCTGAGTGTCCATTGGTTGCTGAAGTGGTGGTGGGGCTGCAATGAGGTGGTTGCAAGGAGGGCCGCTCTTTGTGCCACTCCATAGCACCATCTGCACAGGTCAGCACTGCAGCAAGCCTGCAAGAAGGTGCAACCAGGTTTCAGGTCACAGCTGACCATTGCTGAACCTGCCTGTGCCAGCCCTCAATTGCATGATCAGAGGCAGAGACACCCAACAAGCACTGGAAAATGAGCCGGGAGGCTGGCAACATCCCCTCCCACCTCATTTAAATGACTCAGTCTGCCTGTAACTACTGCAGGCACAGGCCAAGCTTTGCCTACCCCATCTCCCTGTTGGACATGTTGAAGAATTAAGAGTTAATAATCAAACTGAACTGTATAAACCATAATTGGTCGAAGGACCAGCAGGCTGCCTAGGGATAAAAGGAGAGATGGAGCTGTAGGCGAGGGGGGGATGAGTTCTGTTCCGCTTCATATGTTTCCTTATCATCTGCAAGGAATGCCTGTGTAAGGAAATACGTGACTGGAACAACATCAACCATGAGTGATTAATCGTTAACTTTGGTGACTAATGTAATAAACATAGGCAGAGGGATCAATTAACCATGGTATAGAATGGATGTCTGTTATAATTTGGATAAACATACTGCCCTTCCGAACGTCTGGAGACAGCTAAATCATGAGTTAAAAGTACGAAGTCTACTTATCTGTGAAATGTACTTTTGAAGTAAGTAACTAAGGTATATAAGGAGGGTTTACAGGGCTAGTTAAGTGGCTGGAGAGAGAGAAACCCACAGCTACCCTTGTACTGTATAGATTGATCACCTGTACTGTATATGAATAAAGCCTGTTCCTTATATGTCACTATCAAGTGTCTCGTACTTACTTGAAGCGTGTTGTGGTGAACCTTGGAAGGAAGGAGGTCAATGCCTCCCACCAGGAAAGGCCCAGAAATCACAGGGCATTGTTAAAGGGACAGAGACCCAGAGTGCGCTGCCCACAGGCAAGGGTTAGATAAATTGGCCCTTTCTCCTTGCTGTCTGCCTCATCTGCTGTTTTCTCTTTTTGCTGTTTACCTCTTTCATTCTGCCTATTTTTTTCTGTCGGTTTGTCTGTGTGTTTCTTTGTTGTTTTTTGGTTTGTTTCTCCACTAGCTCATTTTCTCCTGTTGTCGCTTCCATCTCTTTTTTCTATTTGTTCCTTAAATCACTTTGGAATTTTTCTTTGTCTTGGCTTCCTTGCTCTGTGATCAATGGTGTGCATAGGAACATAAGAACAGGAGTAGGCCATTTCGCCACTTGAGCCTGTAGCGCAATTCAATGAGATCATGGCTGATCTGTGACCTAACTCCATATACCCACCTTAGCTCCATATCTCAATACCTTTGGTTAACAAAAATCTATTAATCAAAATTAACAATTGAGCTAGCATCAACTGCCATTTGCAGAAGAGAGTTCCAAACTTCCACCACCCTTTGCGTGTAGAAGTGTTTCCTAACTTCACTCCTGAAAGTCCTGGCTCTAATTTTTAGGCTATGTCCCCTAATCCTAGACTCCCCAACCAGCAGAAATAATTTCTCTCTATCTACCCTATCAGTTCCCCTTAATATCTTGAAAACTTCGATCAAATCACCCCTTCATCTTCTAAATTCCAGGGAATACAACCCAGTTTGTGTAATCTCTCCTCGTAATTTAACCCTTGGAGTCCAAGTGTCATTCTAGTAAATCTATGCTGCACTCCCTCCAAAGCCAATATATCCTTTCCAAGGTGCGGTGCCCAGAACTGAACACAGTACTCCAGGATATAGAGTTTTCAGGCAGGATAGAGTGGGTGATAAAAAAGGAGGGGGGGGGTAGCATTATTGGTTAAAGAATCAATTACAGTTGTGAGAAGGGATGATATGCTAAATGGATCATCAATCGAGGCCATATGGGTTGAGCTAAGAAATAAAAAAGGGGCAGTCACACTACTAGGAGTGTACTATAGACCCCCGAATAGCGAAAGGGAGATAGAAGACCAAATATGTAGGCAAATTTCTGAGTGCAAAAATAAGAGGGCAATAATAGTAGGGGACTTCAAGTACCCTAACATCAACTGGGATTCAAACAGTGTGAGGGGCACAGAGGGCACAAAATTCTTGATTGGTGTCCAGGAGAACTTTTTTAGCCAGTACATGACAAGCCCAACAAGAGGGGATGCAATTCTAGATTTAGTCCTGGGAAATGAAGATGGGCAAGTGGGTGAAGTGACAGTGGGTGACCATATTGGGGATAGTGACCACAATTCAGTTAGTTTTAGCATTATTATGGAAAAGGGCAGAGTTAAATTAGGAGTAAATGTTTTAAATTGGGGGAAGGCAAATTTTACAGAACTAAGAGGTGATTTGGCAGAAGTGGACTGGACACAACTACTTGAGGAGAAATCAGTGGTAAGCCAGTGGGAGGCACTAAAAAGTGAAATTCTACGGGCACAATGCAGACACGTTCCCTCAAAGAAAAAGGGTGGCACTGCCAAATTTAGAGCCCCCTGGTTGCCTAGAAGTATACGGGGCAAGATAAAGCAGAAAAAGAAAGCTTATGACTGTCACAGAAAACTAAATACTGCAGAAAGTCTAGAGGACTACAGAAAGTACAGGGATGATGTAAAAAAGGAAATAAGGAAAGCAAAGAGAGGGCATGAAAAAATATTAGCTAGTAAGATTAAAGAAAACCCAAAGATGTTTTATCAGTACATTAAGAACAAGAGGATAGCTAAGGAAAAGGTGGGACCTATCAGGAATGATAAGGGTAACTTGTGTGTAGAAGCAGAGGATGTGGGTAGGGTTTTAAATGGATATTTTGTCTCCAAATTCACAAAGGAAAGGGATGATCCGGATGTAGTAGTTAAAGAGGAGAGGTGTGAAATATTGGATAAGGTAAACATTACGAGAGAGGAAGTACTAGAGGGACTGGAATCCTTGAAAGTTGATAAGTCACCAGGGCCGGATGGATTGTTTCCTAGGCTATTGAAGGAAGCCAGGGAGGAAATAATGGATGCTCTGAGGATCATTTTCCAATCCTCACTAGATACAGGGGAGGTACCAGAGGACTGGAAGACTGCAAACGTAGTACCATTGTTTAAAAAGGGTAAGAGGGAAAGGCCGAACAATTATAGACCGGTCAGTCTTACCTCGGTGGTGGGCAAACTATTAGAATTAATACTGAGAGATAGGATAAACTGTCACTTGGAAAGGCATGGTTTAATCAGGGATAGTCAGAATGGATTTGTTCAGGGAAGGTTATGCCTTACAAATCTGATTGAATTCTTTGAGGAAGTGACAAGGAGGATTGATGAGGGTAGTGCAGTGGATGTTGTCTACATGGATTTTAGTAAGGCATTTGACAAGGTCCCACATGGCAGACTGGTCAGAAAGGTAAAAGCCCATGGGATACAGGGAAATGTGGCGAATTGGATACAAAATTGGCTCAGTAACAGGAAACAAAGGGTAAAAGTCGATGGATGTCTTTGCGAATGGAAATCCGTTTCCAGTGGTGTGCCACAGGGCTCAGTGTTGGGTCCCTTGCTGTTTGTGGTATATTTAATGATTTGGACTTGAATGTAGGGGGCATGATTGGCAAATTTGCAGATGACACAAAAATTGGCCATGTAGTTGATAGTGAAGAGGATAACTGTAGACTCCAAGAAGTTATCAATGGGTTGGTGGAGTGGGCGGAAAAGTGGCAAATAGAGTTGAACCCGGAGAAGTGTGAGGTAATGCACTTAGGGAGGGCAAACAGTAAAAGGGAATACGCAGTAAATGGGAATATATTGAGAGGGGTAGAGGAAGTGAGAGACCTTGGAGTGCATGTGCACAGGTCCCTGAAGGTGGCAGTACAGGTAGATAAGGTTGTGAAGAAGGCATATGGAATGCTCTCCGTTATTCTCTAGAGTTTCGAAGGTTAAGCGGTGATCTGATCGAAGTTTATAAGATATTAAGGGGAACAGATAGGGTGGATAGAGAGAAACTATTTCTGCTGGTTGGGGATTCTAGGAGTAGGGGGCACAGTCTAAAAATTAGAGCCAGACCTTTCAGGAGCAAGATTAGAAAACATTTCTACACACAAAGGGTGGTAGAAGTTTGGAACTCTCTTCCGCAAACGGCAATTGATACAAGCTCAATTGCTAAATTTAAATCTGAGATAGATAGCTTTTTGGCAACCAAAGGTATTAAGGGATATGGGCCAAAGGTGGGTATATGGAGTTAGATCACAGATCAGCCATGATCTTATCAAATGGCGGAGCAGGCACGAGGGGCTGAATGGCCTGCTCCTGTTCCTATGTGCCTATTAGCCGAGGTATAGAATACAAAAACAGGGATGTAATGATGGAACTGTATAAAACGCTGGTAAGGCCACAGCTGGAGTATTGTGTGAAGTTCTGGTCACCACATTACAGGAAGAACGTAATTGCTCTGGAGAGAGTGCAGAGAAGATTTACAAGAATGTTACCAGGGCTTGAAAATTGCAGCTACGAGGAGAGATTGGATAGGCTGGGGTTGTTTTCCTTGGAGCAGAGGAGGCTTGGGGAGACTTGATTGAGGTGTACAAAATTATGAGGGGCCCAGATAGAGTAGACAGGGAGTGCCTGTTTCCCCTAGCGGAGATTTCAAGAACTAGAGGACATAGATTTAAGCTGATTGATGGAGGGATTAGAGGGGACATGAGGAAAAACCTTTTTACCCCGAGGGTGGTGGGTGTATGGATTTCGCTGCCCGAATTGGTGGTAGAGGCAGGAACCCTCAACTCTTTTAGAAAGTACCTGGACCTGCACCTAAAGTGGTGTAAGCTGCAGGGCTACGGATCGTGTGCTGGAAGGTGGTATTAGAATGGGCACCTGGTTGTTCTTCGAGCCGGCATGGACACGATGGGCCGAACGGCCCCTTCTGTGCTGTATCTTTTCCATTGCTCTATCGTTCTAGGTGTGGTCTAATTAGGGCTTTGTTGAGCTGTAGCATAACTTCTACCCCCTTGTATTCTAGTCCTCTAGATATAAAGGTCAGCATTCCATTAGCCTTTTTGATTATTTTCTGTACCTGCGCATGACTTTTTAATGATCTAAGTACATAGAACCCTAAGTCTCTTTGGACCTCCACTCTTTTGAGCTTTTCACCATTTAGAAAGTACTCTGATTTATCCTTTTTAGATCCAAAGTGGATGACCTCACACTTGCCTACATTGAAATCCATTTGTCACAGTTTTGCCAATTCACTTAATCTATTAATATCTCTCTGTAATTTTATGCTTCCATCTACACTGCTTACAATGTTGCCTATCTTTGTGTCATCGGCAAATTTGGATATGTTGCTCTCTATCCCTCCATGTAAGTCGTTAATAAATACAGTGAATAGTTGAGTCCCCAACAGAGATCCCTTTGAGACACCACTAGTCGCATCCTGCCAATTTGCACCAATGTATATGTTGGTGACTGGCTGCCTTTTTTTTAATTCGTTCACGGTATGTGGGCGTCGCTGGCGAGGCCAGCATTTATTGCCATTCCCTATTTGCCCTCAGATAATACTGTTCCCCCTTCATCCAACCCCAGTAGCACAAGAAAGATTGTGTCCCGAGAGGACTTAATCAACTCACTCAATACTGATGCTTAATGTAGATGCTGAAAATCAAGATGCAGAAGAAGATTAATAATGAATTTAGATATTACCTTTCCAGGGTGATGTATTTGTGAAATGTGTTGCTTTTTTCATGATGAATGATGCAATTAATAGAGCAATTGTCAATCAGTTTTAAGACTAGTTCGAACCATGCCTTATTAGTGCAGCCCTTCAATCGTATTTTACGACAGCATTTGTTTTCTTCCTCTGCTAGAGATTGCTGATTTGAATCATTTTCTGCAAGTTATGGATATTAAGGAAAATCTGATGTCCCTTTGCTGAGAAAGGTTTCGCAGTGAGAGTCCAGCATTTTCTTTTAGAGGGGGAAAGGATAAAATGAAAAACCACAATTATTGTAAATCTGAACGAACATGAAAATGGACAACATGCCAACCTGCAGCTGAAGGAGAAAGATGGAACAGTTGTGATGCAGGGATCCCCTGAAACATTAATCTATTTCTCTTTCAGCTGTTGACTGACCTGCTTTACATGTACTTGTTTTATCTTGTGCACCATAATAAGGTACATGGGAAGGATTAAAACAGCTCCATCACATGATTCCAGCTGACATAGGCAGGAAATTCTTTGGGCAGACATAATCAAAGGACGAGCAAATTAAAGAAGGATGGCATCTGATGCATTTCCCATCACTTGCACCCCAGTAACATTGGGCACGAAGAATGCAAGTACATTCCTGGCATCCAGAGTTATCAGGGCTGAGGGGTTTGTTTAAATCACAGGGTGATTGATTGTATAGCCCAAAGCAGTTGCTGAGAATTTTTTTAAAATAATTTTGAAACCATCCTTGGCGGTTGCTGGAACACTGTGCTGTAGCACTCACCTGAGGCTGCTCGAACACTGTGCTGTAGCACTCACCTGAGGCTGCTCGAACACTGTGCTGTAACACTCACCTGAGGCTGCTCGAACACTGTGCTGTAACACTCACCTGAGGCTGCTCGAACACTGTGCTGTAGCACTCACCTGAGGCTGCTGCAAGGTAAGTAACTTGTCTGAATGTGGAGCCAGGTGGAGCAGGAGAGCTCCTCCGGACCCCACATTAAAGGACCCGATCGCTGCTCCCAAACCCCCTTCACCCCCGCTGCTCCTGGCATGAGCCCCCATTCTCGGCCCTGATCTCCCCTCTGGTCCCTAGCTGACCCCTGATCCTGAACCCAGGCCCCATCCCAATCCCCAACCCCCCAACCCAGGCTCCCAGCCCAATCCCCAACCCAGGCCCCCATCCTGAACCCTGACCCAGATCCCCGACCCGACATCCGACCCAAGACTCCATTCCGATCCCTGACCCCCAACCCAGGCCCCCAACCCAATCCCTGACCTCCAACCCAGGCCCCCATCCCGATCCCCGACCCCTGACCCAGGCCCCCATCCCGATCTCTGACCCCAACCCAGGCCCTGATCCCTAATCCCTGGCCCCCCAGATCCCTGGCCCCCGATCCCTGGCCCCCTGATCTCTTGTTCCCTCGCCCCCCGATTTCTGACACAACGCTCCCCGGACCCAATGACCTGAGGGCTGCTGCGATGCTGCAGCGGACTGATTTTTCACTGCTGCTTGCTGGCGGGCTCTGATGCCATGCCAGCTTCATTATAATGAGGCCGGAGGCCAATATCCGGAAGCCTCAGGCCTTACCATTCTGGCGCAGGAAATGCACACTGCAACCCTCGCGCGCCCAATAACAGGCGTTGTCTAATTTCTCGGTTCATGTCTGAGTAATTGTCCATCTTTGGTCCCAATAACGATCACCACGAATACCATTTCTAAAAATTAAACAGTTGAAAAAAAATCTGCTGGTTTTTAACACCTTTGCAAACTTGTTTACTTTGGAATCTTTTTTAAAATATTGTTTAAATTGTAAATGTTGATGGCATCATTAGGGTAACCATCTGGGAATTGCAATGGGCTTTGAGAGAATGAGATAACTAAATTAGATTATACAGTTGAATGATAAGTAGGTAGCACTGTAGCCAGCGGTGTACGTGCAGTTCTCTTACACTGACTGGTTAAATAGTTCCTCTCAGTCACTTTCCGCAATAATATAGTCCTTACCACTTAAAATGTTATCAGCATTCACCAATTAACTAATATTCCAAGAAAAGTAGGAATCAAAATAATGTTAAAATTAATCACAATTCTTTTTATCTATTCAACTTGTAAAAGAGATACTGAAGGCAGTGCACCTTTACTCTTAGGGCTCTGTACCACGTGCAGTTCCGCACCTGGTGAGTTGCTAATCTCAAGCATGTCTCCAGGGGCAGGTGCCAAGCAAAGGTAGTTACTTCTCTACAGGGAGAAAGGAAATATTGGGGCATCAGTTACTTGGGCTGCGTCAACAGAGGCCTGTGATCAGGGGAGTAAATTCATCCCCAAAGAATGGGTTGATTGGGGTGGGGTGGGGGGGGAGTGGGGGGAGGTGGGAGGTTAAAATAACAACTTTTTGAAGCGTGACCATAACCCGGCTCCAATGTGCCCACTTCCAGGTTTAACGTGGGCGTGTTTGGATGCGCGCACACAGCTGAAACTCGGAAGAGCGTCCCCAATTAATGGTGGCGGACGGATTGTTAAAGAGGCAATTTACCTACTTGAAATACTTGAGGTAGGTAATTTTTTTTTTGATTCTGAACCTGAAACAAATTTTATTTCACCTGCACGGGTTTCCCATGGCTTCTGAATCTCACCATTGAAATGAAGGCGAGATGCAGCCGAAGATGATTTGGCCTTTTAAACCTGTGATTGACACATCTCAACAAAAGCTCAGGCATTGCAGCTCGTCTCTCGGTTCTCTCAGGCAGAGACTGAGATTTTTTTGTTGAGACCGAAAGTTCTTTGTTGAGGCGGCTTTAGGAAAACATTGGAGCCTCTCAAACTGACAAGATCAGGATGGAGGTGCAATGGATGTATTCCAGAGGACATCTGAGGAGGAGGAAAATGATCATCCACAGCAGCCACGTTGTGCTATGTTGGGATCTGCAGGTGCACAAGAGAGAGGTGCACAGCAAGGACCTGGAGAACAGCAGAGAGGGGACCAACAGAGGGGCCGAGGTCGCAGGAGGCACTACCCATGAGAGAGGATATACAAGCAGAGGCTGAGCTTCCTGGACCTCTCTGAGGAGCAGTGCTTACGCAGGCTCAGATTGTGTCGGCAGGTGGTGGCAGACATCTGTGGCCTCCTTCAGGAAGAGCTGCTCCCCTCTGGACCTGGTGTCTGTGCATTGCCCGTGGCATAAAAGTAACCGCTGCCATCAATTTCTTCGCTTCTGGGTCCTTCCAGGGTGTCACCAGGATGTGTCAATCATCTGCACATAAATGTATAAGGCAGATGACGGATGGGTTGTTTGCCAGGGCGTCTGCCTCCGTGAACTTCCCCTGCGACGACAACAGCTAGAATGAACGGGCAGTGGGTTTCGTATCTCTGGTTGGCTTCCCACGGGTGCAGGGTGCCATCGATTACACACGCTTGACAATCCGAGGACCTCCACATGAACCAGCAGTATTCATTAACCAAAAGGGCTATCACTCCATCAATGCACAGCTGGTGTGCGACCACAAGAAGCAATTTCTACAGGTGTGCGCTAGATTCCCTGACAGCTGTCATGATTCGTTCATTTTGCGCCAGTCCAACATTCCAGACCTCTTCCACACAGGAGACAGACTTAATGGCTGGCTCGTTGGAGACAAAGGATATCCCCTGCAAACATGGCTCATGACACCTGTGAGGAACCTCACCAATGAGGCACAACAGCGATACAACCAGAGCCACATGACCACCAGGTGTGTCATTGAGCGAACCATCAGAATGTTGAAGATGCGCTTCAGGTGCCTCGACAGGTCTGGAGGAGCCCTTCAGTACTCGCCAGCGAGGGTCTCCAGAATAATGATAGTGTGCTGCGTCCTGCACAACATGGCACAGCAGAGAGATTTACAGGTGGAGGAAGACAAAGGCCCTCGCCCATCATCAACTGTTGGTGACAACATTCATGAAGAGGAAGAGGAGGGGGAAGATGAAGATGGGGCACCTATCGCTAGACCATCCGTGCAAATTGCTGCACATAATGCCAGGGATACCCTCATCTCACAGGTTCTCATATTAAAAGTGTCACAATAAAAGGCATTGAGATATTCAGATCACCTGGCACAACCACCACCACCACCACCACCATAAACCCCACCCCACCTTTACACAAAATAGTCCTTCAACCACACAGACACCCACTGAACACCTGCCCAATGGTTACCATCATGTATTGACATTCATCATGAAGTAAATAAAAGGACGACTTAACACTCGGGCGCAATAATGGCCAAGTTGTGGAAGTGGTGATAATCAATAAATTTTATTGTGCCAATATATAAAAAAAGGAAACATCACAACATATCATTTCTTCTAACACCCTTGTGCATACCCTTGGTGAACTACAATTGTTTAAACTTACATTTTCTACCACTTCTGCATGGTGCATCTCCTGTGGCTTCAGCAGAGGTAGAGGCAGACTGGTCAGATCCCTACCCTGACTACTGAGATGCTTTTGGCTTACAATCTCTGGGTTTGGAGCCCATGAGGGCCCCACCAAAGAATGCTCCACCTGCACCTGTGCAGTGGCAGACTCGGCCATCGGGAGAAGGAGGTAGCATTTCAGGTACTGGTTGAGGGGTGGGCAACAGGTGAGAAGTGTATATGCTTTGAGTGGAGTTCCCACTTCCATGTCCTCTTTTGCCATCATCCCTCTCCTGGGCCAGCGCCACATCACTCCCACCACTCTGCTGGACAGCAGCTTGGTGAGGATCAGTGATGTGCTGTAAGGCCACAGATAAGGTATCTGTCATCCTGTTTAAGGCGGTAGACATGCTGACTTCCAAAGTATGCATGGCAGTGGTCATGGCCTGCATAGACTCATTTGAGAGCCGTGCTTGTTGCTCCATGGAGACAGCCATTCTCTCCATGGCAGACATTCTCGCAATTACCTATGACATCCACTAATGTTTGGAGTTAGACTCCTCCATCCCCTCCATTTTTATGGAGACTGTGCGTGGCACATTTTCCAGTACCTCGCAAAGGTGCAGCTGTATCTAAATCATTCTCATTCTCAATGATGGCCCCCGGGGTTCAGCATCTGCCCCAGTGTCTGCTCATGCTCACTTGCGAGTTGTAAATCACCAGGTGACAACCCAACTATTTGTCTAACAGAACCCACTGAAGTGCGAGTACCTGCACTGGTGCACGGCTATATGTCCTGTGACGGTGCGCCCCGAGAAGGAATGAGCTCTTCTGAGGAATCAATGTCTTCCATCTCGCCACATTCTTCTTGGGCGTGTGAAGGCCCTGGGAGGCAACAGAAAGCGATATGAATTAGTCATTGGCAAAGTAACAATCTTGCCCATGACCACACTCAGGTCTGTTAGAGTTCAGTCATTGATGAAATAAAGTCATCATGCATGTGAAAGATGTTAAAGTTCTCTCCCCAGGCACCTGCTGGTTCCCAGTCTCTCCATCTCCGATGGATAGGGATGCAGCTGTCCCACTTATCTCCATGGCCTCCTCCTCTGCTTCTGTGAGCTGTACTATCTATGGTGGTGGACCTCCAGTCCTCGCCCTCTCCCTTGCATTTTGCACTCTCTTCTCCTACAAGGGGTGAAAGAACAGACCTGTGAGTGACTGAAGGTGCCGTATTCACCCGATGGAGGCAGTGCATTGGGTGAGGCTATCATTCAGATACATCAGAGGGTGACTATCAGTCAGATGCACCACATTGCATCAGGATTGGGGTGTGTGGCAGTGGTGGGTGCATAAATGGGGAGGTGAGGAATTGCATAGAAAGTGAAGGATAGTTGATGCTGAAACTTAAGTTGGTGTGAGGAGTGATGTGATGGAGTAGGTGTGCCAACTTAGAATGGGGGGGGGGGGGGCGGTGGCAGAGTGTTGTACAACACAAGATGTGGGTGAATCAGCAAATGTACTCACTTTTCCTGACCTGTTTAGGTCTTTACACAGCTTCCTGCACTGCAGCCAAGACCTGGACACTGTGTTCCTGCTGCTCACCTCTTCTGCCACTTCCAGCCATGCCTTCTAGTGGCAGAACCAGGTTTCTTTCTCCCATCGCTTGGGTAGATCACCTCCCTCCTACTTCTACTGCACCCGGAAGTACTACAAGTGACGCATCCGTGAACCTGGGTGCTGCCTTTACTCTCTGCGAATCCATCACTTCACCTCCTCCTTTCTCCCCCAAAATCCATTTTTACATTGACCCATTAAATAGTGAACTTCAGATCGCATCATGTGGGTGCGCAGTACGCCTGCTGCACAGCTTGGAGACGCCAAATCCGGAAGTAAAAGGAATACCCTTCAATTGAGTTGCGATCGCAGATTCCAAAGTGCTCACTTTACTTACAGGTTTCCCACGCGAAAATCTACCCACCCACTGAGTTACAGGCTCCAGATAAAAATCATGTTCCAGATCTCCGGTCCATCTTCTGCCTCACATGAAAAGACCTTTCAAAAGAAAAAGTGGAAAATTGAATCCGTTACCTGAAAATATGCAGGGGAGGTACTAATCTTGTAATTCTTTGGCCTAGATATTTAACACAATTAATATAGAATATAAGGTGCAGGTTGGCTCACTGATCAGCCTACTGACAGAACTTGGGGTAAAACTTAGTTATGGCCTGTTTTCGGGAGCGCGCATGGAGCACATGGCCCAACCGGGAGACCCAAGGCGTGCCCAAAAATGGGCCTCAGGGCTCATTAGATCCTTCTTTAACATATGCAAGGGGCCTAACACTGTTTTAGGCAGCCATCAGGAATGCCTGAAAAATCGCCCAACTGAACATGGGGTCTGACATATTTCAGGCACCCTTCGAGTGCGGGAGACAGTATCGTGAAATCGATACTTTTGGTCACCATTCTGCACCTGTAAAATTGGCGCAGTAGGGTACTTTTTATCTCCCTTTATCTACTAGCCACTCTCCATGATCATTTTGAATAGCGGAGCAGGCACGAAGGGCCGAATGGCCTACTCTTGCTCCTATTTTCTATGATTCTATGATTCTGCACAGTCTCAGGGACATTGACATCCAGACTAACAATGAAATGTTAGACTGCATAAATGCTGGGAAAGTTGGCTTCCTTTGCCGATGGTGGAGTGATTAAAATTGGGGACATGTAACAGGCCAGAATCAGAGGAGCACAGAGATCTCGGAGTGTTGTAGGGTTGGAGGAGGTTACAGAGATAGGGAGGGGGTGAGGCCATGGAGGGATTTGAGCACAAGGACAAGAATTTTAAAATCGAGGCGTTTCCGGATTGGGAGCCAATGTAGGTCAGACAGCACAGTGGTGATGGGTGAATGAGACTTGGTGCAAGTTAGGATACGGGCAGCAGAGTTTTGGATGAGCTCAAGTTTATGGAGGGTGGAAGATGGGAGGCCGGCCAGGAAAGCATTGGAATAGTTGAGTCTGGAGGTAACAAAGGCATGAATGAGGGTTTTAGTACCAGATGAGCTGACGGGCGATGTTACGGAGGTGGAAGTAGGGGGTCTTGGTGATGGAGTGGATATGTGGTCGGAAGCACATCTTAGGGTCAAATAGGACACCAAAGTTGTGAATGGTCTGGTTCAGCCTCAGACAGTGGCCAGGGAGAGGATGGAGTTGGTGGCTAGGGAACAGAGTTTGTGGTGGGGACTGAAGACAATGGCTTCAGTCTTCCCAATACTTAGTTGGAGGAAATTTCTGCTCATCCAGTACTGGATGTCAGACAAGCAGTGCGACAACTCAGAGACAGTGGATGGGGTGAAGAGAGGTGGTGATGAGGTAGAGCTGGATTTCGTCAGGGTACATGTGGAACCTGATGTTGTGTTTTCGGATGATGTCACCGAGGGGCAGCATGTAGATGAGAAATAGGAGCAGGCCAAGAATAGATCCTTGGGGGACTCCAGAGGCATTGGTGCGGAAGTGGGAAGAGAAGCCATTGCAGGTGATTCTCTGGCTATGACTGGATGGATAAGAATTGAACCAGAGGAGGGCAGTCCCACCCAACTGGACGACGGAGGAGAGGCGTTGGGGGAGGATGGTGTGGTCAACCGTGGCTGCAGACAGGTTGCGAAGGATGAGGAGGGTTAATTTACCAGGGTCGCAGTCTCATAGAATGTCATTTGTGACTTTGATAAGGGCCGTTCCAGTGATATGACAGAGTTGGAAACCTGATAGGAGGGATTCAAACATGGAGTTGAGGGAGTGATAGGTGGTGACAACATGTTCAAGGACTTTGGGGAGGAAAGGGAGGTTGGAGATGGGGTGGCAGTTTGCAAGGACAGAGGGGTCAAGGTTGGGTTTTTTGAGGAGAGGAGGTGATGTTGAAGCGGATACCCAGCGAGCTGCCTCTGGACACCTGTTTCTGGCTGGCAGCACACTGCATCTATGTTAATGAGGCCCAGCCATTAAATAGACAGGGCCTCAAGCAGCATCTTCCAGGTGGCAGGCCTGTGTGTTCTGCAGCCAATAGCCCTGGAGTTTATATTCCCCCTGATATAGGTTTCCAGCACTGATCCTTCCTCGTGTAATTCCACTTTGAGCTGCTCAGAGTTATTTTCAGTAACTATATAAACAACTCAAATAATTCACCTTACATTCTATCTTAATTGTATTAAAATAATTACCTAGTCCCATGTTACATAACAGTTAATTGCTCTCCTCTGTTGTTTTATTTAGATTCAGCACAGAAAGTTTTCTTTTGTTAATAAATAACCTCTCTGCCGTGAAGTGCTGCATGTGCACAGTACTTCGATATTCAGTTAACGTCTAGCACACTCTTATTAGAAGCACCTGGTGATATATCAAAATGACAGTGATTTGTTGATACACTTCTCATTTGTGCACATATTTAATTCAGGTATTATCTTGAGAGCCTGAAAATCCCTAGACATTTCAGTTAGAACAAAGTAAATCACGGGGGTTGTGACTATTGATAATTTATCTTCCCCTTCTTTGAAGCTGCTGCTACTGAGTTATTTCAGAGGTGTTTGCTTCCTTGAACATTTTTGCTGTGATTTGGCAGCATTACGTTTGACTTCAAGTTGGATTAAATATCATCACTCTTTAATGCTGGAATTTATCATTAAAATTGTATATCAATGGTTTTCCCAACTCCTTAATTATGAGATAAATAGGTTCTTAAAAATTCTGGTTAGTAACTGAATTAATTCAGATTAGGAAGTGATTTCTGAGTTATTATTTAATGTAGATAATTGTTTAAAAATGTCTGAAATCTACTCAAATGTAATTGTTGCTTTGCAACATTTCAGGTTTTGTAAATAATGATAGAGTTAAATCTGAAAACCATCAATGGAGTTTTGCTAGATAAAAACTACAATGCGAATTCAGGGTCTCATTATTTTCAAAGATATATGGTATAGATTACAGAAACCTAAACTATGTTTCTTTAGCCACTGCCACGTTGAACACCCCATTTTGGGCACATAGACTTTCAGACTTGCAAAATTATTTTTAATGTCACCAAACCTTTTTAAATCAATTAGAACAGAATCTATTTACGCAAGTTTGGTTTCAGGCTCTAATGCATTATTGTTTGACAATTTGAGCTTTATGCATTTTAGATCTTATTTTATATAAAAGCTTCCATTCCTGACATTCCTTAATAAAAATATTTTTTTGTGTGACAGAACTGAAAGTCAACTGTTTTCTTGTCTCCTTAAATAATCTGTATGCGAGTGTTAGCTGCTTTTAGACTATGTAACTAATCCTGCTACAGCAGCTCACAGACAATTATCCTGCAATTACTTTTTAAAATTCCCTGCTATATTTTTCTTATGGATTTTAATACTTTCCCACGTCCCCACTTTAAGGGCCCGATATTACCATGGCGCGGGTTCGCGGCGGGGGGCGATTGGGCACGTGGGTAACGCGCCTGGTGAAATCAGTCTGCTCCGTGCGCAATCGCAGGCTGATTGGATCCACTTACCTGTTCTTCTGGGTTCCCCGCTGCTGAACTGTGCGGCAGGCGGACTGCGTCTGAGCAGTAAGGTCTGTCAGCTGGAGGAGCTCTATTTAAAGGGGCAGTCCTCCACTGGCTGATGCTGCAAGAAATAGGAAAAATTACAGCATGGAGCAGCCCAGGGGGAAGGCTGCTCCCAGGTTAATGATGCCTTACTCCAGCTTTTATTGGATGGGGTGAGGAGGAGGGGGAGGACAGAGATCTTCCCCCCGGCGGGCGGGAGGAAGAGGACTGCCTCTGCCAACAAGAAGGCCTAGCTTGAGGTGGCAGAGGAGGTCACCTGCACCACCAACATATCGCCCACCTGCATACAGTGCAGGAGGCGCTCCAATGACCTAAGTAGGTCAGCCAAAGTGAGTACACTTACTCATTCCCCTGCACTCCGTCTGCCACATCACTGCCCCCACCCCACATCTCTTTCTGCACAGCCAACACTACTCTGTCACATCATTCCTCACACCCACTCAAACCTCATCATCATCTTACCTGCACTTACTCACCTCGCCAGTACTCATCCCGGCACTACCACTCAACCCAATCCTCATACAATCTCATGGCTCTATCTCATACTCACCCTCTCATGCATCTCTTTCACAGTCAGCGTCACTCAACCTGCCACTACCTGTGCTGCAGCCACAGAGCATGCATCACATATGTGCAACAGGAAGCGTAAGGCAAACGTGTCGTGAGCATGAAGGGGGTGCACAAGGGTGTTTGAGGGTTTGTCATGATTTTTACTTATATTTAATTTCTGATCAACTCACATTACATATTATATTGGCACCACTACTGCCACTTCTTTGCGAATCTTGTCTGGTTTGTGCAATAATGCCCTTTCCTGAGGATCACAATGAAGACCCACAACTGATGCCACCCATTGTGTCACTGCAGAGTGGGTGTAGGTGTATTTGCAGGGCTCTTTTGTGCAGACGACTGAGAGACGTCGGCGATGTCCCCGGTGGCACCCTGGAAGGATGCGGAGGAGAAGTTGTTGAGGACAGTTGTGACTTTGATAGCGACAGGTCAGAAGATGGTGCTCGGGCCAGCCAGGAGCAGCTCGGCATGAAGGAGGCTGCAGATGTCCACGACTACATGTCGAGTGACTCTGAGCCTCCGTGTGCACTACTGCTCAGAGAGGTCCAGGAAGCTGAGCCTCGGTTTGTGGACCCTGTGGCGAGGGTAGTGCCCTCTGCGACGCATCTCTCTCTGCGGTTGCCCTCCCTCCTGCTGTGCAGGTGGATGTGTCACAGCACTGTGTTGTGGAGCTCCACGTGTCAGAGGTGGACGGCTTGGCCGGCGAGGCTGGTGATGCTGTTCGCCCTCCGAGGAGGCCATGACTGCAGCTACGGCGGTGCCCATTCGGAAGATGTACATCTGAGGGGGTCTGCAAGGTAGGTACATGTCTCCGGACCCCGGGGTAAGTTTGCAAGTTGGTGAATTTTATTGTTAGGAGGAGGGTGGTGGAGGCCAAACTTTGTCCAAAGTGACAGCGTGGCCTCCTGCAATGAGTGAGGGTCTCCCCCCACCCCCCACCTGTCAAATGGACCTTTGCAGCTGGCACAGGCTGATGGCTGCAACACGTCCATTTGAACTGGGATTGTTTCCCCCAGTATGGGAAACAGTCTCAGTCAGTTGCAAAATCCCATCCCTGCTAAAATAACAGGTCAATCAGGTCTGTAAACAACCTGAAGTACCTGTTTAAGTACTTTAAGTGGCACCCCGCCGGCTTTAATTGCCTGCGGGAGTCCCACATGCGGGGGCTGCGCGCGCATGTGAGCGCGTCAGTGGGAAACCCAGAAGTGGGCGGGTTGGAGCCGGACTCCCGACCCGCCCCGGGAATCCCCGATTTTCGCAGCCCCCCCCCGCCATGAACGCACCCGATCGCGGGTGCGAAAATCGAGCCCTAAGTTTCACTAATCCACATAATTCTTTTCTAATTTGTAGAATCTGTCTCAGTTATATGAAATATTTTACCAGAAATATTTTTCATCATTTACGGGAAATTTGAATATTTGTCAAAATTGCCGACAATATTTAATAGCTGGGATTAGCTCTATTAAATGATATAATCTCATCTGCTATACTGGACATTTACTTGGTGAGGAGTTGCAACATATAGGGCCAGAATTTGCTGCAAAAATAGCAGCGTGTGAATAACGCAAGCTGCTATTAATGTGCAAATCAGCCAGCAGCTTATGGCGAGGAAGAGATACCCCATGAATTGTAAATCGCCACACGTTGTTGGACGATTTGCGCTGCTCCACTGTTAGCTTCGCAAAAACAACATCTCATCCTTAACCTCCCCATGATTTTCATGAAGATTCTGCATTTGTACCTTAATTGCCCATTAAACTCGCCACAGAAAGTTAAGTCTAGTAATTAATAACATAAGTACCCTTTTAACGACGTGCTAAATGTTAATGACTGCTGATCAACCTCGATGGCCCAGAAAGTGAACAATTTAAACTGTGGAGTCTCATTCTTTTGGGTAGTGAATTGTTGTTGGAGATATTAAAAATGTAAAATTTTAAATTTTTACATTTTTTTCCTTACATTTCCTTTCTGTCTCTTTTATCTCTCTCTCTTAATCCAATTTTTCTTTCCCTCTCTATTCCCTTTTTGTATCAGATTTGACATTGAATTCACCCTCTTTAATTCACCCTCCTTCTCAGTCCTTCCTGTTTATTTCTCAATCCTTCAATCTCAATGGTTAAGGAGATACACTGTTGGTCCCGTCATTCACCAATGTCCCAGGTGGCCTTTTGCCCTTGCTGCGCTGCTATGAGCTTTCACTTACAGGGCAACACATTTTTGAGCTGAAAGATGCAGAAAAACTAACCGGGCATGCTGTGAGATGCCCTGTTCCAGCAAATTCAGGCCGTGGTTTCACCTGCACCACTGATGGAAACTCATCAAAGTCTATATTGGATTCTGTAAATACTTCAAATTCATTGACAGAAAAACTGAAGAAATTTCCTGCCTTGTCTCAACTGTGTCATGAATGGTGCCAGTTTAATTAACACTTAAAGCTATAATGGTATTCTTGACATTACATACCACTTGCACATTCACACAATTGAAGTCGTTCCCTATTAATGCAGATGTACATATATATAGCAGGGACATAAGTGCGATTAATTTACCCAATATATAGTGGAACTTAAAGAGAAAGAAAAGACTGAGGGGTGTCCGTTCTGTTCAAAGTGCCCCATCACCACTCTATGTAGAATAATAATACTCGCCATTATTCTATGTGATGTTTTATAGAGCAGCTCCAAGATAACTTACGTGGGCTGTAACTTCAAATTGATTGGAGAGTTGCTCCAGAGCAACAAGACCTTGGGAAACCACATTACATGTTGAGGACTCATGCTTTCCTAGATCTTAGGCCTCTAGAGCAGCTCTTAGGCCAGGTTAAAGTTGTGTTAATTATGGAGTCTCTCTGCCACGGTGACTATCTCCACCAGTGACATCACTGTGGCAGCCTAGCAGAGAGAGAAACCTGACTCAATGGGGTAAACTTTAAAATTTTAACTCAGCGGAGGGGTCAATACGCATGTGGGAAACCCGGAAAAATTTTGCTTGTTGTCTCGAGCAATCGCGGCTCAATTGAAGGCCCTTAATGTGACTCCCGGGTTTCACGTCTCCAAGCTGCACAGCAGGCGTACAGACGTGCTGGAAGTTGGAGTATTTAAAGGGCCATTGCAACTGCGGATTTTGAGGGAGAAAGGAGTAATTTAACGAGATGGAGCAACAAAAGACAAGGGCAGAACCTCGGTTCAGTGATTCTTCTCTTGAGTTGCTTCTGGCTGGTGTGAGAATCAGGAGGGACACACTGTACCCGACTGATAGGAGGAAGCACCCTGTCTCTGCCACAAAGAAGGCCTGGCTTGAGGTGACAGAGGAGCTGAGCGGCAGGAGCACCGTCTCAAGGATGTGAGTGCAGTGTAGGAAGTGCTTTAATGACCTAACCAGGTCAGGAAAAGTGAGTACTGAAGGGCTCCCCCAGATCAATGCAGGCACCTGAAGCACATCTTGAGCATTCCAACGGCTTATTCAATGACAGACCTGGTGGTGATGTGACTATTGTTGTACCGCTGCTGTGCCTTGTTGGTGGGGTTCCTCACAGGTGTTATAGAATCATAGAATCATAGAAAGGTTACAGCACGGAAGGAGGCCATTTGGCCTATCGAGGCAATGTCAGTTCTATGCAAGAGCAATCCAGCTAGTCCCACTCCCCCACCCTATCCCCGTAGCCCTGCAAATTTTTCTTTTCATGTACTTATCCAGTT
Organism: Heptranchias perlo; assembly: GCF_035084215.1. Lineage (NCBI taxonomy): Eukaryota > Metazoa > Chordata > Chondrichthyes > Hexanchiformes > Hexanchidae > Heptranchias > Heptranchias perlo. Next base: position 95,560,365 of record NC_090325.1, on the reverse strand, counting down.
CCCTTTTGAAAGCCACGATTGAATCTACCTCCACCCACTCCCCTCTTGGGCAGTGCATTCCAGATCCTAATCACTCGCAGCGTAAAAAGGCTTTTCCTCATGTCACCTTTGGTTCTTTTGCCAATCACCTTAAATTTATGTCCTCTGGTTCTTGACTCTTCTGCCAATGGGAAAAGTTTCTCTCTATCTATTCTATCTAGACCCTTCATGATTTTACTATCAAATCTCCTTTCAACCTTCTCTGTTCCAAGGAGAACAACCCCAGCTTCTCCATTCTATCCACGTAACTAAAGTCCCTCGTCCCTCGAATCATTCTAGTAAATCTTTTCTTCACCCTCTCTAAGGCCGTCACATCCTTCCTAAAGTGCGGTGCCCAGAACTGGACAGAATACTCCAGTTGTGGTCGAACCAGTGTTTTTTAAAGGTTCATTATGACTTCCTTGCTTTTGTACTCTATGTCTCTATTTATAAAGCCCAGGATCCCATAAGCTTTTTAAACACTTTCTCAACCTGCCCTGCCACTTTCAATGACTTGTGCAAATATACCCCCAGATCTCTCTGTTCCTGTACCCCTTTTAGAATTGTGCCCTCTAGTTCATATTTCCTCTCCTCGTTCTTCCTACCGAAACATATCACTTCACATTTTTCTGCATTAAATTTAATCTGCCATGTGTCCGCCCATGCCACCAGCCTGTCTATATCCTACTGAGTCTAACGCTATTCAACTCACTGTTCACTACACTTCCAAGTTTTGTGTCATCTGCAAATTTGGAAATTGTGCCCTGTACACCCAAGTCCAAGTCATTAATATATATCAAGAAAAGCAGTGGTCCTAGTACCGACCCCTGGGAACACCAATGCACACCTCCCTCCAGTCCAAAAAACAACAATTCACCACTACTCTCTGCTTCCTGTCACTTAGCTAATTTTGTATCCATGCTGCTACTACCCCCTTTATTCCATGGGCTTCAATCTTGATGACAAGCCTATTATGTGGCACTTTATGAAATGCCTTTTGAAAATCCATATACACCACATCAACTGCATTGCCCTCATCTACCCTCTCTGATACCTCATCAAAAAACTCAAACAAGTTAGTTAAACACGATTTGCCTTTAACAAATCCATGATGGCTTTCCCTAATCAATCCACACTTGTCCAAGTGCCTGTTAATTTTGTCTCGGATTATCGTTTCTAAAAGTTTCCCCACCACCGAGGTTAAACTGATTGGCCTGTAGTTGCTTACACACTTTTTTGAACAAGGGTGTAACATTTGCAATTCTCCAGTCCTCTGACACCACACCCATATCTAAGAGTGATTGGAAGGTTATGGCCAGTACCTCAACAATTTCCACCCTTACTTCCCTCAGCAACCTAGGATGCATCCCATCCGGACAGGGTGACTTATCTACTTTAAGTACAACCAGCCTTCCTAGAATCTCCTCTTATCAATTTTTAGCCATCCAGTATCTCAACTACCTCCTCTTTTACTGTGACTTCGGCAACATCTTCTTCCTTGGTAAAGACAGATGCAAAGTCCTCATTTAATACCTCAGCCATGCCCTCTACCTCCATGAGTAGGTCTCCTTTTTGATCCCTAATCGGCCCCACCCCACCTCCTACTACCCTTTTATTTTGGCCACCAGTCTTTTCTCATACTCTCTCTTTGCCTCTCTTATTTCCTTTTTCACTTCCCCTCTGAACTTTCCATATTCAGCCTGATTCTCACTTCTATTATCAACCGGACATCGGTCATACGCCCCCTTTCTTTCTTCATCTAACTCTCTATCTCTTTCATCATCCAGGGAGCTCTGGCTTTGGTTGCCCTACCTTTCCTCCTTATGGGAATGTACCTAGACTGTACTCGAACCATCACCTTTTTAAAGGCCACCCATTGTTTGATTACAGTTTTGCCTGCTAATCTTTGATTCCTATTTACCCGGGCCAGATCTGTTCTCAACTCATTGAAATTGGCCCTCCTCCAATTAAGTATTTTTAGTCTCGATTGCTCCTTGTCCTTTTCTGTAACTAATCTAAACCTTATGATACTATGATCACTGTTCCTTAAATGTTCCCCTACTGACACTTGTTCCACTTGACCCACACCATTCCCCAGAATCAGATCCAATCATGCCTCCTTCCTCGTTGGGCCAGAAATGACTGATCAGGAAAGTTCTCCTGAATACACTTCAGAAATTCTTCCACTCTTTGCCCTTTACACTATTGCTATCTCAGTCTATATTAGGATAGTTGAAGTCCCCCATTATCACTACTCTATGGCTCTTGTACCTCTTTGTAATTTCCCTGCAAATTTGCTCCTCTGTATCCTTCCCACTAGTTGGTGGTCTACTGAATACACCCAGTAGTGTAATAGCACCTCTATTTTTCTTTACTATAGCCAAATGCCTCTCTCTCTCCAGCACTGCAATATTCTCCTTAATCAATACTGCCACCCCCCCTCCTTTCTCTCCTTCCCTATTTTTCCTGAACACCTTGTATACAGGAATATTTAGTACCCAATCCCGCCCTTTTTTGAACCAGGTCTCTGTTATCGCCACAGCATCATATTCCCATGTGGCTATTTGCGCCTGCAGCTCACCAACCTTATTTACCACGCTTTGTGCGTTTACGCACTGTAAACCAATCTAAGACTTTCTTGTATTCTCTCAGTCTGATCCCACCTAATACTGTACTATTTCTTGCTCTAGTGCTATCTGTCTCTCCTAATCCTTGGTGCGTTTTGTTCTCCTTTCCATTGTTACATCCTGATGCCCATCCCCCTGCCAAATTAGTTTAAACGCCCCCCCAGCACTAGTGAACCTCCCCGCGAGGACATCACGCCTTCAGGGGGTATTCCTTGCCTCAAAGGAGCCAGCCCTTAAGTCTGTCTTGTGGGTGGAAGAGGGCTGTGATGTTGCACTCGCGCAAAATGAAGGAATCATGCTAGCTGCCCGGGAAATTGGCACACACCTGCAGAAACCTCCTCTGGTGGTCACAAAACAGCTGCGCATTGATGGAGTGATATCCCTTTCGGTTGATGAACATTCCTGGATCATGTGCAGGTCCTCGGATTGCTACTTGTGTGCAATCAATTGCGCCCTGTACTTGTGGGAAGACAGCAAGAGAGGGGAAACCCACTGCCCTCTCAGTCTGGCTGATGTCGTCGTGGGGGAATTTGACGTAGTCAGATGCCCTGGCAAACACTTATGTGCAGATGACTGAGAGAGCCTGTTGATGTCATCAGTGGCGCCCTGGAAGGATCCGAAGGTGAAGAAATTGAGGGCAGTTCAGACTTTAACTGCGACGGGCAATGCATGGCCACCAGGCCCAGTTGGGAGCAGCTCTGCATGAAGAAGCCTGCAGATGTCTGCGATCACCTGGCGACTCAATCTGAGCCTTCATAGACACTGCTCCTTAGAGAGGTCCAGGAAGCTCAGCCTCTGCCTTTAGACCCTCTCACATGGGTTTCAGAAGCACACGCGCATCCAAACGCATCTGGGTCAAACCCGGAAGTAGGTGCTTTGGAGCCAGGATACAAAACAGAGAATTTTTACTCCCCACCTGCTCCCAACCCAGTCATTTTTGGGGGTTAAAATTTACCCCAATATCTCCGTGCAGACAATGACATTGACATTTTTATGAGAATATCAAATAAAATAATGCTGGGTCTATTATTTTTCTATGCAGAATGGGGGAGGAATTCTGAACACAAAGTACTCCTCCTGTATATTCCTTCATCTTCAATAACTATAAAGAATGCCTGTTGCAGGGATGCTGGGAAGCCAAAATCTGTTCTCCTGAACAAAGCAGCGGTGGACTGTGCTAACAGATTACTGCAAGTGTTGTTCTGATGAGGTATGAAAGGTACTGTTCACAGAGAAGGTTAGAGCTACATTCAACAAGACTGCAACCAGTTCACACCAGGAATAGTCTGACTGACATACTCGATACACTTTTAACTGATTGCTCTCATCAAACTAAATTTTCTTATTTAATGTAAGTCTTTGACAAAGCCAGCTTGATTTTCCTTTTGTGGCATTATTACCACCAGATTGACTATTAGTAAGCTGAAATGGGAGTGAGCTGTTTACACTCAATGTTATTCTATCAGATTATTAGCATAATTTCAGGTGTAATTGCGGACAGATCAAAAGAACAGACTTTGCTGAGAGAGGAAATTTTAGTGTAAATCAAATTTAAAGGACTTAGGACAATTAAACAGAAGTGTCACAAGAAAAAGCTGAATCACCTCTCCTTGACCTTCAATGACACCACCACTGCCCAGTGCCCCCAATATTTTGGGGGTCACCAATGACCAGAAGCTTAACTGGACTAGTCATATCAACACAGAGGCTACAAAAGCAGAACAGAGGTTGGGTACTCTGCAACGTTGATCATCTCTCCACTATCTGCAAGTCTCAACAGGAGGGTGATGGAATATTTATCTCTCGCCAGGATGGGTGTAGCAGCAATAATACTCAAGAAGTTGAATGCCATTTGGGACACAGCAATCCATTTGATTATTGGCCCTGACATTCACTTCCTTCACCACCAGCTCACTAATACTGCACTAAGTATAATTTACAGCATGCACTGGAGCAATTGACCAAATTTACACTTGTACCATCTGCCCACCCTGAAGCCTGTACCACAGAGAAGAACAAGAGAAGCAATGTCATGGGAACACCATCATCTCCACGTTTCCCTCCAAGTCACATACCATCCTGACTTGGATGTGTATCTCTGTTTCTTCATCATTACTGGTTCAAAATCTTGGAATTCCATACCTAACACCATGTAGGAGCATATTCAGCACAAGGATTGCAGTGATTCAACCCTCTGCCATCTTCTCAGGGCAATGAGGGATAGACAATAAATGTGACCTTCCCAACATCACCTACATCTCAAGCCCAAATTTTTAAAAAAATGATCGAGGGAAAAATTCTACCGTCTAGTCTGCCGGCCCAGCTTCCATTGAGAAAATGAATCAAAATCTGCATTAATCATCTGCCAAAGTGAGATATTTCAACCTCTGTTTTCCAGACATGTCAGCAAAGGGGGTTTCAGGAAGTTATTGCTTCTAGTAGCGATGTTGAGGGAATAAAAAATTTAATAATTTACATCAATTGGCACAGAGGTTCAGGAGAAGCTGAGTGCCAAGAGAAATAAAAAAATGAAAATGGTTACAACATTGCTAAACTATGCTTCCTTTTATATTGCTGTGCCCTTTCCAAAACTTTCTGGATGTTTACCACCACTTAGAAACCCTTAGCAAAATTGGCATTCTTAACGTCCAGTGCCCTGCACACCAGAAATGCAGAAGTTGGTGTGCAGGCCTGACATATAGCCAAATATATACTGAAATTAATTGCCTACCCATATGCGGTAGGTGCTTCTAATGCCTCTGCTCCCACCCAGCACAGAGTGCATCGGGGGGCAGATTTAACCAAGTTCACCAGGCAGCAGCTGTTTATTTTATTAAATCCTTTAAAATGTGAGTGCCTCAGAATCAACCTACACAATCTATATTAATTCTAAATGTTGATGAAGAGCTAAATGAAAGACTAATAATAGTATAAGCCACTATGAGTGAGCTGGATACAACAGCAATATAACTGAAAGAATCTACTCTGCAATGCCGAGCTGTAGCAATCAGTTATTTTGGTTATTGAATATTCTGTTAACTATTGAAATGATTAATTGCATATTAAGCTGTACTAAATCATTATAAAAATGCTGAAGCTTCCTAAAAGTACATGGATTTCATGTCATGCAGAACAATGACCCAGATTTTCCTCAGAGTCGCTCCCATTCCACCGTGTAAATGTGGTTTCCGCCGCACTTGCGGTGAAGTAACGGCTGCGGAGCGCGAGCAGCTCCGAGGAAATTCCGGGTTATTGGGGGGGGTGAGTGTCCTCGGAGCTTCTCCCGCTAATGACCCAGAATGTCCTCGGAGCTTCTCCTGCTCTGCCGCCGTAACTTCGGCAGAAACCAAGTTCACTCGCGTAAACAGGGTTTCCGCTGCACTTCCACCATAGTTAAAGCGGCAGAGCGAGAGAAGCTCCGAAGAAAAATCGTCCCAAATGTTACTTTCAATGTTAGCCACCCTTTGTAGAACAGGAATCGAACAATCAAAGGAGTATTCTTTTCTGTACTGTGCTTCTCCTGGCTGACTCAGTGATATTGTATACTGAAGAGAAATTTCCCTATGACATACTTGTTATGGAAAGATGACCTCTGATTAATAAATAATTAGTCCCTTGCATGGTTTTTGAGTTTCTATAAATTAATCTGAAACTCATCCAAACTTATTGATAAACTGATTTGAGATAGCAATCCATTACTATAACAATGCTAGACAGGAACAAAATAAAATTTAAAAAAGGACAAAAATCTATAAATATCCAAATTACATGCAGGTGAGGGGTGCCATTTGTCTCATCTTAGGTCATAGAATACAAATAAAGCTTACATACCTCCCCCATTTAGTCATCCAACTGTTTCTTGAGTGAATCTAAAGTTTTCGCCTCCCGTACTATACTTGGATCGCTCTATGCATGACAGAATTCTTCATGGCAGCTGTCTTATGTTGCCCTTGCACCAATTTAACAATCTCTTGTTCTAGTTTCCTGGTCTATCTCAAAGTAATACACAATTTGTTGACAAAATATTGAGAGTGATGCATGGGTGAGATAATATTGCAGTCTGGCCTGATTAGGATTAGGATTACCTTCTAAGGTAATTTGTAATCAATTAAAATGCATAATCAATCAATGAACAATCTGGGGCACTTTTCTCCAGAAAAGAGAAGGCTGAGGGTTGACCTAATAGAGGTCTTTAAAATTATGAAGGGGCTTTTTTATGAAGGTGGATGTAGAGAAGATATTTCCACTTTTGGGGGAAACCAAGACTAGGAGCCATAAATATAAAATAGTCACCAATAAATCTAATAGGGAATTCAGAAGAAACTTCTTTATCCAGAGAGTAGTTAGAAGGTGGAACTTGCTACCACATGCAGTAGTTGAGGCAAATAGCACAGATGTATTTAAGGGGAAGCTAGATAAGCACATGAGGGAGAAAGGAATAGAAGGACTTGCTGATAGGGTTAGATAAAGAGGGGTGGGAGGAGGCTCATGTCGAGCATAAATGCCGGCATTGACCAGTTGGGCCAAATGGCCTGTTCCTGTGCTGTAATTTCTATATAATTTTATGTAATCAATCAATCAATATTTCAACCCAACTAAGATTGGTCCAACATGGGGAACTTTCAGAGGTATAAGTTGCCATCGCCCATTGTACAATGTGTTTGACACAGCTAGGTAGGAATGGCCTACAGCAACGACAGAGGAATGACATAAGATGATAAGGAATCAGACAGTGGCAGATGACAAGTTAACAGCCAAATACTATCATAGTAGAATTAGAGCAGCAGAGAGTTAGGCTAAAAATGCTTGTTAATTTGAGCCCACTGCAGTATTGTAGGCATTGGTTTATCTTCCTTGTTGAAGTATTCATTGCCTTACATCTTCATTCCAAGTTCATCCCAGAGGGACACCAAAATCTTCAAATACAAAAATAAATTATTCAGCCAGCTGTCAAAATGAGAACTATCTTTTTCTTCAGCCATTAATGTAAATGCTTATCTGTGTTTTAATTTTTAGGCTATCTTTAGCTTTTTTACAGCTGTGGTTGAAAGCCTCTCGTAATATAAGTTGGTTATGTTAGTCAGGGTAGTTTGATTACAGTTTGATATTCGGGCAAAGCATGATCTGTAAAAGGGCAGCAAACTTGGAATGGGAATAATTAACACCCAAAACCTGACAGTAAAATTAAGAGCACTAAAGATCATGTGAAATATAATTCATTTCTGATTGAAAGCTTAAGTTGTCAAGAAATATTATGCTTAAATTAAGATTATATTTAAATAGTAATACTTGTATAAAGTATGAATTACTGTAGTATTTTAAGTGAAGCCTTTGCTGAATGTACAATATTGATTTATGTTTCTATTTCATATTTATTGATAATACTGATAAGATCAATAATGCTGGAATAAAAAACTGTTCAAAATTGCATTATAAGTTTATAAAACAGTGACCCAGAATTTCCTCGTAGCTGCTGTTGCTCCATGTACACAAATCACTAAAAGTTAGTACACAGTTGCAAAAAGTAATCAAAAAGGTTAATGGAATGTTGGCCTTTATCTCAAGGGAGGTGGAATACAAAAGTGAGGAAGTGATGCTTCAGTTGTACAGAGCGCTAGTCAGACCCCGTCTGCCTTTGGGCAGCAAACCTCAGGAAGGATATGTTGGTCTTGCAGAAGGTACAGTGCAGATTCCCCAGAATGATACCAAGGCTTAAAGAGTTAAATTATGAGGACAGTTTGCATAACCTTGGTTTGGATTCCACTAAGTATAGAAAGTTGAGGGGTGATCTGATCGAGGTGTTTACAATGAAGAATAGATCATTTGGCAGTGATATTAATCAATTTCAATAAGTTAAGATAGTGCGACGAGGAATGTTACAGGAATATATTAAGCATTTATCCAACAATAATTACCCGGCTTTAGTTTTCAACTGATTCATTTACTTGCCTGGAATTTCCATGGTGGTTCTGGAATCCACCACCGTTACTTTGGCGGAATCTCCGGCCTAGAGGTTCAATTGTGCTCCGCCCATTTTACAGGCATAAAACAGACGCGTAAGAGTCCAAAATGGCAGTGGCATGTACGTGCTCATTCAGTGCCGGAAGTGCACCGCCCGCCATATTGGATCGGGTTGCTCGATAGTTGCCCAGAGCATATGCCCCGATTTTTAATGAAGGATTTAAAAGCCTCAGTATCATGTTCCTGAAATTGCTGCAATGGTGGGTTTGGCGGCAAATGCCATTAACTGGACTTTTAAGCTCTCCATTAACATTGCATTATATTTGAACTGCAAATTACTGGAATGTCGATTTGATAACGACGCGGTGAGGATAAGGATGAATCGGGGACTTGATGGATGGCGTGCCTAGTGGCTTATTTCTCAGACCAACCACACGGCACTATAAAAAGCTGAAAACAGGTGCTATACCTCAGATTGAGGGAACTCCGGGAGAGAGGGATGGGGGTGGTGGAGTGACGACTGGGGTGGTTATCATTGTCCAAACACCTGAGCCATGAGCAGCTCTCCGGCCACCCTGCCCGCTACCGGCATGCCTTCCTCCGGGGGGGGGGGGGGGGGGCACCACCTATGGGCCCAAGGTCACCCGGGTCAGGATCCTCCAGTTCTACAAGCATCTCGTCCTCAAAGTTAAGCGTCAGCACTTCCGCTGTTGCGTATCAGGTTAGACTGATATTAATAAGGGTTTACAATTGTAAGAGCACAATGAAAATTCTGCTGGTGAGATTGTTGTTATTCCTCTCCTTCAAGTGCTACAAAATGACTACAATGATTGAATATTCTCCTCATACTGGTGGTGGAAGCCATGTTGTTAGTCAGCACCATAAAGTACCATAGCGATCTGTGTGTTCTGAGGTATTATGTACTCCTTTTGGGCCAAATATTAATAACTGTTAAGTTAAAAAATGTTTATTTATTTAATTTACACAATATTTTGATTAATTATCGATTTATCTTCTGTTTTCCCAGTGAGAAACTGAGAACCTAATGGCTGTTTATGATGGAGAGTTTTCCCTTGGGTCCTATTAAGTGAATCACATGAGTATAATTGCCTGTGCAGTGCTTGCAGTATTCATGTGTCGGGTTTGCTGGAGAGCTGTGGAAAACCTTAAAGGTCTAATTACTGTGGTGCAAAGCCAGCAGTATGCAATAAAATTATTCTTTCAGCCCTCCTATGTAGGCATTTCCGTTGTATATTAGGAGGCATTATAACACGCTACATCCAAAGATAATTTTAACAGAGAGATATTTCATGAACGAGACCCTTCTCATTTCTGAGAATTCTCAAGGACTTAAAGTATTTGTATTGGGATATCTGCAGGCAGGTCAGTGATATCCTATAGCCATTTTTAAGTTATTCAGTTTGACACAAAGGGATGACAATGCAAGGACCCCTTGTATATGGATCAGATGCGTAGGCCATCTTAGATCCTCAGTGTATCCAGGATCAGCACATTTGCACTAAGTGTCAGAAAACTGAGTCTCTGAAGCAGAGGATCTCTGTGCTTGAAGAATAAATAGCCACCCTGCACGGCATCAGAGATCCATAGTTTCTGGATCATACTCTCCAGCATATGGTCACCCAAAAGGCAGTGATAGAAAAAGCAGGATGCAGGGATCAATTAGAAAGAGAGTTGGGTACCATCTGCAGGGGTAGCTGAGGAAGACAGGAGGCATGGGTGCAGGGATCTCCTTGGTTACTGGAACTATCCAATAGGTACATGGGGGTAGAAATTGGTATGCGTTGCGCTTGTTTTCTGGGCATAAACCAGGCACAAAGCATACCAATTTGTCAGTGGGACAGCCTGCACCCAATTTACGCAGCCTTTGGTCCCACTGCTAAATTCGTCAGGCCCATTTTTAGGTGACCTGGATAGGCGTTAGGCCTTTTGAATATCAGAGGCCTAACACCTGTTGAAGGACCGCTTGCCAAAGTTAGTCAGCAATGAGTGGGGCAGGTGTCGGGCCTACGCTGTTCAGCATTCTTCAGTGGCCCCCACTGCCGCCAATGAAAGGCAAGTTTCAGGATAAACCCTTCCTATGGAGCCAGGAAGAGCAGGAGTGCTTCCCTGACTCCACAGGCATCACGAACGGCCCCTTCCCATGAAGCCTGCTCCAGCCCTCCTCCCAGGACTTACCTGAGGGCTGCTGCTAGTGAGTTAGGTGGCCCGACATTAATGTCTTCCCTCGAGCTAGCTGCCACCAAAGGCAGCTCACCCCGAATATGTTGATGAGATTCAGGGACCACTTTCCATCGATCCTTGGCCCCCTTGGTTCGGGCGCATGCTGTTCAAGCAGCACTGAGTTGAATGGGCCAGACAAATTTTTACCTTATGGTGTTGGACAACTGTGGGGTGGACAGTACGAGAGGACAATAGTTTGTGCAACACTGTGGTACAATGGAACATGTCAACACTTGGCTACAGGCTGTTGTAGGAGGAAAGGGTTTACATTCTTAGGAGATTGGAGTGAGTTCTGGAACAAGGGAAGACCATAATAAAAGAACAGCCTGCACCTGAACCAAAATAGGACCAATATCCTTGCAAAAATGGTAAATAGAGCAATGGGGAAGAAGGAAACTGATATCATAGAATCATAGAATTGTTACAGTGCAGAAGGAGGCCATTCAGCCCATCGAGCCTATGCCAGCAGGGTAATGGGGAAACATCTAAGTTTGGGAATGGAGAGGGAGCTGTTGGTAAACTGAAATAAATAGTGAGAAAATATTACTAGAGAAGAAAAGGAATGAAAGAGGCTTTGAAGCGGTGGGAGATAAAACACTGCCGTTGAAGGGGCAAGATATATCAAAAATTTAAATGAGAAAACTAGGAAAAAAGGAATGAGGTAAAATATTAATAAAGAATTCTATCACAGCGCTAGAATGTAAGGATGTTCTGGGGAGCTGCATTAAACAGAATCTATGAATAGAGTTAAGGAATAGGATGGGAAATTGCACAATCCGTAGTATATATTACAAGCAACCAAACAGCAGAGATGAGGTAGGGGAAAGATTTACAGGCAGTTCAGATAGACATGTAATAACAACAAAGCAACAACATTAGGTAATTTTAACTATCCCAAGATAGACTGGAATAAAAGTTGTCAAAATGGGGAATGTATTTTAGAATACATCCAAGACTGCTTCCTAGATCAGTAGGTTTCTAGCCCCACAGGAGAAGAAGCATTTCTTAATTTGGTTCTGGGAAATAAAATGGGGCAAATAGTGGAGTAGAGAAACAGCAATAATGAAATACTGACCACAACATAGTTAGGTTGATTGTAAAAATAGAAAAGGATAACGAAGAGTCAAAGATAAGAGTACAGGACTGAAAATGTTGGGAGGAAAAACAAGAAATGGACATACACTTAGGCCCTGATATTAGGAGGGAGGCGGGTTGGCAGCGGGGGGTCGACTGGGCGTGTGGGTAATGCGCCCAGTGAATTCGGGGTGCTCCGCACGCGATCGCAGCCTAATTGAAGGTACTTACACGTGCTTCCGGGTTTCCCGTTCCAGATCTGAGCAGCGGGCGCACTGCGCACCTGCATCACAGGCTGTCAGCAGGAGTCCTATTTAAAGGGGCAGTCCTCCAATGCCCCTCCTGCGGCAAAGAAACAAATTGGCAGCATGGAGCAGCCCAGAGGCAAGGCTGCTCCAAGGTTCTCAGACTCCTCACTCCAGGTGCTGCTCGATGGGGTCAGGAGGAGGAGGGAAACGTTTTTCCCAGCGGATGGGAGGAAGTGGCCTGCCTCTGCCACCAAGAAGGCCTGGCTCGAGGTGGCAGATGAGGTCACCAGTAGCAGTAACATCTCCCAAACCTGGGTCCAGTGCAGGAAGCACTTTAATGACCTAACCAGGTCAGCCAAAGTGGGTATACTTACGCGTTCTCCCACACTCCGTCTTCCACATCACCTCCACCACCACACAACTCCTTCTGCACTACCACCACAATGCTCTCGCATCACTCCTCACACCCACTCAACCATCATCCTCACCTTGCCTGCACTTACTCACCGCCCCAGTTCCCATTCGAACACTACCACGCAACCCAATCCTCATACAATCTCATGGCCTTGTCTCACACGCATCCTCCCATGCATCTCCCTCACCGTCACCCCCACCCTCACCAATGCATGCAGCGGGTCACTGTGCAACCATCACTCAATCATGCCTCTCTGTGTTTTGCCTTGGTAGGAGAAGAGATGCCAGAATGCCTGGGAGAGGGCAAGGACCGGAGGGGGCCCGCCACACCAGGTGGTCCTCACCGACACAGAGCAGCAGGCACTGGAATTAAGCCATACGCTGGAGTGCCTGTCCGTGGCAGACGCCGAGATTGGGAGCGGACAAGCGGCTGGTGACAGAAATCTAACATTCAGCACTCATGATAGCGAATGATCTTAACATCAATTGGCATCTGCAGCACCTCAACATCTGTCCACATGCTTAATATTGCTTTCTGTTCTCTTGCAGGGCCATCTGCAACCGTTGTGACTGCAGAGGTGCGATGCCAAGATTATCGTGGATAACACGTTCAGTGAGGTGGTCACTCCGCAGATAAAGGTTATGCAGGCAGAAAGGAAATGGGTGACCGCCAGGCAGAGTAAAAGGACTAGGCAGGTAGAGCAGGAGTCCCCTGGGGCCATCTCCCTCTCACACAGATATACTGCTTTGGATACTGTTGGGGGAGATGGCTTATCAGGGGAAAGCAGCAAGAGCCAAGTTTGTGGCACCACGGGTGGCTCTGCTGCACAGCAGGGGAGGAATAAGAGTGGCAGGGCTATAGTGATAGGGGATTCAATTGTAAGGGGAACAGATAGGCTTTTCTTCAGCTGCAAATGTGACTCCAGGATGGTATGTTGCCTCCCTGGTGCTAGCGTCAAGGATGTCACAGAGCGGCTGCAGGGCATTCTGGAGGGGGAGGGTGAACAGCCAGCAGTCGTGGTCCATATCGGTACCAATGACATAGGTTAAAAAAAGGGATGAGGTCCTGCAAGGTGAATGTAAGGAGTTAGAAGATAAATTAAAAAGCAGGACCTCAAAGGTAGTGATCTCAGGATTACTACCAGTGCCACGTGCTAGTGAGTATAGGAACAGGAGAATAGACCAGATGAATGTGTGGCTGCAGGGATGGTGTAGGAGGGAGGGATTTAGATTCCTGGGACATTGGGACTGGTTCTGGGGAAGGTGGGACCCGTAGAAGTGGGACGGGTTACACCCGAGCAGGACCAGGACCGATGTCCTCGCGGGGGTGTTCGCTAGTGCTGTTGGGGAAGGTTTAAACTAGAATGGCAGGGGGATGGGAACCTGAGCAGGGAAACAGAGGAGGGGGAAACAAGGATAGAAACAAAAGACAGAAAGGGAAGAAGCAATAGTGAAAGGCGGAGAAAACAAGGGCGAAAAACAAATAGGGCCATAGTGCAAAATAAAACTAAGATGAATAGCAATCTTAAAATGACAAGTCTAAAGGCATTGTGTCTTAATGCGCGGAGCATTCGCAATAAGGTAGATGAATTAACAGCACAGATAGATTTAAATGGTTATGATATAGTTGCAATTATGGAGACATGGCTGCAGGGTGACCAAGGATGGGAACTGAACATCCAGGGGTATTCAATATTTAGGAAGGACAGGCAAAAAGGGAAAGGAGGTGGGGTAGCATTGTTAGTAAAGGAGGAAATCAATGCAATAGTGAGGAAGGATATTGGCTCGGAAAATCACAATGTAGAATCTGTATGGGTGGAGCTAAGAAACACCAAGGGGCAGAAAACATTGGTGGGGGTTGTCTATAGGCCCCCAAATAGTAGTGGAGATGTAGGGGAGGGCATTAAACAGGAAATTAGAGATGCATGCAAGAAGGGTACAACTATAATCATGGGTGACTTTAATCTACATTTGGATTGGTCAAGCCAAATTAGCAATAATATTGTGGGGAGGAATTCCAGGAGTGTGTACGTGATGGTTTTCTCGACCAATACGTTGAGGAACCAACTAGAGAACAGGGGATCCTAGACTGGGTATTGTGCAATGAGAAAGGATTAATTGACAATCTTGTTGTGTGGGGCCCCTTAGGGAAGAGCGACCATAACATGATAGAATTCCTCATTAAGATGGAGAGTGAAGTAGTTGAATCCGAAACTAGGGTCCTGAATCTAAATAAAGGAAATTACGAAAGTATGAGGTGCGAGTTGGCTATGATAGATTGGGGAACTTTACTAAAAGGGATGATGGTGGATAGGCAATGGCTAATATTTAAAGAACATGTGCAGGAATTACAACAATTATTCATTCCTGTCTGGCGCAAAAATAAAACAGGAAAGATGGTTCAACCGTGGCTTACAAAAGAAATTAGGGATAGTATTAGATCCAAAGAGGAGACATATAAAATTGCCAGAAAAAGCGGCAAGCCTGAGGATTGGGAGCAATTCAGAATTCAGCAAAGGAGGACAAAGAGATTGATTAAGAGGGGAAAAATAGAGTATGAGACTAAATTAGCAGGGAACATAAAAACTGACTGTAAAAGCTTCTATAAATATGTCAAGAGAAAAAGATTAGAGAGGACAAATGTAGGTCCCTTACAGTCAGAAATGGGGGAAATTATAATGGGGAACAAAGAAATGGCAGAACAATTAAACACATACTTTGGTTCTGTCTTCACAAAGGAGGACACAAATAACCTGCCAGAAATGTTAGGGACGATCTGAAGGAAACCAGTATTAGTAGAAAAATAGTGCAAGGGAAATTAATGGGGCTAAAGGCTGACAAATCCCCAGGGCCTGATAATCTACATTCCAGAGTATTAAAGGAAATAGTGGATGCATTGGTGATCATCTTCCAAAATCCTATAGACTCTGGAACAGTTCCTACAGATTGGAGGGTGGCAAATGTAACCCCATTATTTAAAAAAGGAGGGAGAGAAAAAACAGGGAATTACAGACCAGTTAGCCTAACATCAGTAGTGGGGAAATGCTAGAGTCTATTATAAAAGATGTGATAACAGAACACTTGGAGGGCATTAATGGGATTGGACAAAGTCAGCATGGGTTTATGAAAGGGAAATCATGCTTAACAAATCTACTGGAATTTTTTGAGGATGTAACTAATAGAATAGATAGGAGAGAACCAGTGGATGTGGTGTATTTGGATTTTCAGAAGGCTTTTGATAAGGTCCCACACAAGGGGTTGGTGTGTAAAATTAAAGCACATGGGATTGAGGGGAATATACTGGCATGGATTGAGAATTGGTTGACAGACAGGAAACAGAAAGTAGGAGAGCAGGCAGTGACTAGTGGGGTACTGCAGGGATCAGTGCTTGGACCCCAGCTATTCACAATATATATCAATGATTTGGATGAGGGAACCAAATGTAACATTTCCAAGTTTGCGGATGATACAAAGCTGGGGTGGAATGTGAGCTGTGAGGAGGATGCAAAGAGGCTCCAATGTGATTTAGACAAGTTGGGTGAGTGGGCAAGAACATGGCAGATGCAGTATAATGTGGATAAATGTGAGATTATCCACTTTGGTTATAAAAACAGAAAGGCAGATTATTATCTGAATGGTGATAGACTGGAAAAAGAGGAGGTACAACGAGACCTGGGTGTCCTTGTACATCTGTCGCTGAAAGCGAGCATTCAGGTGCAGCAAGCAGTTAGGAAGGCGAATGGTATGTTGGCCTTCATTGCAAGAGGATTTGAGTACAGGAGCAGGGATGTCTTACTGCAGTTATACAGGGCCTTGGTGAGACCACATCTGGAGTATTGTGTACAGTCCTGGTCTCCTTATCTGAGGAAGGATGTCCTTGCCATGGATGGAGTGCAACGAAGGTTTACCAGACTGATTCCTGGGATGGCAGGACTGATGTATGAGGAGAAATTGGGTCGACTAGGCCTATATTCACTAGAGTTTAGAAGAATGAGAGGTGATCTCATCGATACATATAAAATTCTAACAGGACTAGACAGACTATATGCAGGGAGGATGTTCCCGATGGCTGGGGAGTCCAGAACCAGGGGTCACAGTCTCAGGATACGGGGTATGCCATTTAGAACTGAGATGAGGAGAAATTTCTTCACTCAGAGGGTAGTGAACCTGTGAATTCTCTACCACAGAAGGCAGTGGAGGCCAAGTCATTAGATGTATTCAAGAAGGAGATAGATATATTTCTTAATGCTAAAGGGATCAAGGGATATGGGGAAAAAGCGGGAACAGGGTACTGAGTTAGACAATCAGCCATGATCATTTTGAATGGTGGAGCAGGCCCAAAGGGCTGAATGGCATACTCTTGCTTCTATTTTCTATGTTTCTATGATTCCTCAGAGGACTTCCGGCCTCTGAGGGGGCATCGTCACATCTGAGCCAACCATCCACCAGTGCAGATACACACACCTCGGTGGCTCCCTGTCCTCAGTTAGTTGGGGTTGGATATGGTAAGTCACCACGCACATGTGAGCACCAACAGACTCTGGTGGCAGGGGCAGCTGTGAAGAGTCCACGTTGGTGGGAGCACTCTTCTCCAGGCTCTGCTCAGCTGGACCCAAATGCTGAAGCCTTGGGGCTAGCCATGAAAAGGAGAGTCATCGAGGGACAGCAGCACATTACTGATTTACTGGAACAGTTGCCATGCGCACTCTCCACAATCAAGCAGAGGATGGAGGAATCCAACTCCTGCATGAGTGGAATACCGTCACAGGGACGTGAAGGCATCTCTGAGATAGTGTCGCGGGTAAGTGCTGGAATGTCTGCGATGGAGGAAAGGCTAGCCTCCATCGAGCTTCAAGCACGGCTCAACAATGAGTCCATTCAGGCCCTGACAACGGCCATTCAGATTCAGGGTGAGCAATATTCTGCCACCTTAAACGGGCTGACAGATACATTACAACTGGCCTTCCAAGGCTTCACTCAAGTCCTCCAAACTGTCGTCCAGCAGGGTGGAAGGAGTGATGTGGGCCTGGCCCAGGAGAGGGATGATGGTGAAAGGGGACATGGAAGTGAGGACGCCACTCAAAATGCTCCCACGTCTCACCCGTTGCTCCCCTCTCAACCAGTACCCACCATGCTGCCTCCTCCCCAGGTGGTCGAGTCTGCCCCTGCACAGGTGCAGGTGGAGCAGTCTTTAGAGGGGCCCTCACGGGCACCGAAACCCAGAGGGCGTCCGCGCAGAGCATCTCATCGGTCAGGGCATGGACAAGAGCAACCTGCCACTACCTCGGCTGAAGCCACAGGGGTAGTACCACATAGGGGTTCCCGTAAACGTAAGGCTATATGAGCACAAAGGGAATGCACAAGGGAGTATGACGGAATGTCATGTTTTTCATTTAGATTTATTTCTTTTGCCACTCACATTAAATGTTGTTATCACCACTACTGCCATGTCTTTGCAAATCTTGTCTGGTTTGTGCAATAATTCCCTTTCCTGAGGATCACCATGAAGACCCACACCTGATGCCACCCATTGTGTCACTGCAGAGTGGGTGTAGGTGTATTTGCAGGGCTCTTTTGTGCAGACAACTGAGAGACATCGGCGATGTCCCTGGTGGCAACCTGGAAGGATCCGGAGGAGAAGTTGTTGAGGGCAGTGGTGACTTTGACAGCGACAGGTAAGAAGATGGTACTCGGGCCAGCCGGGAGCAGCTCAGCATCAAGGAGGCTGCAGATGTCCACGACTACATGTCGAGTGACTCTGAGCCTCCGTGTGCACTACTGCTCAGAGAGGTCCAGGAAGCTGAGCCTCAGTCTGTAGACCCTATGGCGAGGGTAGTGCCTTCTGCGATGCATCGCTCTCTGTGGTTGCCCTCCCTCCTGCTGTGCAGGTGGATGTGTCACAGCACTGTGTTGTGGAGCTCCACATGTCTGAGTTGGAGGGCATGGCCAGTGAGGCTGGTGATGTTGTTTGTCCTCCGATGAGGCCATGACTGCAGTTATGACGGCCCCCATCCGGAAGATGTACGTTTGAGGGGGTCCGCAAGGTAGGTAAATGTGTCTGCACACCGGGGTTGAGGTTCCAATTTGGTGAATTTTTGTGTTAGGAGGAGGGTGGTGCAGGCCAAACTTTGTCCAAAGTGACAGAATGGCCTCCTGCAATGAGTGAGGGTTTCCCCCCACCTGTCAAATGGACCTTTGCAGCTCCCACTGGCTGGTGGCTGCAACACATCTGTTTCAACTGGGACAAGGGTTCATCAATTTAAACTAGTGACCAAGGGAATGAACGGAAATTATTAGGAGAAAATTTCTTTGCACAGAGTTGTTAGAGCATGGAATGCTTTACAATGAGGAGTAGTTGATGTTGAGACCATCACATCTTTTAAGGGAAAAGTGGATAATATTTGAAGTAAAGGAACATGCAGGACCATTAAAGAGCCAGCACAGACACAATAGGCCAAATGGGCTCCTTTTGTGCTGTAAACTTCTATGATACTATGGAATCAAAAAGTAAATGATGGGCTGTCCCTTCAACCCACCAAACAGGTTGCAATATTTCATCACTGGATGAACATAGTCCTTATAGAATACTGATGCTGTCAATGGTAGTAATTGTTTTTGAGTATTTCCTATCTTCTACAAGTTCTTTTTGGCCATCAACACCATCTTTATCAGTTTTGCTGACAATAGAATGGGGTTGACAATCAATTTTATCTGTTAATTACAATTAATAAAATTGAGTGGGAAAAAACACGTACCAGGGTCTTAAGAATTAACCTTAGGTCAGTTATTATCATGGGTTGCCTCCCTTGTCCCCTCATCCCTCCTCCCTCCCTCCCTCACACATATTTTTTACTAAATAAGAATACTTTGGGATCACAATGACATTGTTAAGAATTTTAGTTACAAATACTGAAAGTTTTCTCAATTTGGTGAAGATGCTACCTCTGAAATATGAACAAGACCTTCAGGGCAAGTTTTACACAAACAGAAATATATGTATTTAGAAGCAGAATGACATGTTATTGTGGCAGGTTAACTATAAACATTGCAAGCATTGTCATATACTGTCTTCACTGATACAATTTATATCCATACTAAATCCACTGACAGTCACAATTCACTCGAAGTTTAATTTCCCTTGTTTATGTATTCGCATGCCATATTATTTTGAGCAGCTTGTTTGAGGTGCATTTCACTGACCTTATTTCCTTGAAAAAAGACAGTGTTTGCCAAGCAGCTAGTTTTGTAATCAAATATACTGTCAATTTCTGAAATGATTGATTGAATCTTCAGAGCTGAGCCTCATTCAGTGTGACATCATGTCCTAGGCAAGATGCTAGTTACATAGTTAACCACAGAATGAACCCAAATCATTCAGATTACATTTCTCAGAAATCATATTTGTCAGTTACCTAACTAATAAAATAATAAAGGTAAAAATATATCAGGAGATCAGTTTTATTACAGCTAGGCTGTCAGCATTTACTGTAAAATGGGATCTTATTAACCAATTTTTGTACAGAATGGACCATTCCTCTATTCAGGATTGAGTTCAATACAGTATGAAACAAAACAATATTAAAGAACTATTGTCACCATGAGTGGCGCTTTATAACAGCCAAATAATTAACATTAATCTTCATACCTTTGCCTTTTGCTCTCAGCTTTTAATATACTTTAGTTTATACAGTTGGTGCGGATGGCATCATCAGCCGTGCTGGCTGAGAGGAATTATTAAATAGAGTTGAATTAACAACAGAAGCACCATGTCAGTAGATGTGTGCAAACAACGAGAATTGCTCATTTTACCACAATATTATTTGCACTGTGCATTGGATCCATTTATGAAAATGCAGAAAACCATTGCGGCCAATTGACAGTAGCAGCCTTGCTGTATATTCTTCTTTCCCCTTCAATTATGGTTTACTAACAATTTAAATGCTCTTAAGAAACTGTCTTCGTTTTCCCCTTCCTTAATAGAATCTTAGTATTTAGAGAGCATAGGAAACCATTCAGTCTATCATGCCTGCACCAGCTCTCTGCCTCCAAGTTAAGAGCATTCACTTTCTCTTTCCTCATGATGTTCCTGTTCTTCATCCTTAGACTTGCATTGCTCCTTTTCAGCTTCCACTTCTAAGTGGTGAACATGGGCCTTGTCTTCCTTTTCTTACTCCAGTGCAAGTCTACACATTTCACCTTCAGGTTGGTGCTGCCTTTCCTCCACTGCCAGATGAGTCAATCCTAACTCTACATGTACTCCTTTCTGAGATTTTGGCCTATCACTTTGGCTGTGCAGTACCCGTTTCTCGGGCACTAAATGGCCTAGTATGCTCCCAATAAGCTTTTGGTTACCTATCCTAATATCTCCTTATGTGGCTCGGCATCAAATTTTGGTTGATTACACTCCTGTGAAGTGCCTTGGGACGTTTTACTATGTTAAAGGCGCTATATAATTGCAAGTTGCTGTTAAGGCAGGCAGAAAGCCAATGCACATTTCCACCAGGACATGCGCTGTCCGCCATATTGGATAAGGTGGATGTGATGATGTCAGGACCGCAAATTTGGAACATTTAAGGGGGGAAATAATTTATTTAAACTAGGGTCCTGCACATCTTGCAGGACCAGTTTTCGATTTTTGAACACCCCAGCGTTTCACTCGGCACATGCTGAACTTGAATAGCACGAAGAAGCGCTAATCATCAGGAACGGCCCCATACTTACCTCAATGTGGAGCCGGGAGGAGCAGGAGAGCTGTTCCCGACCCCACATTAAAACAATGTGGGCCGCTCCTGCCTCCGCCCACCGATCTCCCCGACACCATTCCTCCTCGGCCACCGATCGTTCCATCCTGGCCCAAGGCCCAAATACTCCCCCACCCACCCTCCAGCCGAGGCCCGATTGGCCACCCTTCCTCACTTACCTGAGGGCCTCTGTGATGCCAGCAGTGACATGATGGTTCGCTGTGCCAGTGAAATGCGGCCCGAGGCCCAATATTGGGGGCGCCTCGGGCCTCACCATTTAGATGCAGGGTTTGTACCCTGCACCCCTATGTGTCCAAATATGGGCACACCCCAACTTCCCAGCCTTTATAATAAGTTTGTTTACTCCTGATAATTTAATTTAAATTTTTAACTGTTTAGTCTGCAAGTGGTATTTGTCCCACTTTAACTGCTAGCAATAGGTATAGTTCAGGCTGTTTCGCTGTATTTTGTCTTGTCTGAGTCAGATGGTCATGGGTTCAAGTACTACTCCAGAGATTTGAGCACATAAACAAAGCTGGCACTTCTGTACATTACTGAAGGAGTCCTGCACCATCAGATTAGATGTTAAACTGAGGTCCCGTCTGCCCTCTCAGGTGGATGTAAAAGATCCCATGGCACTATTCGAAGAAGAGTAGGGGAATTCTCCCTGATATCCTGGCCAAAATTTATCCTCAACTATCATTACTAAAATAGATTATCTGGTCATTATCTTATTGCTGTTTATGGGACCTTGCTGTGTGCAAATTTGCTGCCATGTTTCCTACATTACATCAGTGGCTACATTTCAAAAAGTACTTCATTGGCTGTAAAGCGCTTTGGGACATCCTGAGATTGTGAAAGGTGCTATATAAATGCAAGTTTTTTTCTTTCTTTGTGTTCACAGCAAAAAGGTGATTTCCATAAACAGACCAAGTCTCCTGTGATCCTAAACCTGCACCCTTACATTTCTGTGTACGGATAGCATGTTCAGGTTTAACAATTATCCCCTAATTGGGTTATATTGTTAACTAGAGATCATATGGGATGCTCATCATATTCTGCTGACTTTCCCAAAAGGCAGAAAATACATACAGGCCAATATGTACAAAGTAAAACAATTAGTCAAATTTATTAATAGGTACATTGAAACATAAAAGCCAAAGGATACAGCAAGATACTGAATCAGCACAATACTCGGAACATAATTAAGTTAGAATCAGTCATGAAAGAGTTAAAATCCCTCTTTTGGAATCTGTGAAGTGCCTTGGAACATTATGTTACCTTAAAGGTGCTATACAAATTCCAGTTGTTGTTGTGTACAGTAAGTATCTCCTCTTATTTAATTTAACCTACTGCTTCCTTCCACGTGCTATCCTAGTAGGAGAAGGAAGTGAGGTGGCTGACTGATGGATGCTCCTGCAATGGAAGTGGCTCTTTACCTCCTTCTTCTGGGTCATGAACTAGCCCTGCGGTAGCTGGCACCATGCCTGATGCTGCGATGGCTGCCTAGCCAGTCCTCTTTCTAGCTCTGCATAGGCTGTTTGAGTGGAACAGCTGGGTGACATGGATGTTGAGTCTCTCTGAGAGAGCGCCCCTGCTGTTGAGCATCTTGTCAGTGTGCCCTGTGATCTGCATGGGAACAGATCGCAAGGCTGCAGTGAAGTTGTTGAAGCCCAATGTCAAGATACAATCCTGCCAATTCCCCAGCATCGTACATCCAGACAGGACAGGCTTAGAAACCACGGCTGCACTTACGAACTTTGTTCAGTGGAGCTCCATGGAGGATAGCCCTGCACTGAAGGGTGGACTACAGTTCTGCGGAGCAGCCACCACTGCACTGACGCGGTTAGTGGACTCCTCCACAGTAGCCATCATACCCTGCAGAATGGTTCTCATACTCCGAAATGACTCCATGAAATGATGGTGCTCAGGAAGCAACATTGATTTGCATGCAGGCCCTGGATGGCACCAATACCAGATCTTGATATCTGAGGGTGGCTCTGAACGAGTTCTCCAGTCAACACTTTCCTACTCCTCTGCTGCCACTTTACTTGTTCCTTCTCATGCATTCTCTTTCAATCTAATTCCATCAGAATGGAGCTATTAGTGTTGGTGTCAGGTACAGATGGAGTGAATGCCACTGTAAACTGTGAAACAGTAGGCTTTGCCTCATGGGGAGGGGGGAAGCTCTTTACAGATATCCTTAGAAACTGAAGACAAACAATTATTATTACAGAATAAACAACACATTCCCTGTAACAACTGTGACTTGCCAGCACATTCTAAGTTAGTGAATGACAGAGTGCCTGAGCGTGTGAAAGATTAAAGACAAGTAGAATGAGCATCATTGGTTCTAGGCTGTAGGGGCACAGTGCTGTCCTGGATGACCATCCTGATCGCCCCTATACATTCGGACCCAACTATTTCCAGGGTCACTTCTCTGGAGCTAGTTAAGGGTTTCAGGTTAGATGAGCTACCTCCAGTCACTCACAGCTCTCATCCATTATGGGCTTCTTTTTGTTGCAATAAAAAACAATTCGGTGACGTCCCACAAGTTGAAGAATCTTGACACAGTCATGCGCGTAGTTACCCTGCTTCCCAAAACCCAAAGGTTCTGCACAGAGCGTTCAACTTTTCTCTCTACAAATGTTGACTGGCCTGCTGTGTATTTGTGACATTTTCTGTTTTCGTTGTATGTAGTTTGTCTTTCTCTTTCTCTCTCTCTCTATCTGTCTTTGTGACTGTATCGGCTCTGGGAGACATCTTTCTCACGCACATACACACAAACGGTATTCACTGTGGAAAACCTTTGAAAATGCAAACAGTGCTTAATATTTTAAAATGGTAAGCAATGATTTACAATACATCAATGAGCTTTAATTGGTGTCACAAATCATGTCACGTTCTTTGGTAATTTATTAAATCAATTGGAAAAAAGGGGCTTTATTCATAAGTCTGTCAAACACAGCCATTTTATTACAATAACTGTCATAGGAAGTAGTAAACACATCATCAAATATTGATTTACATATAAGCCCAATGTTCCATTGGTGACAGGCATGGGTCGGAAAATCAGGCACCCAACCTCACACACCTGATTTGATATGAGATTTTGGTTGGAGCAAAGAATCAGTGCTACTGCCATTTTTCTATATATGAATTATTTAAATCAGGTCCCACATTGAATTTCACAAGATCAAGCAAGCCACCACTCCCAGTACACAAGTCGCCCATATAACCTTGCCAGTTTGCAGTGTCTCTAAAGCAAGGTTGCTGTTTTTTCACTGAATGCTAAAATCTAGTTTTTTTGGCAGTAAGCATTTCTCTAAGCATTCACCATCTTGCATATTTCTCTCTACACTTTTTGCTGTTTTGTTGACACCTTCAATTTGCAAGGGCAGACTTTTCTGGAATTTTAGCAATTATCACTGCAGCTCAAGTTTCAGCTAATAAAGTTGGGAGAATGGGAATCCTTTGGCTGCTCCCATAGTGCTGCATGAATTGTACGAGGAGGCCCACTTCATGAGGAAATAAAATCCTCAGTCTAACAATATCTGGGGGTATGTTTGCTGCTGTTAATATCAAACGGATCCTGTTTCCAGACCACACCAGTCCTACATTATGTCACAGGAGACCTGTCCTTGGGGTATCTGCTTCACTGCAGAGGCATTGACTGAGCTGAGTTACTACAAACTTCAAGGACTGGGAGGGCTCTTCCAACAGCTGGGAGGGTCACAATTGTGTTACGCTGCTATGCAACAAGATCTTTCCAAGCCACCAGAGGGGCATCTGCCAGTTAAGCCAGTCTGCAGTGTATTAGCAAAGAATGTTGGAAAATTTGGGTGGTGAGGCCTATTGCCATCTTAAACTGTACTTTCCTCCCCATGCCCTGGCCAGAACTGCCACTAGCCACTCCTTCCCCACCCATTGCATGAAAATGGTGGTAAGCAGGGGGGGGGGGGGGGGGGGGGTGGAACGGGACCCAGGAGCCCTGAAGGATTTCCCTCTCATCCGCTTATGTTGCTGCCACAGTAACAGCCCTGAGGTCCCCTTATGGAAAGAGGGGGCCTAATAGCGGCCTCTATTCCCTTTAATTTGGCCCCGAATTATTTACCTGTGTAGGCCTCAGTCTCTGGTAATTGCGCCAGGAGCCCGCTATATATGGGAAATGAACCCCACCCCATACGCCTGGGTGAGGGTCGGTGTATAGTTGGAGAGGCGGGCCCTTATTGTTAAGACTCACAAATCAGTAATGGCTGTTTAGCTGATTGTTGGTACCAGAGCCAATTGAACTGTATATTTTCAAGAACTTAACAATTTCAGATGAGAAGGGGAAAGGTATGAATAGGCAAGAAATGTTTGGCAAACTTTGTAATGTTTTGAGATAGAGGAGCGTCAGAAGAGCCATATGTATCTTTGATCATAAAGTTACATGCAAATGATAGATGTTGCATTTCAATATTCTCTTTTGTCATTGGGGTAGATTTTGACTTAGAATCATAGAATCATAGAATGGTTGCAGCACAGAAGGAGGCCATTCGGCCCATCAAACCTGTGCCTGCTCTTTGCAAGGGCAATCCAGTTAGTTCCAGTCCCACACATTTTCCCTGTAGCCAACAAATTTTTTCCCTTCAAGTAATTATCCAATTCCTTTTTGAAAGCCAGGATTGAATCTGCTTCCACCACCCTTTCAGGCAGTACATTCTAGATCATAACTACCCACTGCGTAAAAAACATTTTCCTCATGTCGCCTTTGGTTCTTTTGTCAATCACCTTAAATCTGTGTCCTCTGGTTCTCGACCCTTCCATCAATGGGAACAGTTTCTCTTTATTTCCTTTACCTAAACCCTTCATGATTTTGAACACTTCTGTCAAATCTCCTCATAACCTTCTCTGCACTAAGAACAACCACAGCTTCTCCAGTCTCTCATGATGAAGTCCCTCATCCCTGGAACCATTTTAGTAAATCTTTTCTGCACCCTCTCTAAGGCCTTCACATCCTTCCTAAAGTGCGGTGCCCAGAATTGGACACAATACTCCAGTTGTGGCTGAACCAGTGTTTTATAAAGGTTCAACATAACCTCCTTGCTTTTGTACTCTATGCCTCCATTTATAAAGCCCAGGATTCCGTATGCTTTTTTAACCGCTTTCTCAACTGGTCCTGTCACCTTCAAAGATTTGTGCACATATACCCCCAGGTCTCTCTGTCCCTGCACCCCCTTTAGAATTGTACCATTTAGTTTATATTACCTCTCTTCATTTTTCTTGCCAAAATGAATTACTTCGCACTTCTCTGCGTTAAATTTCACCTGCCATATGTCCGCCCATTCCACCAGCCTGTCTATGTCCTCTTGAAGTCAATCACTATCCTTCTCACTGTTTACTACACTTCCAAGTTTTGTGTCATCTGCAAATTTTGAAATTGTGCCCTCTACACCCAAGTCCAAGTCATTAATATATATCAAGAAAAGGAGTGGTCCTAGTAACAACCCCTGGGGAACACCACTGTATACCTCCCTCCAGTCCAAAAAACAACCCTTCACCTTTACTCTCTGCTTCCTGTCACTTAGCTAATTGTGTAACCATGCTGCCACTGTCCCTTTTATTCCATGGGCTTCAATTTTGCTGACAAGCCCATATTGTGGCACTTCATCTAACGCCTTTTGAAGATCCATATACACCACATCAGCTACATTACCCTCATCAACACTCTCTGTTACCTCGTCAAAAAACTCAATCAGGTTAGTTAAACACAATTTGCCTTTAACAAATCTATGCCAGCTATCCTTTATTAATCCATACTTGTCTAAGTGACTATTAATTTTGACCCAGAATATTATTTCTAGAAGCTTCCCCACCAACAAGGTTAAACTGATTGGCCTGTAGTTGCCGGGTTTATCCTTACACCCTTTGTTGAACAAGGGTGTAACATTTGCAATTCACCAATCCTCTGGCACCACCCCCATATCTAAGGAGGATTGAAAGATTATGGCCAGCATCTCTGCAATTTCCACCCTTACTTCCCTCAGCAACCTAGAGTGCATCCCATCCAGACCGGGTGACTTATTTACTTTAAGTACAGCCAGCCTTTCTATTACCTCCTCTTTATCAATTTTTAGCCCATCCAGTATCTCAACTACCTCCTCTTTTACTGTGACTTTGGCAGCATCTTCTTCCTTGGTAAAGGCAGATGGAAAGTATTCATTTAGTACCTCAGCCATGCCCTCTGCCTCCGTGCATAGATCTTCTTTTTGGTCCGTAATCGGCCCACCACTCCACTTACTGTCCGTTTACTATTTCTATGCCTTTAGAAGACTTTTGGATTCCCTTTTATGTTTGCCGCCAGTCTATTCTCATACTCTCTCTTTGCCCTTCTTATTTCCTTTTTCACTCCTCCTCTGTACCTTCTATATTCAGCCTGGTTCTCACTTATATAATCCACCTGACATCTGTCATACACCCCCTTTTTCTGGTTCATCTTACTCTCTATCTCTTTCATCGTCCAGGGAGCTCTGGCTTTAGTTGCCCTACCTTTTCCCCTCGTGGGAATGTACCTAAACTGTACCTGAACCACCTCCTCTTTAAAGGTGGGCCATTGTTCGATTACGGTTTTGCCTGCGATCTTTGATTCCAATTTACCCAAGCCAGATCTGTTCTCAACTCCCTGAAATTGGCCCTCTTCCAATTAAGTATTTTTAGTCTCGATTGCTCCTTGTTCTTTTGCGTAACTAATCTAAACCTTGTGATACTATGATCACTGTTCCCTAAATGTTCCCCACTGACACTTGCTCCACTTGACCCACTTCATTTCCCAGAACTAGATCCGGCAATGCCTCCCTCTTCGTTGGGCCAGAAACATACTGATCAAGAAAGTTCTCCTGAACACACTTCAGAAATTCCTCCCCCTCTTTGCCTTTTACACTATTACTATCTCAGTCTATATTATGATAGTTGAAGTCCCCCATTATCACTACTCTTTAGTTCTTGCACCTCTCTGTAATTTCCCTGCAAATTTGCTCCTCCATATTCTTTCCACTAGTTGATGGCCTGTAGTATATATCCAGCAGTTCAATGGCACCTCTATTGTTTCTTAACTCTAACCAAATAGATTCTGTCCTTGACCCCTCCAGGACATCTTTTCTCTCCAGCACTGCAATATTCTCCTTAATCAATACTGCCACCTCCCCTCCTTTTGTTTCATAGAATCATAGAATCATAGAAGTTTACAACATGGAAACAGGCCCTTCGGCCCAACATGTCCATGTCGCCCAGTTTATACCACTAAGCTAGTCCCAGTTGCCTGCACTTGGCCCATATCCCTCTATACCCATCTTACCCATGTAACTGTCCAAATGCTTTTTAAAAGACAAAATTCTACCCGCCTCTACTACTGCCTCTGGCAGCTCGTTCCAGACACTCACCACCCTTTGAGTGAAAAAATTGCCCCTTTGGACCCTTTTGTATCTCTCCCCTCTCACCTTAAATCTATGCCCCCTCGTTGTAGACTACCCTACCTTTGGGAAAAGATTTTGACTATCTACCTTATCTATGCCCCTCATTATTTTATAGACTTCTATAAGATCACCCCTAAACCTCCTACTCTCCAGGGAAAAAAGTCTCAGTCTATCCAACCTCTCCCTATAAGTCAAACCATCAAGTCCCGGTAGCATCCTAGTAAATCTTTTCTGCACTCTTTCTAGTTTAATAATATCCTTTCTATAATAGGGTGACCAGAACTGTACACAGTATTCCAAGTGTGGCCTAACTAATGTCTTGTACAACTTCAACTAGACATCCCAACTCCTGTATTCAATGTTCTGACCAATGAAACCAAGCATGCTGAATGCCTTCTTCACCACCCTATCCACCTGTGACTCCACTTTCAAGGAGCTGTGAACCTGTACTCCTAGATCTCTTTGTTCTATAACTCTCCCCAACGCCCTACCATTAACGGAGTAGGTCCTGGCCCGATTCGATCTACCAAAATGCATCACCTCACATTTATCTAAATTAAACTCCATCTGCCATTCATCGGCCCACTGGCCCAATTTATCAAGATCCTGTTGCAATCCTAGATAACCTTCTTCACTGTCCACAATGCCACCAATCTTGGTGTCATCTGCAAACTTACTAACCATGTCTCCTAAATTCTCATCCAAATCATTAATATAAATATCAAATAACAGCGGACCCAGCACCGATCCCTGAGGCACACCGCTGGTCACAAGCCTCCAGTTTGAAAAACAACCCTCGACAACCACCCTCTGTCTTCTGTCGTCAATCCAATTTTGTATTCAATTGGCTACCTCACCTTGGATCCCGTGAGATCTAACCTTAGGTAACAACCTACCATGCGGTACCTTGTCAAAGGCTTTGCTAAAGTCCATGTAGACCACGTCTACTGCACAGCCCTCATCTATCCTCTTGGTTATCCCTTCAAAAAACTCAATCAAATTTGTGAGACATGATTTTCCTCTCACAAAACCATGCTGACTGTTCCTAATCAGTCCCTGCCTCTCCAAATGCCCGTAGATCCTGTCTCTCAGAATACCCTCTAACAACTTACCCACTACAGATGTCAGGCTCACCGGTCTGTAGTTTCCTTCCCTAGCTTTCCCAAAGACCTTGTATCCAGAAAAATTTAATACCCAATCCTGTCCTTTTTTGAGCCAGATCCCTGTTTTGGTCACTACATAATATTCCCAAGTGGCAACGCTTTGTGCGTTTATACACATGCACTCTAAACATATCTTAGACCTCCTCGTATTCTTTCTTAGTCTGATCCCACCCAATACTATACTATTGCTTACTCTAGTGCTATCTGTCTCTCCCAATCCTTTATACACCGTGTTTCTCCTTTCTAATGCTACACCCAGGTGCCCATCCCCCTGCCAAATTAGTTAAACCATCCCCCACAGTACTAGTGAACCTCCCCACAAGGTCATTGGTCCCAGCTCTGTTGAGGTGCAACCTGTCCATTTTGAACAGGTCTCTCTTGCCCCAGAACTGGACGCAATGCCCCAAGAATCTGAAGCCCTCCCTCTTGCACTTTTGGACGCCATCCCAGCGATGGAGTGACCCTTGTCATTCTGAGGGTCCCACTTCGTTTAAATTCGGTATGCGAGCTGCCAGGCGGCAAACTGACGTCCCGACATAGCTCGCCAGATTGAATATTGAAAATCGGGCCGGAGCTGCTGCCAGGAAGGTAAGTCGTGGGGGATGGGGGGGTGGGGGAAGGGTGTCGTGATCGTGGACGGTGGGACCTGCTCCTCCAGGACCCACAAAAATAATTTGAGCCATTTCTTTGGAAGGCCTTTTCTGTTCTGGTCGGTCCCTGCACTACGCAGATCCTACCTAAAATGGCAATCGGGCTTCTTTTTATGTCATAGGACCCTGATTTCCATATTAAAAGGAGCCGATCACCTGAAACAGGCGGGTGGTTTGGACACCCGGCAGTAGGCCACTTTTAAAAGGGAGCTGGCCTCATCGCCAGTGTTAATGGGGCGGTAAGGCTACTGACCCCATTTTGAGGCTGTTACCATCTCATTAACGTCAGGCGAGGCTACTCAAAAGGGACCCCATTATGTTTGAAGAAAACAAACGTTTCTCAAACACTTGTTCATGAAGCCAGTGCCACTTTAAGGTATATCATTTAATTTAAACTCAGTTAAAATTTGAACTTCTCTGAAGGTTAAGTTCATTAATATTCATTTGTCACAATAATGATTTTCCTCAGGGGTATTCACACTTTAAACTATTTTGTATTGCTGCATTTCAAAAATTTGCTAAAAACTGTTGTAAAAATGTTAATTGGGGATATATCAATTGGGGTTAAATAGCAGCCAGTTCACTCTAAATATAAACAGAAGCTGGATTATGTTGATTCAGCCCAATCTCTTGCCACACAGATTTTGGAAAAGGACACAAATAACCTTAACCATGAAAATGTTAACTCACTAAAATCGTTAAGTGCATATGACAACACACTGCCCTTCAAGGATTGCATTACCAAACTGTCAGCAAAATTGCCAGCAAAATAGGATTTCATAAGCAAATCAGATCTCTCCTTACACAGGAAGCACTAATTACAGTATACAACGCATTTATTCTGCCTCAGTTATGGCCATGCAATCTCTAGAAAGTTCAAATAGTCAGAAAAAGAGCAATACTGAAAGCAAAGCAAGTAAGAATATATCAAATTCAAAATCTCAAACCTCAGAGGAAATAGCCTCTGCCAAGCTTTTGCTGTCTGCTAAAAAAGCCATAATTCATCCACCATAATGAGTGTGAGGGAAGTATTATACAAGCTTTCTATATAATAATGCTAACCTTGTTAGGAGAAGCATTATATAGGCTTTTCCTGTGAACAACGCTTTCTGTTTTCTGTTATTAAACATCAACAGGCTTTTGCTCACCTTGTGTAGAAAAAGTACCCTTGAGTAATGAGCATTCTGTCTCATCCTTATCTCATGTGCATAAGATGGGTTGAGGGAGTTGGCCATAGTTTAGTAAGAATATAGGATGCTTTAGGCAAACATAATGTCCTTGATAAGTCGGAGACAACTAATCATAAGGGAAGCAATGATGTCAGATGTTGTGTGTCATCTGGAATGTAAAGGGAGTAAAATGGATGGCAGCTCCATGAGACAGAGAGGATGATTGATGGGAGACCCCATGTTTTCACATTATAGAACTAATGTGTTAAAAATATATATAAGCTGAGAATTAAATTGTATTTGTTGGAACATTCTCGGAGCGAGGCTGGACAGCTCAACTGTAATTTAATGGACCTTTGAGAAGTGCATCTTGGAACCTTATAAGGTGATAAACTTTGCCTCATTATATCATGGCCTGAAAATTCCGCAGGGGTTCTCCGAATTCCCCACCACTACTTCGATGGGATATCAGCAGAACCCCCGAAGAAAGGGCATAACTAGCTGAGAACGGCCGTTCCTGCTGTTTCTCAGGGGGTTCCACTCATCTCCCGCCAAAGTTATAGCACGAGTTTGGGTGAATCACCACAGAATTTCAGTGCCCATATATTTAATTAAATTAGGTCCCATGCGAATTTCATGTCTTGGAGTATGGTTGTGTCCCCACTGTGAACCATGCCCAAGTTAAATGGGCATATGACTGCTAAATAGGCCAGGTCTGCATCAGAATGCTTCTTAAAGCAAGGTTGCTGGTGTTTCAATTGCTACTGAAGTTTCTTTTTTTTTTGGCTAGCATTGAACATCTTACATACTTTTATTTCCCTCCATATTTATGTCTTTTACTGAAACCTTCAGTTTTCAAAGCTACACTGCCCTGAAGCTTTGCCAATTCCTGCTGTGGTATAAATCACACCTAACAGGGTTGGAAGGACGGGAATCCCTTTAGCTATTTCCATGGTTGCAAGAATTGGATGAGAAAGGCCAATTCATGAAGAGACAACATCTACAGGCCCAAAAATACCTTACACAGTATGTTCACTCCCATCATTGTCCATGTCCTGAGTTTACATACATTATCACTCCTACCTGCGAATATTAGAGGAGAGCTGTGCTTTTCACAGAGACAGTGACTGACCTTTGGCATCTGCTTTGAGCTTTTTTATAACAACCTCAAGGACTGGGATGGGTTTTCTGGTAGCTATGAAGGTCACTATGGCATTAAGCTTCCAAGTAACCAAATCCTTCCAGACTGCTGCAGGGGACCTTTTCAGATAAGACAATTTGCAGTTTATTCCTGTCTAAAGCAAGTATAATTGCCAGGAGAACACTTTTATCATTTGTCCCCGTGGAAAGGACACACTAGCTAGAGAGGTCATAGAATATAAATGGACATCTGAACAGGAAGGGATGCCATTCCATGAACACTCAGTTAGTTTCAGGTGATCTTACAAATTCATATCCATTATCCAGAAAGAAACCATGATGCTTTCATCATGCAGCAGTTCAAGTTGCATACATTATTTGAAGATCCCAAGAAAATGAGAAAATTACTGTACTTTGACCTTTTTCAGCCATTTGTGATGCCCCCAATTTGAAAGTCCTACACAACAGCATGGCACAGATACATTGAGACCCTTGCTACTATCGGAGTTGCTGTGTAGGACGCAACAGGGATTCTGAAGTGACAATGCTGTTGTTTGGACCACTCAGGCAAGGTGACATTCTACACTCGAACCAAAGTATCCAACAGCATCACCATCTGCTGTGGAATTTTGCATCCAAAGAGCAGTGAGCATGTGGCAGATTGAAGGGCAGGTCCATGGGGGACAATTTTAATGTAACCCACTCATTGGGAAACTGACGAGATTGAGTGAAATGCTGGTTTTACAACCCACCCGATTTTACTCTCCTTTGAGCCATAGAGAGTAATATTGGGCGGGGTGTAAAACTAGCATTCCACCAGATTCCGTGGGCTTCCCGCCGAGCGAGTAAGGTTAAGATTACCCCCATGATGTTCCAAGCCCACAGGAAGAGGATAAGGGAGGGAAGAAGGGTGATATTAGAGGGAGCTAACGTATAGGTAGAGAGATTGGAGCAGAACTTTGTGAATGTAATCTACATCTAGTAATGGATACACCTTGTCATTGAACAACTTTATTTTTCCAATGAAATCCAACACATGGTAATCCCACCACCACCACCACCACAACAACAACAACAACAACAGCAACTCGCATTTATATAACGTAGTAAGACGTCCCAAAGCGCTCCACTGGAGCATTAGTAAACAAAATTTGACACCGAGCCACATAAATGAGACATTAGGACAGGTGACCAAAAGCTTGGTAAAAGAGGTAGTTTTCAAGGAGCGTCTTAAAGGAGGAGAGAGAGGTAGAGAGGTGGAGAGGTTTAGGGAGGGAATTCCAGAGCTTAGGGCCTAGGCAGCTGAAGGCACAGCCACCAATGGTGGAGCGATTAAAATCGGCGATACGCAAGAGTCAAGATTTGGAGGAGCGCAGAGAACTCGGAGGGTTGTAGGGCTGGTGGAGGTTACAGAGATAGGGAGGGGCAAAGCCATGGACGGTTTTGAAAACAAGGATGAGAATTTTAAAATCAAGGCGTTCCTGGACCAGAAGCCAATGTAGGTCAGTGAACACAGGGGTGATGGGAAAACAGGACTTGGTGCGTGTTATGATACGGGCAGCAAAGTTTTGGATGAGCTCAAATTTATGGAGGGTGGAAGATGGGAGGCCAGCCAGGAGAGCATTGGAATAGTCGAGTCTAAAGGTAACAAAGGCATGGTTCCATTAAAGTTAAAGTGGTATCTTTCAGTCCCCTCTCATCACTTTTAATCATTCTCACCTGAAAAACAGGCAGCTGGCAGTTAAAAATCGGGGCGGGGGGGGGCGGTGCGGTGGTCACCTCGACTACAACATTGACGCCCAAGGCACGCCTGATGCAATTTTTGGACAGGCCTGTCAATGGATGAGCAGTAAACCAGCTTGCGACTGGCAGGAGGCTGCTTAAATTAAAATTAAACGCCGGTTGTAGGACTCCCAATGCACGGCGCACACTCCGCTCGTTTGTACCAGGAGGTGAGCGGCCTTCCAGCCCAGGAAATTTTTAATTTTCAGTTATGTGGGACTGGCATTGCCAACCCTCCCGGATTGCCTGGAAGTCTCCTGGAATTGAGGGTTGCTTTCATCGGCTCTGCTACTGGCAACCCAGGAGAAAAGTACTTCGCATTCGCAGGACTTCACACCTGTGCACCTCAGCTGTTGTCTCGATTTGCGATTCCCACCCCCACCATTGTACCTGGCGGTGCTCGAGGACTCTGTCTGACCATCTCAGACATTTCTCACCCCCCAGCAGTGGCTTGGAATTTTATCATAGATGATTCATCCCCATGACCCAAGTGACCTCACACTTCCAGTGAAGTTATGGTGCAGAGCAGGAGCAGTCACAAGGAAATTCCCTGCTTGAGAATCACAGAATGATACAGCATAGAAGAGGGCCATTCAGTCATCATGCCTGTGCCGGCTCTTTGAAAGAGCTATCTAATCCCCTGCTCTTCCTTCATAATATTGCCATGGGTTCTTTTATGTCCAACTAAGAGGACAAACGGGTCCCTGGTTTAACATCTCAGCCAATGACCGGCACCGTCCAACAGTGCAGCACTTCCTCAGTACTATGCTGAAGTCTCAGCCTGGATTTTATGCTCAAGTCTCTGGAGTGGGATTTGAACCCACGACCTATTCTGACCAAGAGGCGAGAGTGTTACCGACTGAGCCACGGCTGATACCTCACAGCTGACACAAGAAAGTGAGTATAGATAGAGGATACTGCTGGGTCATGGCCCTGCGCCTCAAGACTTGCCTTTACCAATTCCTTCCACAGCTTCTAGGCCAAAACGGGCGTACTGGATAGTCTGAGTGCAGCGAATGGCAGAAAATTGGGACGGTCAGCGCACATGCCTGTAATCTCTCCAACACATTATCCCCTATTGACTGAGGTGCTTTACCCTGGCTTGTCCCCTGCATATCCTCTCCCTGGCCTTTATTTTGAGCCTAATCGAGGCAGTAGTCCTGCTATTTCTCAACCACTACACGTAAATTAGTTGAGCCTGAAAAAATAGCCAGGTTCAGCGGAGCTCAAGTCAGGCGCATGTGAAACACACTCCACCTGACTTACACTGGGGATAATGGAAAATTGGCCACCTAAGAATGTATAATTGGAAGGTTGTTGAAGCAGAAACTAAGTATGAGGAAGTTTAGCACTTACACCATCAATTAAGGAATGCAGCTGATTTAATTGATTTTTTTCAGGAGAGGATAAAATAATATATTCCAGTAACTTGAAAATTACAATTTTGAGCCTTGAAGTTGTGATCACCAATATTATTTCCCACAGGCACAATCTCCAAGAAGCTAATTCTGTTTTTTTTTACTGCCCAGGCTTCAAGTCAGTCCCAGATGAACTGAGATCACATGATGATATCTAAAACCATTGTAACAAAGGAAAATACTGCAGATGCTAGAAATCTGAAATAAAAACAGAAAATCCCGGAAAACACTCAGCAGGTCAGGCAGCATCTGTGTGAGAGAAACAGAGTTAACTTATCAGGCCGATGATTCAGTTCTGACGAAAGGTCATCGACCTGAAACGTTCACTTTGTTTCTCTCTCCACAGATTCAGACACTTGCTGAGTGTTTACCGCATTTTCTGTTTTTATTTCTAAAACTGTTGTGGAGGAGACAGTCATGCTGCTAAACCAAGAATAATGCATGTTTCATATAAATGTACAGAAAAAAATTACTGGAAAAAATAAGAAACTGTCTACATCTAACAATACTGGATATATTCCTGGGCGATTGTCGGGACCCATAGACTTTGCTGCATCCTGTGCATTCAGCTGTTTCCTGATGTCACGTTGAGTGAATCCAATTGGCTGATGACTGACATCTGTAATGATGCCTCACTATAGACTCATAGAATCATAGAAAGTTACGGCGCAGGAGGAGGCCATTCGGCCCACCGTGTCCGTGCCAGCCACAAAAGAGCTATCAAGCCTAATACCACTTTCCAGCATTTGGTCCGTAGCCCTGTAGGTTACGGCACTTCAAGTGCACATCCAAGTACTTATTAAATGAGTTGAGGGTTTCTGCCTCTACCACCCTTTCAGGAGGTGAGTTCCAGACCCCCACCACCCTCCGGGTGAAAAAAAATCCTCCTCTGCTCCCCTCTAATCCTTCTACCAATTACTTTAAATCTATGCTCCTGGTCACTGACCCCTCTGCTAAGGGAAATAGGTCCTCCCTATCCACTCTATCTAGGCCCCTCATAATTTCATATACCTCAATTAAATCTCCTCTCAGCCTCCTTTGTTCCAAAGAAAACAACCCAGCCTATCCAATCTTTCCTCATAGCTAAAATTCTCCAGCCCTGGCACTAACATCCTAGTAAATCTCCTCTGTACCCTCTCTAGTGCAATCACTTCTTTCCTTTAATGTGGTGACCAGAACTGTACGCAGTGCTCAATTCGTGACCTAACTAGTGTTTTATACATTTCTAGCATAACCTCCCTGCTCTTATATTCTATGCCTTGGCTAACAAAGGAAAGTATCCCATATGCCTTCTTAACCACCTTATCTCCCTGTGTTGCTACCTTCAGGGATCTGTGGACAGGCGCTCGAGGGCCCCTTTGTTCCTCTACACCTCTCAGTATCCTCCTATTTATTGTGTATTCCCCTGCATTGTTTGCCCTCCTGAAATACACCACCTCACACTATACATCTATACGTCTCCTAGTGTTATGTTAATTTATTGTCTTGCGGAATACAGCATTCTATGGATTAAGATGAGTCTGGGCAGTATCAGCTTCGGAACAAATTATTGGCCATTGGCTGCAGAGCTTCCGTTTCACCGCTATGCTCGCTGCGGAGTATTCTAATTAGAAATGCAGGAAAATACAGAGGAAGTTATCCACCGTTAGTTGGCTAAAGTTACAGAGTGTGTCACGCACTGCTGCAGGATAATCTGGGCCACTGAGTTCTATGCCTGAAATTTTAACATTTTCCTTTCTTTACAAATGCTGCCTGAGTTGCTGAATGTTTCCAACATTTTCTGTTTTTGTTTCAGATTTCCAGCATCTGCAGTATTTGTTTTTTGTTTTTCTGACAATTAACATGTTGTCCAGCCAGCTATCAAGGAGACTCCGACAGAACGACACCAGTGAGTCTGCATTCAATCGATATTAGCATATTAAACTCCTCTTTGTTTGTAAGGAATCATCTATAGAATTGCTAATTACACATGCATGACCATGCACAGACAACTTGTCTGGGTTCTGAGCTGTGTACCAAAAAGGCTGGTTGCTTTCTGGGCAAACCTAGGTTTTTAACCCCTGTGTGCCTCTACTAGTAATAATAAATGCAAATAAATAATCGGACAGACAAAACTGCTCCATTTTTGTCACACGAGAACTTGAGCACAGAGGTCGCCAAAGACAGAGAGTGAACCTCGAACAGAATGAATTGCTGACTGAGTGAAGACTTTCAACTGGGAATTTGGTGAGTGTGGGAATTAGGTGCAGAGGGGGAAGCAGGTGCTAAGTGATTTAAACCAAGGAACTATAAACTAATCTATCAACTTTTAAAACTTCAATAAAAAATACATAAAATTTAATAAGACTGAGCGGAACATAAAGGGAGCCATGCGAGGAATCAAAAAATCAAGAAAAAGTCAAAAAGTGACGTCACAAGACAAGGAGGAGCGCCGAGGATCAGTCAGTAAGTATTTAGTTCATTGGTTAGTGTTCTTAGTGGTTATTGTTCTTAGTGGTTAGTGTCTATAGTAGCAGGTTACTGTTTTTTAGTGGTTAGTGTTAGATAAACGGTAAATTGCCTTAAAGCTAAACAAACAGCTTAAATAACTGTAGTGAACATGGCAGGGCAGCTGGGGCCCGTCTCATGCACATCCTGTGCCATGTGGAGACCCCAGAACACTTTGTGTGTCCTGGAAAACCACATGTTCAGGAAGTGCTGCCAACTGCTTGAGCTCGAGCTCAGGATTTCTGAGCTTAGGGGGCAGCTGGCATCGCTACAGTGCAAATGGGAAGCTGAGAGTTTCGTGGATAGCACGTTTCAGGAGGTGGTCACCCTGCAACTACAGAGAGTTCAAACGGAGAGGGACTGAGTGACCACCAGACAGAGTAGGAGACACAGGTAGGCAGTGCAGGAGTCCCCTGGGAGTGTGGTACACACAAACCGGTATTCAATACCAGTGAGGGGAGACTTGGCTGCATAGGGAGGGCAAAAGAAATGCAGTTTTTGCTTTAGGGATTTGATAGACATGGGGATGGACAGGCGTTTCTGCAACAGCCAATGTGTCTCCCACATGGTGTGTTGCCTCCCTGATACCAGGGTAAAGGACATCACCAAGAGGGTGCAGAACATTTTGAGGGGAGAAGGCGAACAGCCAGACGTCTGGTCCATGTGGGAACCGATGACATAGGAAGGAAAAGGGTTGAGATCCTGCGATCAGAGTTTCAGGAGCCAGGGAGCAAGTTAAAAAGCAGGACCTCAAAGGTAACAATCTCTGGGTTACTCCCAGTGCCACACGCTAGTGAGTATAGGAATACTAGGATAAGACAGGTTAATGCGTGGTTGCAGAAATGGCGCAGGGAGGACAGCTTCATATTCCTGGGGCATTAGGACCAGTTCTGGGGCAGGAGGGATTTTTCAAAATGGACGGGTTGCACATCAACAGAGCTGGGACCAATGTGCTTGTGGGAATGTTAACTACTGCTGGAGGAGGGTTTAAACTAATTTGGTTGGTGAATGGACACCAGGGTGAAACATTAGAGAGGAGAAACAAGGTGAACAGAGGAATGGGAGGGACAAATAGCACTAGAGTAAAGAGTAGTTCAGAAATAGAAGGGATCAGAAGAGAGCAAATGGGAGGCAGTCTAAGATGAGTTTGGAGTTCATGTGCATAATCGCACACAGCATGGTAAATAAGGTCGGTGAGCTACAGGGTCAAGTAGCCATATGGGATGATGATATCATGGCAATAACAGAGACCTGGCTCAAAGAAGGGAGGATAGGGTACTTAATATTCCTGGCTACAAGGTATTCAGGAGCATAGGGAAGGAAAGAAAGGAGGTGGCGGTGGGGGGGGGTGTTGCTGGCGGTATTGATCAAAGAAACTATTATAGTACTGGAAAGGGATGATGTAGTTGAGGGGTCAAAGACAGAATCTATTTAGTTAGAACTGAGGAACAATAGAGGAACTATTACACCACTGGGTGTATACTGTAGGCCACAAAATACTGTGAAGGAGATAGAGGAGCAAATTTGGAGGCAAATTACAGAAAGATGCAAGAACTATAGAGTAGTGATAATGGGGGACTTCAATTATCCCAATGTAGACCGAGACAGTAACAGGGTAAAGGGCAAAGAGGGGGAGGAATTCCTGAAATATGTACAAGAGAACTTTCTGGAACATGTGTTTCCAGCTCAACCAGGAAGGAAACAGTGCTGGATCTAGTTCTAGGGAACGAAGTGGGGCAGGTGGAGCATGTTTTGGTGGGAAAGCATTTGGGAAACAGTGATCATAAAAACATCAGGTTTAGAATAGTTATGGAAAAGGACAAGGAACAATCAAATGTTCAAGGAGGGGAGATTTCAATAAGTTAAAAAGGGATCTTGTCCAGGTGGATTGGAATCAAAATTTGGTAGGCAAAACAGTAATTGAACAATGGGAGGCCTTAAAGGAGGAGTTGGTTTGTATACAGAGTAGACACATCCCTACCAGAGGGAAAGGAAGGGCATCCAAAGCTAGAGCTCCCTGGACGACTAAAGATATGGAGATTAAAATGAAACAGAAAAAGGAGGCTTATGATGAATGTAAGGTTCATAATACAGTAGAGAACCAGGCTGAATAGAGAAAGAAAAGAGGAGATATAAAAAAGGGAATAAGAGAGGCAAAGAGAGAGTATGAGAATAGATTAGTGGTAACATAAAAGGGAACGCAAAAATCTTTTATAAACATATAAATAGTAAAAGGGTAGTCAAAGGAAGGGTGGGACCAATTAGGGACAAAAAAGGAGATCTTCTTGTGGAGGTCGAGGGCATGGCTGATGTGTTAAATGAATACTTTGCATCTGTCTTCACTAGAGAACACGGTGCTGCCATTGCAGCAGTAAAGGAAAAGGCAGTAGTGATATTGGATAGGATAAAAATAGATAAAGAGGAGGCAATTAAAAGATTGGCAGTATTCAAAGTAGAAAAGTCACCTGGTCCAGATGGGATGCCTCCTAGATTACTGAGGGAAGTAAGGGTGGAAATTGCAGAGGCTCTGGCCACAATCTTCCAATCCTCCTGAGATATGGGGACGATGCTGGAGGACTGGAGGATTGGAAATATTGCACTCCTGTTCAAAAAGAGGAGAGGATAAACGCTGCAATTAGAGCCCATTCAGCCTAATGTCGGGGTTGGGGAAACTTTTAGAGACAATAATCTGGGACAAAATTAATTGGCACTTGGAGAAGTATTGGCTAATAAATGAAAGTCAGCATGGATTTCTTAAAGGAAAATCGTGTTTAACCAAGTTGATTGAATTTTTTGATGAAGTAACAGAGAGGGTTCAAAATCAAGTAAGTTATGCTGAAACTTTATGAAACACTGGTTAGGCCTCAACTGGAGTATTGTGTTCAATTCTGGGCACCACACTTTATGAAGGATGTCAAAGCCTTAGAGAGGGTGCAGAAGAGATTTACTAGAATGGTTCCAGGGAAGAGGGACTTAATTTATGTGGAGGGACTGAAGAAGCTGGGGTTGTTCTCCTTAGAACAGAGAAGGTCAGGGAAAGATTTGGTAGAGGTGTTCAAGATCATGAATGGTTTTGATAGAGTAAATAAGGAGAAACTATTTCCAGTGGCAGAAGGGTCGATAACCAAAGGACACAGATTTAACCTGATCTGCAAAAAAGCCAGAGGTGACATGAGTTATGCAGCGAGTTTTAATGATCTGGAAATTACTGCCTGAAAGATAGTGGAAGCAGATTAAATAGCAACTTGCAAAAGGGAATTGGATAAAGACTTGAAGGGAAAAAATTTACAGGGCTATGGGGAAAGAGCAGGAGAATGGAACTAATTGGATAGCTGTTTCAAAGAGCCGGCACAGGCATGATGAGTCAAATGGCCTCCTCCTGTGCTGTACCTTCTATGTTATTCTGATACTGTGATACATATCAGGTACCAATGCAAGTAGAAAGCAGAGGGGTCATTTAACCTGTGACCCCTGACGCCTTGCGAAGAGAGGTCCCTGGAGATCCTGGCGGTGGAGACAATAGAGGGTGTGGGGGGACAGTGAAGTCCGAGGCTTCTCCCAAACTTATGGCTGGTACCATCATTTGTTTTCATTCTTTATCTTCTTAGTGAACCACTTTCACTGCGCCACTCTGGGACGGTCAATTAGTGAATTGTGTGAGGGAGCAGTTGAAGCACAGAGCATGAGTAGAGAGAGACAAATGCAGATGGTATTGGAGAAGTTGCAAGCTACCGGCCAGAGGTTCAGCCTCAAAGCTCCAGCAGCTGTTGAGTCAGTGGGAGAACCTTCACCACACGGGCTGCAGCGGTTCAAGACGGTGGCTAACGACCACCTTCTCAAGGGCAATTAGGAATGGGCAATAAATGCTGGCCATGTCAGCGATGCCCAGATCCCGTGAATAAAAAAAAATTTTTTAGACCTCACAGGGTGCAGTAAGTCAAGATTAGCAATTTATGCAGTCATTTTACAGAGTGCCAAATAACCCCCACAGTTTGGTAGCATCTATGATGAAGTATAGCCCCCCCACATTAGTGCAACGCTGTATGACAACCTGACCAAGGTACCGACAAACACGGAGAGCGTGGCCAACTCCATGGCCATTAACTAGAGGATGGAACTGTAAGATCATCACCAAAAGAACAAAGACATAGGTTAGGAAATCTTTTTTTTATACGGAGGGTTGGAAGTACATGGAATACACAATCAGAATCAGGATTCATAACAAGTTTTAAAAGGGAAGTACATAAATATTTGAAAAATAAATTTATAACCATATGGGGAACGAGCTGGGTGACGAGACTAAATGGATAGGTTTTTCAGAGAGTCACACAGGTCTGATGGGCCAAATGGCATCTTTCAAAAATTCTGTGATGAGAGTAAATTTGGCAAATTTGCAGACGACACAAAAATTGGCCGTGTAGTTGATAGTGAAGAGGATAGCTGTAGACTCCAAGAAGATATCAATGAGTGGGCGGAAAAGTGGCAAATGGAGTTCAACCTGGAGAAGTGTGAGGTAATGCACTTAGGGAGGGCAAACAGTATAAGGGAATACGCAGTAAACGGGAATATATTGAGAAGGGTGGTGGAAGTGAGAGACTTTGGAGTGCATGTGTACGGGTCCCTGAAGGTGGCAGTACAGGTCGATAAGGTTGTGAAGAAGGCATACGGAATGCTTTCCGTTATTAGCCAAGGTATAGAATATAAAAGCAGGGACGTAATGATGGAACTGTACAAAACGCTGGTAAGGCCACAGCCGGAGTATTGTGCGCAGTTCTGGTCACCACATTACAGGAAGGACGTAATTGCTCTGGAGAGAGTGCAGAGAAGATTTACAAGAATGTTGCCAGGGCTTGAAAATTGCAGCTACGAGGAGAGATTGGATAGGCTGGGTTGTTTTCCTTGGAGCAGAGGAGACTGGGGGGAGACTTGATTGAGGTGTACAAAATTATGAAGGGCCCAGATAGAGTAGACAGGAAGTATCTGTTTCCCCTAGCAGAGAGTTCAAGAACTAGAGGACATAGATTTAAGCTGATTGGCGGAAGGATTAGAGGGGACATGAGGAAAAACTTTTTTACCCAGAGGGTGGTGGGTGTATGGAATTCGCTGCCCGAATTGGTGGTAGAGGCAGGGACCCTCAACTCTTCTAAAAAGTACCTGGACCTGCACCTAAAGTGGTGTAAGCTGCAGGGCTACGGACCGGGTGCTGGAAGGTGGGATTAGAATGGGCACCTGGTTGTTCTTCGAGCCGGTGCGGACATGATGGGCTGAATTGCCCCCTTCTGTGCTGTATCTTTTCTGTGCTTCTATGGTTCTATGAGATAGATAGGTGAGAGAGACTCTGTGGATCAGGAGTAGCAAACCATCATGGAAAGGTTAATATTAATGGACTTCATGTCCAGTCCCATTTATATTGCAATTTAGTGCAATAGATACAACTGTTTATATTTTTCTGTCTTCCAAGGAGCAATAGTTAAGCCTATAACTACTGTAACTCTACAGTGTATTCTTGCTTCTGTTCATTTATCCATTTACTAGTTAATTTTGTTTGGCAGTTTCTAGCCTAAACTCTAGGTCATGATCCTGTTGACATAATTATTCTACTGCCTTCCAAAGTAGAGAAAGATCACGTGAGGGCATATGTGTAACCAATAGCCAAAAAACAGTAACAAGAGGTTTCTGTTCAATCCCCAACTTACAAAGTTGA
Organism: Heptranchias perlo; assembly: GCF_035084215.1. NCBI lineage: Eukaryota > Metazoa > Chordata > Chondrichthyes > Hexanchiformes > Hexanchidae > Heptranchias > Heptranchias perlo. The sequence continues at coordinate 95,516,074 of NC_090325.1, read as the reverse complement.
CCTAGATATAGTGCAGGTATTGGCGCACTCTGGGTCATAGGGATGGTACAAGTTTTTGGGTTTGCGCCAGATATTCTCTAGGGTTCAGCGTCATTGGTCACTCCTATAAACGGACCTCACATTCCCTATGATCCAGAAAGTGCCCTTTACAGCCCAATATCGTGACCTGAGGATTGTAACATAGAACCCTTGCTGTGTATACTAGCTACCATAACCCCACATGATCTGCCACATACATTCTTCTGTCTTTACCATCACATTCTAATGCGATGAGCCATGATTGTAAACCAACAAACTGATTTATTTTACATAAAAAACATGAATGAACAGAATACATTTTTAACAGTGAGATCTATCAATTTTCTACCACTCCTTGTTCCACAAAAATAACAAAGATGCAAACTCTACAGATGCCCTGGGCAAGACCCCACTTGAGCTGGCTAAGCTCAGGCCACTGGTGGTGGTCTTCTTGGGCACAAGCTGCACAGGTTCACGCTACCATTCTAGCATCTGAGAGAGAGAGACAGAGAGAGACGGAGAAAGAGAAACATTAAGAGTCAGTCATTAAGAGTGTGTGGTCTGGGGGTTGACCCATTAAGCCATTAATCAAAATCACCCACTCCGATTGAAATGCGTCGTCTTTGATGTGGGTGTTTGAGATACCCAAATGTCCATTTAGCTAAGCCCACAGCTGGGCGCATTGAATGAACCAATGCCTGGTCATTTAGGTGTCGTAAAGTAACTATTTTATTACAATGGCATTAAATGTCTGTCATAAATCAAGATTAAATTGATAATGTGCAAGTTTAGTCATGTCTGATTCGACAGACCAGAATCCGAATCATATTTCGAAACATGGCACACGATTTAAATAAGCTCTGTGTGGTTAATGAAGTGTGTGAGAGGTTCCGTGAACCCTCTGAACATTTTTTAAACTGGGCTCGGCTGGAGTTATAATCTGTGTGGTGGTCAAATTTAAGTGGTGTGAGATGGTTTCTCTGAGGGGTATCTTATACCATTTCCTTGTCCTCACCTTCCACCCCATAAACCTCCATATTCAACATATCTTCCTCCGCCATTTCCGTTACCTCCGATGCGATGCCACCACCAAACACATCTTCCCCTCCGCTCCCCTTTCAGCATTCCAAAGGGACTGTTCCTTCTGCGACACCCTGGTCCACTCTTCCATCACCTCCAAAACCCACTCTCCTTCTCGTGGCACCTTGTCGTGTAAGTGCAGGATATGCAACACCTGCCCTTTCACCTCCTCCCTTCCCACCGCCCAGGGCCCCAAACACTCCTTCCAGGTGAAACAGCGATTTACTTGTATTTCTTTCAACTTAGTATACTATATTCGATTCTCACACTGCAGATTGGGTGATCATGTTGCTGAACACTTCTGCTCAGTTAGCAAGCATGAGCATGAGCTTCCAGTCGCTTGCCATTTTAATTCTCAATCCCACTCCCATTCTGACCTCTCTGTTCTTGGCCTCCTACACTGTTCCAATGAAGCTCAACTGAAGCTCAAGGAACAGCACCTCATAGAATCAAAGAATCATAGAAAGTTACGGCACAGGGGGAGGCCATTCAGCTCATTGTGTCCGTGCCGGCAGAAAAAGAGCTATCCAGCTTAATCCCACTTTCCAGCTCTTGGTCTGTAGCCCTGTACGTTATGACACTTCAAGTGCACATCCAAGTACTTGTTAAATGAGTTGAGGGTTTCTGTCTCTACCACCCTTTTAGGCAGTGAGTTCCAGACCCCCACCATAGAAACATAGAAACATAGAAAATAGGAGCAAAAGTAGGCCATTCGGCCCTTCGGGCCTGCTCCGCCATTCAAAATGATCATGGCTGATCATCTAACTCAGTACCCTGTTCCCACTTTTTCCCCATATCCCTTGATCCCTTTAGCATTAAGAAATATATCTAACTCCTTCTTGAATACATCTAATGACTTGGCCTCCACTGCCTTCTGTGGTAGAGAATTCCATAGGTTCACCACCCTCTGAGTGAAGAAATTTCTCCTCATCTCGGTTCTAAATGGCATACCCCGTATCCTGAGACTGTGACCCCTGGTTCTGGACTCCCCAGCCATCGGGAACATCCTCCCTGCATCTAGTATAACCTCCGGGTGAAAAAATTTCACCTCAGCTCCCCTCTAATCCTTCTACCAACTACTTTAAATCTATGCCCCCTGGTCACTGACACCTTTGCTAAGGGAAATAGGTCCTCTCTATCCATTCCATCTGGTCCCGTCATAATTTTATATGCCTCAATTAAATCTCCCCTCAGCCTCCTTTGTTCCAAAGAAAACAACCCCAGCATATACAATCTTTTCTCATAACTAAAATTCTCCAGCCCTGGCAACATCCTTCTAAATCTCCTCTGTACCCTCTCTAGTGCAATCGCATCCTTCCTGTAATGTGGTGACCAGAACTGTACACAGTACTCAAGCTGTGGCCTAACCAATGTTTTATACAGTTCTAGCATAACCTCCCTGATCTTATATTCTATGCCTCAGCTAATAAAGGAAAGTATCCTGTATACCTTTTTAACCACCTTATCTACCTGTCCTGCTACCTTCAGGGATCTGCAGATATGCACTCCATGGTCCCTTTGTTCCTCTACACCTCTCAGTATCCTCCCATTTATTTTGTACTCCCTTGCTTTGTTTGCCCTCCCCAAATGCATTAGCTCACACTTCTCTGGATTGAATTCCATTTGCCACTTTTCTGCCCACCTGACCAGTCCATTGATAACTTCCTGCAGTCTACAACTTTCCTCCTCACTATCAACCACATGACCAATTTTTGTATCATCTGCAAACTTCTTGATCAAGCCCCCCACATTCAAATCCAAATCATTAATATATATCACAAAATGTAAGGGACCTAGTACTGAGCCTTGCGGAACCCCATTGGAAACAGCCTTCCAGTTGCAAAAATACCCGTCAACCATTACTCTTTGCTTCCTGCCACTGAGCCAATTTTGGATCCAACTAGCCACTTTCCCTTGGATCCCAAGGGCTTTTACTTTTCTGACCAGTCTGCCATGTGGGACTTTGTCAAAAGCCTTGCTAAAATCCATGTACACTACATCAAATGTGTTCCCTAATCGACCCTCCTTGTTACCTCCTCAAAAAATTCAATCAAATTAGGCAGACACAACCTTCCCTTAACAAATCCTTGATTAACTCGTGCCTTTCTAAATTACGATTTACGCTGTCCCTCAGAATTGATTCCAATAATTTGCCCACCACCGAGGTTAGACTGACTGGCCTGTAATTACTCGGTCTATCTCTTTCTACCTTTTTAAATAACGGTTCAACGTTAGCAGTCCTCCAATCCTCCAACACCACACCTGTAGCCAGGGAGGTTTGGAAAATGATGATCAGAGCTTCCGCTATTTCCTCCCTGGCTTCTTTTAACAGCCTGGGTTACATTTCATCCGGGCCTGGTGATTTATCTACTTTCAAAGATGCTAAACCCTTTAATACTTTCTCTCTCACTATGTTTATCCCATCCAATATTTCACACTCCTCCTCCTTCTTAACAACAATCTCTGCATTGTCTGCATTGTGCATTGACGCAAAGTATTCATTAAGAACCATATTGGTTTATTCAACTCATTGAAACTTACAAAATTCTTACAGGGCTCGATAGGGTAGATGCAGGGAGGATGCTTCCCCTGGCTGGGGAGTCTAGAACCAAGAGTTACAGTCTCAGAATAAGGGGTAGGCCATTTAGGACTGAGATGAGGAAAAATTTCTTCACTCAGAGGGTGGTGAATCTTTGGAATTCTCTACCCCAGAGGGCTGTGAAGGCTCAGTCATTGAGTGCATTCAAAACAGAGATCGATAGATTGCTCAATATTAAAGGCATCAAGAGATGTGGGGATAGTGCAGGAAAATGGTAGAAGATCAGCCATGACCTTGTTGAATGGCAGAGCGGGCTCGAGGGGCTGGATGGCCTACTCCTGCTCCTATTTCTTATGTTCTTATGTTCTTATACCCACATCTTTCGCCTCCACACATAGGATACCTTTTTGGTCTTTAATAGGTCCTACTCTTTCCTTAGTTATCCTCTTGCTCTTTATGTATTTATAAAACATTTTTGGGTTTTCCTTAATTTTACTTGCCAGTATTTTTCCTGCCCTCTCGTTGCTTTCCTAATTTCCTTTTTAATTTCAACCCTACACTTTCTATACTCCTCTAGGCTTTCTGCAGTATTGATCTCTCAGTGTCTGACATAAACTTTCCTTTTTTGCCTTATCTTACCTTGTATCTTTCGATTAGGCACTTTACAATCTTCCGGACTCAACATTGAGTTCAACAGCTAATAGTGAAAGGGAAGTGGAGGAAGAAATATTTAGGCAAATCTATGAAATGACTAAAAAACGTCAAATAATAATCATGGGAGATTTCAACTACCCCAAATAAACTGGCAAGATGAGGAAGGGAAAGGGGAAAGGGAATGGAGTTTTTACAGTGTGTACAGGACCCCTTTCTTACCCAGTATGCGAGAAGCCCAACAAAAGAGAGATCACTATTGGATCAAGTAATGGGAAATGAACCGGAGCAAATAAGAAAAGGGGAACATTTGGGCAATAGCGATCATAACATAATAAGGTTTAAAATAATGTTTGAGAAAGACATAAGTAAGACAAAGACCAAAGTAATAGATTGGAATAAAACTAATTTTGAGGGGATGAGAATGGAACTAGAGAAGGTAAACTGGAAAAAAAATTCAGTCACATCGTTCACCTGACGAAGGAGGAAGCCTCCGAAAGCTTGTGAATTTAAAATAAAATTGCTGGACTATAACTTGGTGTTGTAAAATTGTTTACAAAAGGAAAAAAAATTGACAGACAAAGAGATAGAACTGCAGTGGGAAATATTTAAAACAGTGATCAATAGAGTTGAGGAGAAATATATTCATCTAAAAAACAAGAACAAACTAGCCAGTAATGAAACACTATGGACGAATAAAGAGATAAGGGTAAAATTGAAACTAAAGAAAAAGGCAAACTCTAAGTACATTGACAATAAAGGAGAGGATGACAAAAAGGAATATGAAGAGGTTAAGAAAGAAGTAAAAAAAACAATTAGGAAAGCAACAAGGAACTATGAAATTAAATTATCAAGGGATATAAAAAGAAATAGTAAAGTATTCTACAGACACATAAATAACAAAAGAAATTCAGGATCGGGACAGCAAAATGGCAGAAATATTGAATAGTTACTTTGGCTCAGTATTTACTGGGAAGACTGATTAGGTGGGCATGACATTGGAAGAAGAGACCAAAGAAGATATAAAGACATTTAAGATAGAAAGGGAGGAGATAATTAATAAACTAATCAAACTTAGGGAGGATAAAACCTTTGGTCCAGATGGATTACATTCGTGCATATTAAAAAAAAGTTAGGGAAGAGATAGCAGAGGCACTATTGCATATATATAAAAAAATTCATTAGAAAATGGAATAGTGCCAGAGGACTGGTGGTCAGCTAATGTTATTCTTATATTTAAAAAGGGAGATAGAACAAGCCCAGGGAACTAAAGGCCAGTTAGCTTAACGGCAATGGTCGGAAAGATAATGGAATCTTTATGTAAAAATGTAACAGAAAAACCTCCAGAGAATGAAAATATAATAAAGAGTAGGCAACACGGATTTCAGAAGGGAAAGTCTTGCTTGACCAATCTTATTGAATTCTTTGAAGAAGTAACAGAAAGATAGACAGGGTAATGTAGTAGATGTAATATATTTGGATTTTCAAAAGGCCTTTGATAACATACTGCATTGTAGACTCATGACTAAGGTCAGAGCATGTGGAGTCAGAGGACCGGTAGCAGAATGGATAGCAAGCTGGCTACAAAACAGAACAGAGAAAACAGAGAGTAGGAGTTTAGGGTAGCTACTCAGACTGGCAAAAGGAGGGAAATGGTGTTCCACTGGGACCACTGTTGTTCACAATTTACATTAACGATTTGGTCTCAGGAATCGAAAGTACAGTTTCAAAATCTGTGGATGACACCAAATTGGAGGCTATAGTTAAGACAAAGGTAGAATGGGTCAAAATGCAAGAAGACATTAATAAACTTGCAGAATGGGTGTGTAATTGGCAAATGAATTTCAATATAGATAAGTGTGAGATGGTAGAAAGAATAAGGAGGCCTCATACTGCTTGAATAATAAGAGTCTAAATGGGGTAGAGGAGCAAAGAGATCTAATGGTTACAGATACACAAATCACTAATAGTAGCGACGTAGGTCAATAAGGCCATAAAAAAAGGCAAACCAAGCACTGGGGTTCATTTCTAGAGGGAGAAAATTAAAAAGCAGAGAAATTATGCTAAACTTGTATAGAATCTTGGTTAGGCCACACTTGGAGTACTGTGCACAGCTCTGGTCTCCATATTATAAAAAGGATATAGAGGCATTGGAGAAGGTGCAAAAAAAGATTCACAAGGATGATACCAGAACTGAGAGGATATACTTACCAGGCTGAACTTAAAAGGCTGAACAGGCTGGGGCTCTTTTCTGTAGAAAAGAGAAAGCTGAGGGGTGATCTGATAGAGGTCTTTTAGATAACGAAAGGGTTTGATAGCGTAGACATAGAGAAAATGTTTCCACTTGAGGGGGAGACCAGAAGTAGAAGTCATAAATAAATATAAGATAGTCACTAATAAATCTAATGGGGAATTCAACAGAAACTTCTTTATCCAAAGAGTGGTAAGAATGTACCACAAGAAGTAGTTGAGGCAAATAACATAGATGCATTTAAAGGGAAGCTAGAGAAGCACATGAGGGAGAAAGGAATAGAAGGGTATGCTGATAGGGTTAGATGAAGTAGGGAGGGAGGCATAGACCAGTTGGGCTGAATGGCCTGCTTCTATGCTCTAAAATCGATGTAACTCGATATAACTTCAGATCATAACCACTGCTCCCATTTTTTCGGAGAACACGTGCTGCTAATGATTCTACTGTTGCCATTTACAGCTCCTCTAGACCGATCTTTTGTTTCTTTACTTGTCCCATTACCACCCTCCTTGCTTTGCGCCATCATCTTCTCTGTTGTTCCTTCCTTTTCCCCGCTCCCCCACTTTCCCTGGCTCTGTACTTGCTTATAAATTGTTAAATCTCTAATTTCTTCTAGTTCTGATGGAGGATCATCGACCTGAAACGTTAACTCTGTTTCTCTCTCACAGATGCTGCCTGACCTTCTGAGTATTTCCAGCATTTTCTGTTTTTACACCACTTTTTTGAGTTGCAATGACTGCTTTGCAGCAACACAAAAATGGCAGTATGAATGAACCCAAAGCGACAAATTGTTAATTGTGAGGGGTGATTTTGTATATTTGTGCCCCCACACAAAACTTTCCCTACTGGGAATGCATATTTGGAATTTGGACGGAAAAGAGTAGGGGTCATGCGTCCAAAATCCTTATATGTGCAGTCGGCATGTGAAGCTTTATGTTAGGAGTGCAAATTCATAAAATTACCCATTTGGTTACAATGGGACAGATTTTCCTCTTCTTGCTCTTCGGCTTATTACCTGGACATAGTGTGTGGAGGAAAATCAGGTAGGAGGACTGCACACCTGGAACGCAACCTGCCCCATTTTCCTCTTGATCTTCATTATTATGTGAAAAGTAAACAAGACATTCTAGGATAGATTGTCCGCAGGGGTTCACCCAATTGTCTACCATAACGTCAACGGACGATCGGAGGAAACCCCGGAAAGTTTATGGATTAGTCCCCAAGAAGAGTAAAAGAGCCCAAAAGATGTGGAACACTCAAAATGAAGTTGGATGTTATAATAGGAGTGGTTAGGGCACTAAAGAGATAAACTTCACTGGACCAGATGGCCTTTTCTCCTCAGTTTTTCTTATGCGTTTTTCTGCCAATAATGATTGAATCAGCTTGCTTTCCAGATGAGGAGTTAATCACTTTAGATAAGGTTTTGTGGTTGCCAATGAGAACAATGTCGCTTCTGATAAAATTGATGAAAACAAAATCTGAGGTGGGTCAAGCATACTCCCCTAAGCAACCACGGCTGCAATCAGAGAAATATTCAGGTATTCTGACCTTGTGTTAGCATCCTCTGAATCCAGCAGATATCCTCCAAGAGGAAAAGTTCTGTCATGATGTCTTCCAATTTAAAAGGGTACATTTTACAAATTGGCAAGGCTCCCAACCCTTCTAGATAATTACTGCCTGCCTTACAATACACCAGAAATGTGTTGTGGCATTGTATCTGAATACTGACTTGATAAGCAGCACGTTGAAGAGGTTGCATAACCCTGTTGCTACCATACAATGACATAGTGGTATTAATGTATGTTATGAACATAAAACATGTTTAATTACTATAATTTTGGTAAGCATGGTTGGTTTATCACTGGTTATGAAAACAACAGGCCTGAGACTGAACAACAATAAATATCCTTTCTACTCTGAGCTTGAATCTAAACTGAATTTGATGTTTATTTAAACTTGAAATAAAACAGCAGCTCCTAATTGGACTAGATGCTAAGAGATATTATGTGGAGTAAATAAATCTAGTCCTGAGCACAATTTCAAGTAGAGCCACAACTGCAGGACAAGGAAACAGAGGAACAAACTGGTAAATGGCAAGATCTGGTGTCAGAAAGCCCTTCTTCATGCAAAGAGTGATTAATACTTGAAATGGTGTTCTGGGTAAAATAGTGAAGTCAAAAACTCTGGAATCATTCAAGCGACAATTACATACTGTGACAGCAGGAAAGGGAGAGCATCGAGCCCCTGATTGCCAACTAAGAGTGGCAATCGGGGGGGGGGGGGGGGGGGGCAGGGACTGAGGCAAGCGGCAAACTGCCCTGACCTCGGCAGCGTGAGGCCTGGGAGATTTTAACTCCTGAGCCTCATCTGCATGCTCCCGGTCAGTTTCTCACCTGAAAATGTTGGAAACAGAATGTTGGGTGGCAGGAGATGGAAAGAACAATCTCTGGCATTCAGGCAAGTCACAATGAGGAAGTTTTGAGAGGGCTCTGCTAATTGCTTGGGAGGGGAGGGAGCAGAGGAGGCCTAAAGATGTTCTGTGAGGCATGAAAGAGTCCGATTTGCATATTTAAAGAAGGACCCCACCAGTTTCCGGCAGGTGTCCTTGCCTCTTGCTCAGAAGAGCAAGTTTAATCGTATCCTGAGGGATCAGTATGGGACGTTGGCGGGTGAGTCCTACAGGCGATTCTAACTGCCCGCCCACCCGGTTTGTGACGAGCGTTAAAATCGCCCCTTAGGTTTCTATGAAACAATGAACTAGATGGTCCAAATGGCCTCCCTCATCTGCACTTATTTATGTAACTCCAATGGCTTTGAACACACTTCCTCACACCTAACCCTGTCACCAGGCAATAGCATTTCCCCACTGCTACATCAGCCTGGAATACTTCTTCTGAAGCCGCTACTTTCTTCCTCAGTGTTATCGCTATGAATCTGATTGGTCACAAAATATCATAAATCTAAAATAAAATAGCTGATGTAAATTAGCTGATGATGTTTGAGGCATCTGCGCCCCTCCAATTGTGGCCTCTTGCGCATCCCTGATTTTCATCGCTCCACCATTGGTGACAGTGCCTTCAGCTGCCTAGGCCCTAAGCTCTGGAACTCCCACCCTAAATCAATCCACCTCTCTATACCTCTCTCTCCTCCTTTAAGACTCTCTTTAAAACCTACCTCTTTGACCAAGCTTTTGGTCACCTGTCCTAATATCTCCTTGTGTGGCTCGGTGTCAAATTTTGTTTGATAATGCTTCTATGATGTTTACTATGTTAACGGTGCTATAGAGGCACAAGTCTGTTGTTGTTGTTCCACATTCAAAATCTTCCATAAATAATATCTTGTCTGAGACCAAAACTCCTGGAAGTTCATTGCAAAAACTTTAGTGCTTAATATCTAGTTTTACTTCTGTGATATGTGCTTCAAGCGTACGTGGATTTTAATAAATATTTTAGGAATTCTAGTCAAGTAATTATTGTTTCAGTGCAATTGAAGGGTTAACTGACTGTTCCTTAATATTTTTGAGATTTGATAAACACAGCTGGATAAATCCCCCCCCCCCCCAAACTCCCATGTTTACTGTTTCCTGGAACTGTGTTAAACTTTAATGCTGGAACAGTAGGCTGTCCAATGGAATGGAAGAACCAATATTCTGGACAATCAACTGTGAACTGCAATAGTGAGCCATTGAAACAGCAGAAATAGTGGTGTGGAGACCAGTTCAGGTGTTTACAGAGCAATATCCCTGAAGAATGGGATAATGTAGATGAAAGAAAACCAGGTTTACTGACCAGAGATAGTGGAAGGAAAGATAATCAGGGACTGATGACCACCCCAACCTCCAGAAGTATCTGGTGTAGCAAGCATGTAAGAAGTTAACTGAAAGATTGTGTTATTCTGTGCTGGTGGGTCATACCAGCTGGACAGTGAGAGACTACAAACTATGTGGTTTCGTATAGGACACAGCATTGTCCGGAGGCCTGAATGGCAACAAAGCAGCAATCAAAGACCACTGGGACTCTAGGAAACCAAGTAGGCTGAGAGCAATGTATGGTCTTATAATGCTGCTGCTGATATTGGTCAGTGGTGAAATAGGCACTGCTGAAAATGCATCTGTCACTTTCATGATACATTTGGGAACAACAAACCAGTATGATACTGCAGATCTCTCCATTGTTAGCTTGGAAGAAGCTAAACACATAAAAAACTGAGAGCCATGGATTTTGACAACTTGTGACATTTCGATGCAAAAGGTAGATCTTGACTGCAGTTCGCCCTGATGGAGATGGTTTAAGCCTCTCTGCTATGTGTCAGCCTCCTTTTCACATCTCTTCCTTCTTTCCCAGGTAGCCATGCCTGGTACAGCAGACCTACTGTGTTGCATACTGGCAGGAATGTGACGGTACATTTGGCGTGTCTCCTGACATTATGGGCAGCAATTTTATGTTCTTGCTAGACCTGCACTGCCAATTACATTGCAAGTTAAGCATTGTTTTCAATCCCCATAGTATTCTAAAAAGTGTAGGTTTCAGCCTTAGTTTATCAGTTTAGAAAACTGTCACGCAAACAGACTGCAGCATCTACTGCAATGCTGGTTTCATGTGGGGCCTAGTAACACACTGCTCATAGAATCGTACAGCACAGAAGAAGGCCATTTGCCCCATTGTGTCTGTGCCAGCTCTTTAAAAGAGCTATTCAATTAGTCGCACATTAGCCTTGGAATATGTTGCACTTTCCACTTAAGTACCTATGATCCAAGCAATAATAAGCTCAACGACCCCCAAAGTATATCTTCAGCACAACAGCACACAGGAGTAATTTCCTTTCAACAGCAATAGGTCGGACTGCGAAGGATTAGCGCTGAGTCCATTTTTGTTCTTGGTGTGCAAAGATGATTTGGACTTTACTGTAGGACAGTCTCAAAGTTGTACTAACAAATGTAGGTTTGGGAAGCAGTAATAAGTATTGCAAATGCATAGACAGATTCGTTGAGTGAGGACAAAGGTGAAAAATGTACTTTAATGTGGAGAAAAACTTTCAGAGTTTTGGAATAAAATAAATTGTGGAAAAAGGATCACACAAACTGTTTTTGACTATTTTGGCAGAATTTCTAGACATAGGCAGAGCTGTCAGTACTGATTCTGTGTCAAAGCCATTTTAAGGGTTGAAATGGAAAACTTTTTATTTGTAATGCCCTGCAGAAACAGTTCAACTCATCTAGTACTTCTGAAGGAAAATGAACTGGATCCTACTATTTATCATACTACCATTTCTTCAAGGAGAATAGCATAATAAATGAACTACAAATTTTCTCTGAGTCATTGGGCATGATTTTAATATGCCGGCAGGATGGCAGCGGGGGGGGGGGGTGGTCAATGGGCACACGGGTAACCCGAAAAATAAAACCTTACCATTCCCCACGTGGTCACGACTTAATTGATGGTTCTTAACGTGGCTTCCGGGTTTGCCGTCTGAAAGCTGCACAGTGGTCGGACTGCGCACCCGCATGACCTGCTGTCAGCTGGAGTGTCTGTATTCAAAGGGCCTTTGCATCAATGGCTTTTGCTGGACAAAGGAGGAACCGGGCAGAATGGAGCAGCAGAGTGGCAAGCCAGCTCCACGATACAGTAACGTCTCACTTGAGGTGCTGTTGGTCGGGGTGAGGAGGAGGAGGGAAATATTTTACCCGGTGGACAGGAGGAAGCGCCCTGTCTCTGCCACCAAGAAGGCCTGGCTCGAGGTGACTGAGGAGGTCACCAGCAGGAGCAACATCTCACGCTCTTGGGTCCAGTGCAGGAAGCGTTTCAATGACCTAACCGGGTCAGCAAAAGTGAGTACACTTACTGATTCTCCTGCATTCCGTGTTCCACATCACCGCCACACACCACCCCCCACCCAACTCATTCTGCACTCCCAAGACTACTCCATCACATCACTCCTCACACCCACTTAAGGCTCATCCTCAAATTAAATTCACTTCCTAAGCACTTCCTCACCTCCCCATTAGTCACCCCACTACTCCCACTCACCCCAATCCTGATCCAATGTGATGTCTCTGTCTGATACTCACCCTCTGATCCATTTCTTTCATGGTCAGCCTCACCAAAAGCAATGCATTCATTGGCTGACCACTTCACCCTCACTCACTCTCGCATCTGTACTTACTCCCCTTATAGGAGAAGAGAGTGCAAAATGCACGGGAGAGGGCGAGGACTGGAGGGGGGCCACAACAAATAGTGGTCCTCACAGAGGCGGAGCAGGAGGCCCTGCAGATCAGCCGCACTGTTGAGTGCCTGTCCGTCAGGGACGCCGAGACTGACACCCCACAAACTTCTGGTTACACCACTTTAACATTAATCACGCACAACGTGAATCTTAACAATGCTATGTTGAACACCTCAGTATGCTCATCGCAACATGACACATCTGTGATGATGCTTAATACTGCCATCTGTTCTCTTGCAGGCCCTTCAACGACCGCAGTGACGGCAGAGGGCGATTCCACAGAGGAGCTCCCGGCCACTGAGGACGCACCGTCACATCTTAGTGAGCCAGCCACCAGCGCAGATACTCACACCTCGGTGGGTCCTAGTAGTCAGTTAGTTGGGTTGGCACCTGGTGAGTTACCACACACAAGTGAGCACGAGCAGACACTGGTGGCAGGGGCTGCTGTGGAGAGTCCGTGTCCCTGAGCGCACTCCTCTCCAGGCTCTGCTCAGCTGGACACAGATGCTCAACCCCAGGGGCCATCCTTTAAAAGGAGAATGACCGAGGGACAGCAGCACATTTGTGAGGTACTGGAACAGGTGCCACGCACACTCTCCACAATATCGGTGAGGATGTAAGAGTCCACCTCCTGCATTAGTGGAATGGTAGCACGGGTACGTGCGGGAATGTCTGCGATGGTGAGAAGGCTAGCCTCCATTGAACTTCAAGCACGGCTCACAAATGAGTCCATTCAGGCCCTGACAAAGGCCGTGCAGACTCAGGGTGAACAACATTCTGCCACGTTAAACAGGTAGACAGATAGTTACAAGTGGGCTTACAAGGCATCACACGTGTCCTCCATGTTGTCCAGCAGGGTTTTTTTTTATTCGTTCACGGGATGTGGACGTCGCTGGCGAGGCCAGCATTTATTGCCCATCCCTAATTGCCCTTGAGAAGGTGGTGGTGAGCCGCCTTCTTGAACCACTGCAGTCTGTGTGGTGACGGTTCTCCCACAGTGCTGTTCGGAAGAGAGTTCCAGGATTTTGACCCAGCGACGATGAAGGAACGGCGATAGATTTCCAAGTCGGGATGGTGTGTGACTTGGAGGGGAACGTGCAGGTGGTGTTGTTCCCATGTGCCTGCTGCTCTTGTCCTTCTAGGTGGTAGAGGTCACGGGTTTGGGAGGTGCTGTCGAAGAAGCCTTGGCGAGTTGCTGCAGTGCATCCTGTGGATGGTACACACTGCAGCCACAGTGCGCCGGTGGTGAAGGGAGTGAATGTTTAGGGTGGTGGATGGGGTGCCAATCAAGCGGGCTGCTTTATCTTGGATGGTGTCGAGCTTCTTGAGTGTTGTTGGAGCTGCACTCATCCAAGCAAGTGGAGAGTATTCCATCACACTCCTGACTTGTGCCTTGTAGATAGTGGAAAGGCTTTGGGGAGTCAGGAGGTGAGTCACTCGCCGCAGAATACCCAGCCTCTGACCTGCTCTCGTAGCCACAGTATTTATGTGGCTGGTCCAGTTAAGTTTCTGGTCAATGGTGACCCCCATGATGTTGATGGTAGGGGATTCGGCAATGGTAATGCCGTTGAATGTCAAGGGGAGGTGATTAGACTCTCTCTTGTTGGAGATGGTCATTGCCTGGCACTTATCTGGCGCGAATGTTACTTGCCACTTATGAGCCCAAACCTGGATGTTGTCCAGGTCTTGCTGCATGCGGGCTTGGACTGCTTCATTATTTGAGGGGTTGCGAATGGAACTGAACAATTCTGAGTGTGAACCAAGAATTTGTAGTCTAAACACAAAGATCTCCCAGCCAAAAGTTTGTCTAAGAGAACTGAGTGCCCTGCTGCAATAACTCACCTTTATCCCCATCTGTCAAACAATGATTTAAATGTCCAAATGACTGTCGTCTGCAGCCCGCCTAGTTTCCTATGGCGTGCTTCACAAAGCATGGGAAAGACATTGAGGCAGCATTGAAATCACTTCCCAGCATGATTAACAACATTAATAAAGATTTCAAGTACTTTAAGTAGTTTCATTCCTGGTTTAAATATTATCTCACCGGCTTTAATTGATGGCGAGACTTCTGGGGTCGTGAACAGCGCACGCACCCAGCTAGGTCTGGGCCGTACGTGTTTTTCGGCGGGTTGGAGCCGGGGTTCCTGCCCGCTCTGGAAATGTCCGATTTTGTTTGCCCCCAACGCACCAGAACTTCAAAGTTAAAATCGTGCCCATTGTCATTCTGAATTATCAATGAGAGATAAGACTATACTTCTGAGTTAAAAAATCTAGGAAGCAGTTAGCCTTGTATAAGACACAGGATAAAGTCGCTAACCACAAAATGTTTTCTGGAAACAATGCATCATCCAATTACTGTTCTGCTGCCCTAGATTGTTATGATATTTTCTTTATCACATTATTGAATAATTTAAAAGTCTGGAAGACTGCACTGCATCTAAATCTGTTATGAATTTTTTTCTCTGAATGCTAACAAGGCAAATTTATTTTAATAAAGAAAATTTCATAGTATCATAGTAGGTACAGCGCAGGAGTAGGCCAAGTGGCCCATCGTGCCTCTGCCGGCTCTTTGAACGAGCTATCCAATTAGTACCATTCCCCTGCTCTTTCCCCATAGCCCTGTATATTCTTTCCCTTCAAGTATTCATCCAATTCTCTTTTGAAGTTACCACTGAATCTGCTTCCAACACCCTTTCAGGCAGTGCATTCCAGATCATTACAACTCGCTGCGTGAAAAAATGTTTCCTCATGTTGCTTCTGGCTCTTTTGCCAATCACTTTAAATCTGTGTCCTTTGGTTACTGACCCTTCTGCCACTGGAAACAATTTTTTAGAATTCATTCATGGGATGTGGGCATCGCTGGCAAGGCCAGCCTTTATTACCCTTCTCTAATTGCCCCTGTAAATGTGGTGGTGAGCCGCCTTCTTGAACTGCTGTAGTCCGTGTGGTGAAGGTACTCCCACAGTACTGCTAGGCAGGATGTTCCAGGATTTTGACCCAGCGACGATGAAGGATCGGCGATATATTTCCAAGTCAGGATGGAAAGGAACGTGCAGGTGGTGTTGTTCCCATGTGCCTGCTGCCCTTGTCCTTCTAGGTGGTAGAGGCCGTGGGTTTGGGAGGCGTTGTCGAAGAAGCCTTGGCGAATTGCTGCTGTGCTTCTTGTAGATGGTACACACTGCAGCCACGGTGCATCGGTGGTGAAGGGAGTGAATGTTTAGGGTGGAGGATGGGGTGCCAATCAAGAGGGCTGCTTTGTCCTGGATGGTGTCGAGCTTCTTGAGTGTTGTTGGAGCTGCACTCATCCAGGCAAGTGGAGAGTATTCCATCACACTCCAGACTTGTGCGTTATAGATGGTGGAAAGGCTTTGGGGAGTCAGGAGGCGAGTCACTCGCCGCAGAATACCCAGCTTCTGACCCGCTCTTGGAGCCACAGTATTTATGTGGCTGGTCCAGTTAAGTTTCTGGTCAATGGTGACCCCCAGGATGTTGATGGTGGGGGATTCGGCAATGGTAATGCTGTTGTATATCAAGGGGTGGTGGTTAGACTTTCTCTTGTTGAAGATGGTCATTGCCTTGCACTTGTTTGGCATGAACGTTACGTGCCACTTATCAGCCCAAGCCTGAATGTTGTCCAGGTCTTACTGCATGCAGGCACAGACTGCTTCATTATCTGAGGGGTTGCGAATGGAACTGAACACTGTGCAATCATCAGCAATCATCCCCACTTCTGACATTATGATGGCGGGCAGGTCATTGATGAAATAGCTGAAGATGGTTGGGCCTGGACACTGCCCTGAGGAACTCCTGCAGCAATGTCCTGGGACTGAGATGATTGGCCTCGAACAACCACTACCATCTTCCTTTGTGCTAGGTGTGACTCCAGCCACTAGAGAGTTTTCTCCCTGATTCCCATTGACTTCAATTTTACTCGGGCTCCTTGATGCCACACTCAGTCAAATGCTGCCTTGATGTCAAGGGCAGTCACTTTCACCTTGCCTCTGGAAGTTTCTCCTTATTTACTCTATCAAAACTGTTTGTGATTTTGAACACCTCTATCAAATCTCCCCTTAAACTTCTCTGTTCGAAGGAAAACAACCCCAGCTTCTCCAATCTCTCTATATAACTGAAGTCCCTCATCCCTGGTACCATTCTAGTAAATCTCTTCTGCACCCTCTCTAAGGCCTTCACATCCTTCCTAAAGTGTGGTGCCCAGAATTGAACACAACACTCCAGCTGAGGCCTAACTAGTATTTTATAAAGGTTTAGCATAACTTCTTTGCTTTTGTACTCTATGCTTCTATTAATAAAGCCCAGGATCCCATATGCTTTTTTAACAGCCTTCTCAACTTGTCCTGCCGCCTTCAAAGATTTGTGTACATACACCCCCAGGTCTCTCTGTTCTTGTACCCCTTTAAAATTGTACATTTTTGTTTATATTGCCTCTCCTTATTCTTCCTACTAAAATGTCTCACTTCACAC
The DNA here is from genome assembly GCF_035084215.1 of Heptranchias perlo. Classification (NCBI taxonomy): domain Eukaryota; kingdom Metazoa; phylum Chordata; class Chondrichthyes; order Hexanchiformes; family Hexanchidae; genus Heptranchias; species Heptranchias perlo. The sequence goes on along the minus strand of NC_090325.1, from coordinate 95,498,831 downwards.
TTCTCTGTGTTAAATTACATCTGCCACGTGTCTGCCCATTTCACCAGTCTGTCTATGTCCTCCTGAAGTCTGTTACTATCCTCCACATTGTTTACTACAATTCCAAGTTTCGTGTCATCTGCAAGCTTTGAAATTGTACCCTCTATCCTCAAATTCAGGTTATTAATATATGTCAAAAAGAGCAGTGGTCCTAATACTGACCCCTGGGGAACACCACTGTATACTTCCTACCAGTCTGAAAAACAAGCGGTCACCACTGCTTTCTGTCCCTTAGCCAATTTTGTATGCATGCTGCCATTGTCCTTTTAATCCCATAGGCTTTAATTTTGCTAACAAGTCTATTAAGTGGTACTTTATGAAATGCCTTTTCAAAGTACATATACAGAACATCAACTGCACGACCCTCATCAACCCTCTCTGTTACTTTACCAAAGAACTCAATCAAATTAGTCAAAATTGATTTTCCTTTAACAAATCCAGACTGACTTTCATTTATGAGTCCAAATTTTTCCAAGTGCCAATTAACTTTGTCCCAGTTTATCATCTCTAAAAGTTTCCCCACCACCGACGTTAAGCTGACTGGCCTGTAATTGCCAGGTTTATCCCTCTCCCCTTTTTTGAACAGGGGTATAACATTTGCAATCCTCCAGTCCTCCGGCACCATCCCCATATCTCTGGAGGATTGGGAAGATTGTGGCCAGAGCCTCTTCAATTTCCACCCTTACTTCCCTCAGTAATCTAGGATGCATCCCATCTGGACCGGGTGACTTTTCTACTTTGAGTACTGCCAATCTTTTAAGTACCTCCTCTTTATCTATTTTTATCCTATCCAATATCGCCACTACCTCCTCCTTTACTGCTACAATGGCAGCATCCTCTTCCCTAGTGAAGACCGATGCAAAGTATTCAATTCGTACCTCAGCCATGCCCTCTGCCTCCAGAAGAAGATCTTGTTTTGTATCCCAGTTGATCCCACCTTTCCTTTTACTATTTATGGACATGATTTTACCCCTTGGGTGGGGGAGAAGGGTGAAATTCCTGACGGGAAACCCGGAAGTCCTTATGATTTTGACATAAGGACGTCTTTTTTTTCTGTTTTGCCGGTTTCTCGCCCGGCAGGCTAACTCGATTGACACACAGGCTCTCAGACCCAGGAAGCCGACATGATCAGATAAGTGTTAGATTGGGGGGGGGAGGGCACATCGCAGGGGGGGGGGGTCAGGGGCCACCGGGATGGGGGTATCAGTCATCGGGGGGGCCAGTCATCAGGGGGCTGTCAGTCACTGGGGGTGGGGCGGGAGGGGGAGGTCAGTCATCAGAGGGGGAGGGTTCAGTCATCGGGGGGTCAGTCATCATGGGAGGGGTCAGTCATTGGGGGGTCAGTCAGCAAGGGGTTAGTCATCTGGGGGAGGGTCAGACATCAGGGGAGTCCGGGTCGGGTGTTAACGTGGGGTTGGAGATCATGGGGAGGGGTTGGAGATCGTAGATTGGATCGGAGATTGTGGGGGGTTGGAGATCGTTGGGGGGGGGGGTCAGAAATCTTGAGGGGGGTCAGAGATCGTTGGGGGGGGTGATAGTAGGGGGTGGTCGCTGCAGGTATGCTTGTTGGGCCTGGGGGAAGCACTCCTGCTCCTCCGGGCCCACAAGCTGTGCTATAAAGGTGCTTACCTGCATTTCGGGCCTTCTTGCCTCCTCTCACGTGGCATGAAGGAGTAGGCCAGAGAATTCCAGCCCCCAGGGGCTAAAATCAAAAAAGCTTTGAAAATGGATGCCTGCAACCTCGTTAAAAGCTTTTACCGACCGACCCGCCTTCTGAGAGCGGGTTGGTCGCCTGCCCCTCATCCTGTCCCCATGAAAACCGGAAATGGGCGGGTTGGAGGTGGGTTGGGGGCGGGTTTTAGATTTTTGCAATTGTTACTGCCTCCTCGTCCCCAACCCACCCGTTTTTCCAGGCTAAAATCATGTTTATAAAAGACTTTTGGATTCCCTTTTATGTTAGCTGCTAATCTATTCTCAGACTCTCTCTTTGCTTCTCTTCTTCCCTTTTTTAGATCTCCTCTGCACTTTCTCTATTCAGCCTGGTTCTCTACTATATTATGAACCTTACATTCATCATAAGCCTCCTTTTCCTGTTTCATTTTAATCTCTATATCTTTAGTCATCCAGGGAGCTCTAGCTTTGGATGCCCTTCCTTTCCCCCTTGTAGGAATATGTCTACACAGTTCTCAAACCAACTCCTCCTTTAAGGCCTCCCATTGTTCAATTACTGTTTTGCCTACCAATTTTTGATTCCAATCCACCTGGGCAAGATCTCTAATTAACTCACTGAAGTTTGACGAGATGCTGGCTAAATGAGAAAACACAAATGTAAATACTGTATTCACCAAACATTTTCATTTTTGTTGCTTCTTAAGAAAGCTTATTTCAAATCAAATGTAAGTATAATTCTAATGAAGGCATTAGCCGGGTGGTAGTTAGTTTATATGTTGACCATGTTGCAAAGACCAATAGTGAAGGCAGATATCACGTGACCACTAATTAAGGTGAAATATGAAGGTCAGGACATTTTCATGGTGTTCCTGTTTGCTGAATTGTAGCGTGATGCCTTATACAGGGTTAATACAGGAGTTCAAATATGTGCAGTTTTTTTTTACATTAATCAAATTTATAAGACAAATAAAGATGCTTTTAAATGAAGAAACTGCAAGATAAACAAGAGTTTAGGAATAATGTTTCAACAGAGTTGTTATTTTTGTGATATGACCCACCACCTAGTGCATTAAGTGCTAAGTTTGAGAATCTTTCAGAGGAGAATGGGCCAGATTTTCACACATGATAAAATCAGGAAAGGATGTGACAGAAAGATCTGTGGGAATCTAGCTGTAGCACCAGTCTGCAAGACCCTTAAACTACTTTCAATGTGACGCTGAACTCTTGCTCCGCTGCCTTTGTCTCCCTGGTTTATTCTTTGCATGTGCACTCAGAAAATTAACCCCTTAGTTCTAAACAAAAGCACCATCCTTGTCATCAAGGATGGTGCTTTTGTTGTGCAAAGACCTCTATTTGATTATCGTCAAAGGGTAACTATCTGACTCTTCTTCCTATTTCCCCCTTAACTATGAATGTAGTATCAAAAATCAATCCATCATCTTCCAAGCTGTCACTGATAACACCTCTTTTGGAGATCTTACTCCTATCTTTTCATTCTCCAACCTTGCACTCCCCATTTCAAAATTCTCCCCAGTACAAACAGGGCTGTACTGCACAATCTATCACTAAAGGATGAAAATGGTCTACACCAGGAGTGTGAAATGAGTTCATAGCGAATTGGCAGCCCGTTTACACCATGCTCAATCTTCTTTTCCATTGAAATTAATAGTTACCGATTCTCTAGGAGCCAATTTCACAACACTGGCATAGATCAATTTCACCCCCTAAGTGTCAGCATGACCCAGTGGTAGCATTGTTACTTCTATGTTGGAAGGCTGCTGCACTCGCTGCTTTGGGAGGGATCATTCCTCGTCAGTGCTCACGTTCACTCTTTTTTTCACCCCCACTCTTGGCTGATTTTGCCCCAGCACTTTTCTCTACAACCATAGCAGGTGCAACCACAGTCCATTTGCTTCTTCCCTCACCACTGTTTCGGATACCAAATACCTTTTCCGTAGGAGATGGTGGTTTACATGTCATTCCTCCAATCTAGTGTACCTCCAATCTGGGGTACTATTTACTATTAATGTAAATTGTGTGGCCGCTTTGCTGAACATCTTTGTTCTGTTTCCAAATATGATCTTGCCCTCCTTCTGTCTCACCACTTCAACCCTGCATGCCATTCTGACTCCAACATTTCAAAAGTTTATTGTGTTTTTTGCAGTATTGTATATTTTATTAGCAATTTGGAAGCATTAAAGGTACCTTTTCTCTTCTACACTGCTCTACAACAATAACTTGTATTTATATTGTGTTTAACTAACCTGATAAAGTTTTTTGATGAGGTAACAGAGAGGGTAGATGAGGGCAATGCAGTTGATGTGGTGTATATGGACTTTCAAAAGGTGTTTGATAAAGTGCCACATGGTAGGCTCATCATCAAGCTTGCGGCCCATGGAATAAAGGCGGCAGTAGCAACATGGATACAGAATTGGCTAAGGGACAGGAAACAGCGAGTAGTGGTGAACGGTTGTTTTTCGGACTGGAGGGAGGTGTACAGTGGTGTTCCCCAGGGGTTGGTGCTGGGACCACTGCTTTTCTTAATATATATTAATGACTTGGACTTGGGTGTACAGGGCAAAATTTCAAAGTTTGCAGATGACACATAACTTGGAAGGCTAGTAAACAGCGAGGGGGATAGTGATAGACTTCAAGAGGATATAGACTGGCTGGCGGCATGGGCGGACATGTGGCAGATGAAATTTAACACAGAAAAATGCATAGTGATACATTTCGGTAGGAAGAACGAGGAGAGGCAATATAAACTAAAGGGCGCAATTCTAAGAGGGGTGCAGGAACAGAGAGATCGGGGGGTATATGTGCACAAATTGTTGAAGGTGGCAGGGCAGGTTGAGAAAGCAGTTAAAAAAGCAAACAGGATCCTGGGTTTTATAAATAGAGGCATTGAATACAAAAGTATGGAAGTCAAGATGAACCTTTATAAAACACTGGTTCAGCCACAACTGGAGTATTGTGTCCAGTTCTGGGCACTGCACTTTAGGAAAGGTGTGAAGGCCTTAGAGAAGATGCAGAAGAGATTTACTAGAATGATTCCAGGGATGAAGGACTTTAGTTACGTGGATAGACTGGAGAAGCTGGGGTTGTTCTCCTTGGAACAGAGATGGGTGCGAGAAGATTTGATAGAGGTATTCAAAATCATGAAGGGTCTAGACAGAGTAGATAGAGAGAAACTGTTCTCATTGGCAGAAGGGTCAAGCACAGAGGACATAGATTTAAGATGATTGACAAAAGAACCAAAGGTGACATGAGGAAAAACGTTTTTACACAGTGAGTGGTTAAGATCTGGAATGCACTGCCCGAGGGGCTGGTGGAGGCAGATTCAATCATGGCCTTCAAAAGGGAACTGGATAAGTACTTGAAAGGAAAAAATTTGCAGGGCCACGGGGAATGGGCGGGGGAGTGGGACTAGCTGGATTGCTCTTGCATAGAGCCTGCGCAGACTCGATGGGCCAAATGGCCTCCTTCGGTGCTGTAACCTTTCTATGATTCTATAATTCTAAATAGCACATTTAGCGTAGTAAAACATCCAAAGGTTCTTAAAATGCTCTAACAAACTTCAACACAAACTTTAATGAAGTTACTTTTCTTCTTCCTGCAGCTTTCTCATCTTGGAAAGTTAAAAATGTATCTGTCTCACCAATTTTCAACCACAATCCCATCCATTTTGGTTCTATTTTAAACTTGTATCTTTCTAATGCTTTTTCACAACCTATCTGTTATGGCCTTTGCATAACAATCATTTTTCACTTCACTTCAGCATTTTAAAACCTCTTTACAAGAGTGCTGAACTTACATAGAAGGTTCTTCAGGGGACAAGAGGATACTTATATACAGCAGACCAAAATAAAGAGGCCAGAACAGAAACGGTTAAGGTCAAAAATATAGTCACCTACTTTATTTTTGACCTTTACCGTTTCTGTTCTGGCCTCTTTATTTTGGTCTGCTGTAGATAAGTGTCCTCTTGTCCACTGAAGAACCTGCTATGTAAGTTCAGCACTATGTTTTTGCTGAAGATACTTACAATTTTTGTGTTTCAGAGTTACATAGATCTCTTTAGGTGAGAAAAAATGCAAAGCAAAGCTTATGAGGGAGCTGACAAATGTCTCACCAAGATAATCCTCAATAGCTGTCTGCATTGAAATAGCACATCCACTTCTTCACATGTTTAAGAATGGACAACAGATTGTGAAAGTTTTGTTACAGTAACTGAAGATCATTAATGGGGGTTCAATGGAGCATGTAACATGACAAAACATTACAATATATTAAATATAACACAACATTTACCATTTACAATGTATTGACTCATGTACACTTGACTCTTTTGCACTACAGATCAAAACAATTTGCAAAAACAAATAACTCTATGCTGATTTTTAGCCCACTCCACTTATAGAAACTTGTTATTTGTAATATTTACGGACAGTGAAAGGGTTCCTTGTTATGTAGAGCAGGGATTCACCAAGACACTTCTAATCAAGCTATTAACATTTTATTAAAGTAAGATTGGAGTACACAAATCAGCATAGAATACTAGCCCAAGACTTTGACTACTCCCTGATTTACCTTATTTTCTCTTTCACTATTTTTAATCTGGGTGGCTGCCTGCACTAAGGGTCTTTGCCTGCAGCTTCCTTGTTCAACATATCAAAGATCACAATAAGCTTCATTTGTATTCAGGTAAAAGACCATTGAGTTCTGGACAGCAGCATGTCTGTAGATTTGAAATAGTTGTCATCTTAGGAAGTAAAACTGATGCAAAGGATTTTGCTAATATATGCCACAGAGCAACAATGCCATAAAATATGGTGCAAGGAGTGATTTCAATGATTTGCAATAATTTCTGCTCCTATGTTCTCACATAAATCTTTGACATATTTAATACAGACAACAACAGCAACAGAAAAATGTCCCAAGGAGCTTCACCGAAGCATGATCAGAAAAAAATGAATGCCGAGTCAAAGAAGGAGGTATTAGGAGAGGTGAGTAAAAGTGTGGTCACGGAGGTGGGTTTTAAAGTGGATATTAAAGGAGGAGAGGGAGGTGGAGAGGTGGAGAGGTTTAGGGAGGGAAATTCAGAACATCGGGCCGAGACATTTGAAGGCACGGTCGCCAATGGTGGGGCAAAGGGAGGAGAGAATGTTTAAGTGCCTAAAGTCAAAAGAATGGAAAGCTCTGGTGGGGGTTATAGGGCTGGAAGAGTTTACAGAGATAGGGAGGGGCAAAGCCATGAAGGGATTTATACATGAAGATCAGAATTTTAAATTGGAGGTGTTGGGGTGCAGAGAGCTAATGTAGGTCAGCAAGAGTGACGAGTGAGAGATTTGGCGCAGGATAGGATACGGGCAGCGGAATTTAGGATGAGCTGAAATTTATGAAGGGTGGAGATGGGAGACTGGCCAGGAGAGGATTGGAATAGTTAGTCTGTAGGTAACGAAGGCATGGATGAGGGTTTCAGCAGCAGATGAGCTGAGGCAGAGGTGGAGACAAACGATGTTATGAAGGTAGAAGTAGACAGTCTTCGTGATGGAGAGGATATAAAGTCAGAAGCTCAGCTCGGGATCAAATAGGATGTCGAGGTTGCAAACTGTCTGGTTCAACCTGAGACAGTGACCAGAGAGGGGGATGGAATTGGTGGTGAGGGTACAGAATTTGTGGTGGGGTCCGAAGATGATAGTCTTCCGAATATTTAGCTGGAGGACATTGCAACTCATCCAGGACTGGATGGTGGACAAGCAGTCTGAGAACACAGAAGCAGTGGAGCAGTCAAGATTGGTGGTGGAAAGGTAGAGCTGGGTGTTGTCAGTGAACATCACTTTGGATGTGTCACCAAGGGCAGCATGTAGATGAGGAAGAGAAGGGGGCCAAGGATTGAGTCTTGGGGACTCTTGGGGACTAATGGTGCAAAATGGGAAGAGAAGCTCTGGCTACAATTGGATAGGTAAGAGTGGAACCAAGCAAATGCCATTGAGCTGGACAATGGAGGAGAGGCATTGGAGGAATATGGTATGGTTGACCGTGTCAAAGGCTGCAAAGAGATTGAGAAGGGCAAGGAGGGATAATGCACCATGGTCACAGTCACAGACGATGTAATTTGTGACATTGATTAGGGCCATTTCAGTGCTGTGGCAGGGGCGAAATCTGATTGGAGAGATTCAAACACAGAGTTGCCAGAAAGAGAAGCATGAATTTGGGAGGCAACAACACGTTCAAGGACTTTGGAGATGAAAGGGAGGTTGGAGATGAGATGGTAATTTGCAAGGACAATTATTCCTTTTCAACAATAAAGTTTTTGAGGAGGGGGATGATGGTGGCAGCTTTGAACATGAGCATCATCTCTATTGGCAATGTAAGGTTTTAATGTCAGAAAAGTAATTTTCTTCTTTGATTACTTTGAAATCCAAGTTTTGTAATAACTATCTGAGCACTGTAGTTTTTATGATATTTCCGTTGCTGTTTTGTACTGTACGGTTGTTATGTTTGATAGAGCTTCTGTCGGTGTGACAATGTAAGGCTGTTTTTATTTCAGGCTCTCTGGAATGATGGGAGTTAAATTGGATAAGGCCTGAAGGCAGGTTTTGCGGTGCGCGATTAGCCTACGCCCAGTGGTTCCGATGCCGGCAGCACATTAAATTCGTGCTGCATACTCATTTACCTGATAGTAGCGCAGCATCGAGGCCTAGCTGCGATGTTCTCTCAAGATTCGGCACTTCTCACCAGCAGGGGAGCCCAAATCCTGCATGAGTTGCTCGCACCTCTTAAAGGCAGCCTGCACTATATATATATATATATATATATATATATACATATATATATACATATATCTAAGATACGGGTCCGCACGGAGATCAGACATCACACATGTAAAACATAGATGCAGGTCCCGTCTGATGAGTTATGCTAAAACATTAAATAAAGGTTGCACACTACTAAATCCCACCTCCTCCAATCTGCATGCCAGACCTCACCAATCTGAGTTTGTGACAGGCCTGCGAGAAGTGCGTGCACTAAGGTTTTGTGTTGATATACTGGAGACCTTGATACAAGAGGTGGACAGAAGGAGAGACATGAATTTTTTTTATTCATTGGATGTGGATGTCACCAGCAAGACCAACATTTATTGTCCTTGAGGAGGTGGTAGGGAGCCACTTTCTTGACTGAGTAGCTTGCCAGGCCATTTTAGAGGGTAGTTAAGAATCAACCACATTACTGTGGATCTGGAGTCACATATAGGCACAACCAGGTAAGGACAGAAGTTTTCCTTCCCTAAAGGACATTAGTGAACCAGATGGGTTTTTATGACAATCTAGTACTTTCATAGTCACTATTACTGAAACTATCTTCTTATTCCAGATTTTTAATTAACTGAATTTAAATTCCCCAGCTACAATGGGATTTGAACACATCTACTTATGGATTGATTAGTCCAAACCTCTGGCTTACTAGTCCAGTAACATAACCACTATGCTAACGTACCCATACATATGCTCAAGAGGCAGTGGGATGCTGTAGGACACAAAGTCAATGCCAGGCATGTAGCACCACAAACATGGATGCAGTGCAGGAAGAAGTTCAATGCTTTGACACGAGTGGTCAAGGTGAGTGAGGTCAACTGTCAAGTGGCGTCTCCTACCAACAGCACCACTAACCACATCCACTGCTCCACACACTACACCCCCCATCACCCACCTACCAACAAACTCTTTCAATCAATATTCAACTCTTCCAATCAGATGCGTCCTCTCACCCTCACACATTACCACTATTACAAGCCGCACACCCACAACTCACAAGTCACACAAACTGGCAGCTATTCAACCATGACAGGCACATCACCCAGACATCCTGCAGGACACTCACTGACACATGTCCCGTTCTCTCGCAGGAGAAGGTGGCGCATAACAGGAGACAGCAAGTGGCAGTGACATTTAGCCCCTTGAGCATGTTCCGCCATTCAATGAGATCATGGTTGATCTGTGACCTAACCCCATATACCTGCCTTAGCCCCATATCCCTTAATACCCTTGTTAACAAAAATCCATCAATCTCAGACTTAAAATGAACAATTGAGCTGGCACCAACTACCGTTTGTGGAAGAGCATTCCAAACTTCTCCCACCCGTTATGTGTGGAAGAGTTTCCTAACTTCACTCATGCAAGTCCTGGTTCTAAATGATAGGCTATGTCCCCTAGTATAGGAGCATTGAATATAGTATTCAAGTATAGGAGACTCCAAAAACAGGTACAAATGCATCAGCAGGCAGAAGCAATAATCCAGCAACTAACCTGTAAATCCTGCATGGTCCCTTTAAATAGCACTGGTGGAGGGACCTCCAGGCCATCTAAGACATGTTCAGATGGTTGTGGTTAAGACAGAGCATTGGCTGCAGCATTAAGTGTCAAAATGGTGTCTATCCATTTAAATCAGCCTTGCACACTGATCTAACGCTTATACTTCTTACGTCACATGCAGCTGGCATTCGTTATCTGCGCCTGCACAAACTCCTTTATCAAGATGGCGTCAAGCGCACGTCACGCTAGAAGCGTGTGCGCGCATTCCGGGTGCCATTTTGGAACTTCAGCACCTATACAACAGGCACTACGCGGCCGAATTTCAAGCCCATCCTCTCTGGATATACCATTCAGTAAGTGAGGAAACCCTGGAGCGTAAATCCTACGATATTCTTGCTCCCATCATAGAAACCCCTCGTGTTCAGTTAACAGTATGCCAGTACAATACATATCGACAGTGATTGTACTTGTCCAGGTCAAGGCAGGTAACTGCTTGACTGGCTGGCTGACTGATAGAATTGATGATGTTGTACATCTCTTATTTATTACTGCCAGCACATGTAGTTATTTTACTGATTTTTGTAGTTATTTTACTGATTTTTGTAGTTATATTACTGATTTTAGTTCTGCAGATCAGCGATATTACTTATTAACTACCAGGTCTCAGCACCGTAACATAATTACCACATAGTCCCCCGTGACATCTTTAAATAATAGTCCAGTGTGAGATGTGCCAGTTGCATTGTGAATGTATGAGGTTACATTTATTGGAACATGACTCAACAAGCTAAATTGATGTTACAATGGTGCTTTTGAAAGCCAAACATACTCTTGTGAGCAATGTTGAACTTATTTTTTGAGAGTGGGGAATAGAATTAATGTATTTGTGGTTTATCACTCCAATTGCACAGTAGGGAAGCTGTTTAAACTGCATTAGCAGCTCTTTCTGATAATACTATGCAATTAAAAGAAAAATAGTTGCAGAAATTATGAGCTACGGCTGCTACCCCAAATCATGTTGGCACTCTTTCTTTTCCACACTGAAAGATTACTTCCTAGGGCCATGCTGCAAGAGGACAGGAAATTAAAATTTTGCAATATCAGTTGCAAAGTCACAATTTGTAATTCTGCCAGGACAACCCTGTGGAAATTCATGGCCAATATCTTGCACTCCAGAAGATTAGAAAATGGCATGCAGTATATCCCTGCCTCCGAATGAACATTTAAATGAGGCACCATCCTGAGGCAAGTGCTTCCTATGCCACTTTACCGCGCCCACCCCCCATCACCACCAGAAAGTAGGTGTAGTGCAAAGTGGGCAAAGTTCTAGTGGCAAGGCCCTCCCAGCCATTTTTCACTACCAGCTGCTCGATTTATATTGCAATAATGGGCAACCAGAATTAGAAAACTTAGACTACAAAGTGGCCATCACTTTTATTTTTAATAGCAAATGCAGGACTTTGCAAAAAGATCAGCAACTGCCAATTCAGGTCACTTCAGGTTGAATATTCAACGTGCAGCACAACGGTACCAGAGGAGAGATTATCATCATCTCATTTACAGATAGAGTAATCGTGTTAAGCTCAGGAAAGCAAGATCACTCCTGGGATTCCCAACTCTCTTTTGGATGATGAAAGTGTAGTTTGAAATATTGTTAATCCAATAAAGACCACGGAGTATTTACTTTTTGGACAATTAACATTTCTGTACAAACTGGTGAAGTCATCATATTTAATAACACAGGGTAATTGCCGACCTCAGTGGGATAAAGTAATCCTTACTTGTGCTGCAGTACTGGGATTGAGATTTCAAAACTTGCAATATGATGCCCTGCATTGGCGAAAGCTAATTATACTAATGTTAGCTTCCCCCCTCGGGGAATGCTAAAAGTCACAGCACTGGCATGCTGCTAATAAAGTCTGTTTGCCAAGTAATGTCACAGCTCTTCCAGACAGGAAAGTTTACAATTTATCAAGAAACACTGTGGAAAAGACATATAGAATCATAGATAGAGGTCATAGGCCTGATAGAGATCTATAAAATAATTAAAGGGCTGGATAGCAACCCTTTTGATAGTTTATTCCAGTTTAACAGGTTGGGAAGGACCAGGGGACATGAATTTAAACTATGCAAGGGTAGGAATAGACTGGATGTTTAGGCGGTTCTTCTTTCCCAGAGAATTGTGAGCCTCTGGAATGCATTTGCCGGTTGGTGCGGTGTGTGCTGACTCTCTGAAAGCCTTCAAGAGGGAGTCGGACCGGTTCTTGACTGGGGCAGATATCGGATCATAGAGAAGGTAAGTGTCTTTATAGGTAACACTTGGCCCATATGATTTCCTGGACTGGTTTCGATCGCCTGAGGGGGTGGGAGAGGAATTTTTCAGTGTATCTTTTCCCTAATTGGCCCTGGGTTTTTTCTGTTTTTTGCCTCTCCCAGGAGATTACATGGCTGCGGGGGTGAGTGCGAGGGGAGGAAGTCGGGGGAGAGAAGAAGTGTTTAGCCATGATGGTCTGGCCATCATGATGTGGGGCAGGCTTGATGGGTCAGCTGAACTTTTCGTTGTCCGTCCATTTCATATGTTTGTAGATTCATAGAATGATACAGCACAGAAGGATGTCATTCGGCTGATCATGCCTGTTGTATATAAATGATCTTGACTTGGGTATACGGAGGATAATTTTGAACTTTGCGGCTGATACAAAACTTGGCAACGTAGTAAATAGTGAGGATGATAGTAGGAGATTTCAGGAGGACATTGACAGACTGGTGAAATGGGCAGACACATGGCAGATGCAATTTAATGCGGATAAGTATGAAATGATGCACTTTGGGAGGAGCAACATGGAGAGGCAGTAAAATCTAAATGGTCCTATTTTGAGGGGGGTGCAAGAGTAGAGGGACTTGTGGGTGCATATTTACAAATCTTTGAAGGTGGCAGGGCAAGTTGATAAGGTGGTTAAGAAAGTGTATGGGATACTTGGCTTTGTAAATAGGGGCATTGAATACAAAAACAAGGAAGTCATGCTAAATCTTTACAAATCACTGATTAGGCCTCAACTGGAGTATTGTGTACAATTCTGAGCATGACACATTAGGGAGGATATCAAGGCCTTGGAGAGGGTACAGAGGAGGATTACCAGGGTGATACCAGGAATGAGGGACTTCAGTTATGTGGAGAGATTGGAGGAGCTGGGATTGTTCTCCTCATCCTGCTTCTGTATTTTTCTTATGTGGTTGAAGGGTATAAGGCTTCAAGGCTATAAGGTTTTATCCCATTTTAAAAAAGCAAGTGTTAATTGATTTAGAATCTAAAACTGTATGGTTCTGCATTAAAACAATCTTTTTTCTGGAAATATAAAGGGGCGACAAATTAAAGAAGAAAGAAAGGCTCGGGGTAGTACTCCCCCCACCTCTCTCCTTAAAAAAAACACCATGGTATTTCTTCTCTTGTACCAGATATTGTACAATATTTTCACTGTTGTAGAGACTCAGCATTTCCAGTTCCTGCTCCCTTCCAGAGCTTCTCTGATAATATGGGTGGCTGGGGATAGCCACATGCCTTCCTGAGATACTTCAGTGATGTTGATGGGACCCAACATTTCAGACTGATGTAGAGGCCAATATTTATTCAGAGCTCCCTGAGGACAGAAAAATCACTACTGGCTGGCTATTGGTTTCTCTGATGTCAGGTGCCTCTGGGCTAATTCAAAGTGTTAGCTCCCGTCAAAATCAATGAAGCTGCTCCACAATGCAAATGGGTTGCCCTTGTAACCTATATCACGGGCTTGGAGGAGAAGCAGAAAGCCAACAAACCAGGTACCCAGGAAGTCAAAATTACTGTATAATTATTTTCTAAAGAATTCTACAAAAAAGAGTTACCTTCAACCTTTCCCTGTCAAATTTGTCATCCATTTAACACTATGACAATGAAAATCAAACCCTTGGGTTAGATCATTGCCTACACAGATTGCCTCATTAGATCTTGTGCTGATAACATGGATAATTTGTTGTATTTATCAAGGTGAAGTGCATCAGCATTATACATCAAAATACTTTAGCACTCTTGGCACTCGGTTTTGAGCACTCCCAGGCCTGATATTGCCTGGTCTAGATGAAGAGTAAAGCTCCCTCCACTCTACCCAACCATGTACCTTTGTACCAAGATGAGAAGTACACTTTCTGTTGCACACATATGAATAATTCATTCCCCACACCTTACAACCTGTCTGAGTGAAATTGACAATAATTTTTGAACTGTGGGCAGTTTTGTGCAGGGAACCCATTTCTATTAGAAGCTAAGTTGAAATGATCTAAACTTATTTCACATAAGACCTTTACAGGCAGCAATAAGAACAGACTTTCACAACAATCAACTTAAGACCCCAGAGGTGGAAGGATGGTGTGCATGCCTAAATCTTCGAGTCCAGCAAGATTTCTCCCACTTTCAAATATTGACTTCCTTGTTGTAGGAAGCTTATATAAAACAATACCCTTCATTTCAAGCCAAAAAAACCTGCCTAGGATAATGTTGTGTGGGAGACCACACCCCAGACAGTGGAGATTGAGTTATGTAATTACTATCCTGTGACCGCTCTCTTGATCTACTTTATCCAGCTGAGTGTTTGCAGAAATGCTTTCACGTGGCAATCCTTATTTGCATTTTGAAACATAGAGTTAGAGATTGGTCTAGGCTAATTTTCGGGCCTGAAATAGGAAGCATGTATGTAGCATGCACCAGGAGCTTGAGGCCCGAGGCTCGCCTCAGTTTAACAATTGCGAGGAGCTGTCATGTCTCCAGAGGCAGTTTATGATCACAGGGGATCAATTTGGGCTGGCTGACTTGCTGGCAGTGGCTCAGGTAGGTGATGGGAGTGGGGGGAGGCGAATGAGAGCGGTGCTACCGTGGGTTGGCACTGGCCCTCAGGACTCCTGCCCCTCCTGGGTCCCCATGAAGATAAAATTGAAAAAAACTCAGCTGTTTGGTTAGGCCACAGCAAACGCAGGAAAACCTGAGCGGAGAAGGTCCAGCTCCTGCTCTGCTCAGTGCTGCCCAATTTCTGTAATGGGTTCTTAAACAGGTGTTAGGCCTCTCATTAACATATGCAAGAGACCTAACACCTGTTTAAGGTGGCCGCCCACGGCACCTGGATGTTGTCTGAGGCCAATATGACGTTGAATGTATTCTAGGCGTCCTTGGGGCGTGAGACATAGGAACATGAGCAGGCCATTTAGCCCCTCGAGCCATTCAGCGAGATCATGGCTGATCTGTGACCTAACTCCGCCTTAGTCCAATATCCCTTAATATCTTTGGTTAACAAAGATCTATCAATCTCAGATTTAAAATTAACAATTGAGCGAGCATCAACTGCCATTTACAGAAGAGAGTTCCAAACTTCTACCACCCTTTGCGTGTAAAAGTGTTTCCTAACTTCACTCCTGAAAGTCCTGGCTCTAATTTTTAGGCTCTGTCCCTTAGTCCTAGACTCCCCAACCAACATAAATAGTTGCTCTCTATCTACTCTGTCAGTTCCCTTTAATATCTTGAAACCTTCGATCAAATTGCCCTTTAATCTTCTAAATTCCAGGGAATACAACCCTAGTTTGTGTAATTTCTCCTTGTAATTTAACCCTTGAAGTCCAGGTATCATTCTAGTAAATCTACGCTGCACTCTCTTCAAGGCCAATATATCCTTCCTAAGGTGCAGTGCCCAGAACTGAACACAATACTCCAGGTGAGGTCTAATTAGGGCTTTGTATAACTGTAGCATAACTTCTATCCCCTTGTATTCTAGTTCTCTAAATATAAAGGCCAGCATTCCATTAGCCCTTTTGATTATTTTCTGTACTTGTCCATGATATTTTAATGATCTATGTACATAGACCCTTAAAGTCTCTTTAGACCTCCATTGTTTTGAGCTTTTCACCATTTAGAAAGTACTCTGATCTATCCTTTTTAGATCCAAAGTTGATGACCTCACACTTACCTACACTGAAATCCATTTGCCACAGTTTTGCCCAGTCACTTAATCTATTAATGACTCTTTGTAATTTTATACTTCCCTCTATACTGCCTATCTTTGTGTCATCAGCAAACTTGAATATGTGGCTCTCTATCCCGTCATCTAAGTCGTTAATAAATACAGTGAATAGTTAAGGCCCCAACACAGATCCCTGTGGGACACCACTAGTCACATCCTGCCAATTTGAGTACCTGCCCATTATTCCTACTGTCCCCTGCCGCTCAGCCAATTTCCTAATTAGGTCAATAATGTGCCCTCAATTCCATGAGCTTCAACTTCAGGTAACAGTCTCTTTAGAGAGGCTTTATTGAATGCCTTCTGGAAGTGCATATAAATAGCATCCATAGACATTGCCTTGTCCACTACTTCAGTCACCTCTTCAAAAAATTCAGTTTCATCAGGCATGACCTACCCTTTATATATCCATGCTGACTCTTTCTGATCAGCTGAAAATTTTCAAGGTGTTCAGTCACTCTGTCCTTAATTATAGACTCTAGTAATTTCCCGACTGGTCTATAATTCATTGGTTTCCCTCTCTGACCTTTCTTAAATAACGGAGTGACATGTGCAATTTTCCAATCTAAAGGAACAGTTCCTGAATTGAGAAAACTTTGGAAGATTATAGTTAGGGCATCTGCAATGTTCTCACCTACTTCCTTTAAAACCCTGGGATGGAAACCACCTGGTTCTGGGGATTTGTCTTTCCTTGGTGCCATTATTTTCTCCATTACTGTTAATTTGCTTATGTTAATTATGGTGAGTCCCCGTCCCTGACTCAAAATTACTCTCCTTGGGGTGTCCGACATGCTATCCTCTTCCTCTACTGTAAAGACTGATGCAAAGTAATTATTTAACATGTCTGCCATTTCCTTATTTTCATTTACAATATCACCATTATCAATTTTTAAGGGGCCCACATTGATCTTAAACACCCTCTTCTTCCAAATATAATCCTAAACATTTTTTGTGTTGATTTTGATATCCCTTGCCAGTTTCATTTCATATTCCCTTTTTGTAGCTCTTACTTTTTGTAGCTTTTTGTCACTCTTTGCTGTTCTTTGTGTCTCTCCCAGTCATCAGGATCTGTTCTGTTTTTTGCATTTTTGTCTGCTTTTTCTTTTAGTTTTATGTTGTCCCTTACCTCTTTTGTCTTCCATGGCTGTTTTTTTGGCAATTAGAGATCTTGCCCCTTAGGGGTATAAAATGTTCTGTATCATATTAAATTCTTTTTTGAACACCACCCACTGATCTTCTGTCATTTTACCCATTAAGAGATTTGCCCAGTTTACTGTGGACAGCCTCCATCTCATCGCACTGAAGTCAGCCTTACCTAAATTTAGAATCTTAATAGCTAATACAGGTTTCTCCCTTTCAAACACAATGATGAACTCGATCATATTATGATCGCTATTAGATAAATGTTCATGCACCATTAGGCTGTTAACTAAATCTAGCTTATTACTCATTATTACATCTAATATGGCCTGCCCCCTTATTGGTTCTAGGACATATTGTTGCACAAAGTTGTCCTGAACACACTCCAGAAATTCGCTACCTTTCTGACATGAGCTCATCTGCTTATCCCAATCTATATGAAAATTAAAATCCCCCATTAAAATCACTGCCTTTGCTACATGCTTGTCTAATCTCTGCACTTATACATTCTGCCACTTCACAGCTGTTACCAAAGGGCCTATGCACAACTCCCACTACAGTCTTAAATCCTTTTCTATTTCTTAATTCTGCCCATAAAATCTCCACTGCCTACTTACCTCTTGTTGTATTTTCTCTTATTATTGAAGTAATTTCATCCTTGGCCCTGCAAAATTGGTCCTTTTTTGAGCCTATTGTCTGCCTGGTAAAATGGGCACATCGAGGATCAATTTCTCCCCCATGATGTCCCAGTCACACCTGGATCAAAGAAAAGTTTTATTTTAATTATTTCTTTGATTAAGAGAATCTTCTTGTATTCTTGCAGCCTGAGCATCTCTGGTCCTCCGTTTTGAACTTAGAAAAAGACCCACTGCATTTTAATTTGCGTTACTGTAGGTTGGATGCTAGGAGACCATGTCTAATCACTAAAGCCTTTGCTCATGACCCATCTATGGTTACTATGGACAGCAGTGAGATACAAGTACAATAAAGTGCATGATCCATCAGAGCCATCATCATGATCCTGACACTTACACCGGGATCATGCCTGCAGATGTCCTCTGGCACTGACATTGCCAAAGTATAAAGGATTAGGGGAGGCCATATATGCGACCAACAGGTGCCCGCACCACTACAGGTGCGTCATAGGCCCCATTTACCCTAAGCTGCCAGGAAATCTGGCTTCGCTGCCAGGTCTGCAGGTAGGTGTCGGGGCTCCGCAGGAACACAGATATTTGCCCCTCAAGCATCTTCCTTTGTAATTAAAACAAAGATCATTTAGAATCTTTGGGGCCCAGACCATGATCCCAACATGGACCCCCTCCTGGTGGGGCCCACTTCCACCCTTAATGCCTCTTCTTCCTCGGTGTACCACCCTCCAACATTACACCAGGTCCCTGTTAGCAACCGTCTCTTTAAACTGCTGCAGAAATTAAATACCTGAAGACACAAATTCCCACCCTGGAATGCGTATGCCAAAGAGGAGACAGTAATCCCACCTAGCACTTACCCACATGATGCTAATGAGCTGAACGTAGAAATACAGCCAGGTCCAGCAGACTTCAAGTCAGGGGCATTTAAACTCCACACCACTTGCTTTACGAACATATGTAAAGACCAGCTGGCCCATCAAGCCAGCCCCACCATCATGATGCCTGGAGTATCATGACTAGACATTTCCTACACTCTCCCCACCCCCCGCAGCCATATAATCTCCCTCCACTGGATTACTCAAGCCACATAAAAATCAGATCCATTAATTGGAAGCCATACTATTGGGCCAAATATTTGTTACACCAAAACTAGGTGGACTTTTGTAACAATCCCTTTTGATAATCAAGTTAAAACTTCAGGACATTTATCCATTGTCAAGTTTTCAATTTTTAGCCTTGGCCTGCAGTCCTCCATTCCACCCATCCCCACAGCATAGAAACCTCATTGAATATTTGGTAATCCCAGTCCACATATATCCATATGACTACAAATCCCAATCTCCACCTGCATGTTATATTAAAGTTTTGTCAATTGATAAAACAATTAATCCAATGTTTCGGGATTTGATCCACCTTCTCTTTCATTTTTCCTTTTCAGCCAGTTCAATCTCTGCAACGTTTGCTATAGAATCTACTCGCACACAAGATCCAAATATCTTCATTTTGTTTGTATCCATACTAGTATTTGCAATCAGAATTTTTGCATTTTCAATTCCCTGAGGCTCAGGCTCAACTGAGTAAATAAGGTGCAAGTATTTAAACCTGTGCCTTTTTCTCAGATTATCACAGTTTGGCACACAGTCTTCACTGAAGCTATTTCTGCTGTCATAAGATTGATATTCAGCACTGTTCAGACTCCTCCAATGTCACGTCAGCTCAATACCCGTCATCCATCAAAGTGATTTTCATTTTGCTGATTGTCAGCTTCACTTATCAGCTTGGTTCTGTTCCCTTGATTATAGAACGTTCTGCAGACTTATTCTCATGTTTCTCTTTATTGTGTTTTTGTCTTGTTAGCAAAAGAGCTCTGCCAAGCACCAGATATCAGAACTAGTCTTGATAAAATCTGGTTATTAGCTTTAGATCATTACTTGAAGCCTTTTTACTCTTCTAAGTATAAAAGAAAAAAAATGTTGAGGCCAATATGATTTCATAATGACGTGATTTACTTAAACTATCTATGTGTTTATGCATCTGAAGGATTACTTGGTGCATTCTTATTGGGTGAACGGAATGCCCAAAGTGTTACATTTGTACATGCACTTTGGCTCTCTGATTTCACAAAACCAACCAAATTTCACCATCCATAAATAAAAAAGCATCCAATCAAAAAATTTACTCAATAAATCATTTTATTTAGTGCAAAAACATTGGCCCAGAAATTGCTTAAAAAAGAACGTTGAGTTCAACGGTGCTTACTGTTGTTAGTGGCAAAATTGAGGAGCAAGTTCCGGGATGCGCTCATGTGCAGTGAAATGCGGAAATCCAGAACTTGCTCCTACTGGTTCACTGGCGATATGACAGCTTCAAATTAAAGGGATATAGCCAGCTGGAATCAGTGGAATCAATGGGCCAGTGCCAACTTGCTCATCTGCCCAGCTGGTAAGTAACTAATATCGCCACAAAACAGGAGAAATTATAATGGGGACTAAGGAAGTGGCAGAGACGTTCAACAAATATTTTGTATCTGTCGTCACAGTAGCAGACACAAAAAGCATACCAGAAATAGTGGGGAATCAAGGGTCTAATGAGGATGAGGAACTTAAAACAATTAATATCAGTAGAGAAAAAACACTTGAGAAACTAATGGAACTAAAAGCCAACAAATTACCTGGACCTGATGGCCTACATCCGAGGGTTCTGAAAGAGGTGGCTGCAGAGTTAGTGGATGCATTGGGTATGATCTTCCAAAATTCCCTAGATTCTAGAACGGTCCCAGCAGATTGGAAGGTAGCAAATGTAACCCTGCTATTCAAGAAAGGAGAAAACAGGGAACTACAGGCCAGTTAGCCTGACATCAGTCATTGGGAAGATGTTGGAATCCATTATTAAGGAAATGGTAACAGGGCACTTAGAAAATCATGATATGATTAGACAGAGTCAACATGGCTTTAGGAAAGGGAAATCATGTTTAACAAATTTATTAGAGTTCTTTGAGGATGTAACTAGCAGGGTAGACAAAGGGGAACCAGTAGATGTAGTATATTTGGATTTTCAAAAGGCATTCGATAAGGTGCCACAAGATAAGGACTCATGGGGTTGGGGATAATATATTGGCTTGGATAGAGGATTGGTTTAATGGACTGAAAATAGAGAGTAGGGATAAACAGGTCATTTTCAGATTGGCAGGCTGTAACTATTCGCGTGCCACAAGGATCTGTGCTTGGGCCTCAGCTATTTACAATCTATATTAATTACTTAGATGAAGGAACCGAGTGTAATGTATCCATGTTTGTTGTCGATACAAAGCTAGGTGGGAAAGTAAGCTATGAGGAGGACACAAAGAGCACGATTTTAACTTAGAAGTCTGGGTGGGTTGGGGGCGGGGGGCAAACAAAATCAGACATTTCTGGAGCGGGAAGGAATCCCAGCTCCAATCCGCCGAAAAACGCGCATGACCCAGACCCATCTGGGTGCACGCACGTTCCTGAACCCGGAAGTGCTGGCGGGAGGATATTTAAATCAACAATTGAAGTACTTAAATACTTGAAATCTGCATTAATATAATTAATTATGCTGGCAAGCGATTTCAACGCTGCCTCAACGTGTTTCCTGTGCTGTGTGGAAACAGCTGGCAGTCATTTGGACATTTAAATCACTGTTTGACAGATGGGGATAAAAGGTGAGTTATTGCAGCACGGCACTCAGTTCTCTCAGACAAACTTTGAGCTGGGAGTTCTTTGTGTTTAGACTGAAAACTCTTGGTTCACACTCAGAATTGTTCTGCTTACACATATTTAGCAACTTTTTGGACCCCCTCAAACTGACAACATCACGATAGGAGCGCAATGGCTGCATTCACCAGTACATCCGAAGATGAGGAACGCTTCAATACGCACCATTGAGAGTGGGACAAATTATAGTCATCACCAGCCTCGCCAGGCACGATGTGCACTTTCGCCACTCGGAGCTCCACAACACAGTGCTGCGCCACAGGGACCTGCACAAGATTGCAGAGGGGAACAACAGAGGGAGCAACGTCGCAGGAGGCACTACCCTCGTGAGCAGGTCTACAGACTGAGGCTGAGCTTCCTGGACCTCTCTGAGCAGCAGTGCATACGGAGGCTGAGAGTGAGTTACCAGGTGGTCGCAGACATCTGCAGGCCCCTTCATGCCGTGCTGCTCCCGGCAGGGCCTGGTGTCATTGCATTGCCTGTGGCAGTTTAAGCGACCACGACCTCAACTTCCTCACCTCCGGATCCTTCTAGTGTGCCACCGGTGACATTGCCAGAGTCTCCCAGTTGTCTGCCCACAAGTGCATAAGACAGGTCACCGATGGTTTGTTTCGCGGGACGTCCCACTACATCAACTTCCCCATGGACAACCTCAGCCAGATGGAGAGGGCAGTGGGATTCCACTCGGTGGCTGGCTTCCCACGGATACAGGGTGCAATCGATTGCACCAATATAGCAATCCGAGCACCTCCACATGAGCCAGGACTATTCATCAACAGAAAGGGGTATCACTCCATCAACACTCAGCTTGTTTGTGACCACTGCAAAAGATTTCTTCACGTGTGCGCCAGATTCCCTGGCAGCTGCAACGATTCCTTCATTCTGAAGGAATCCAACATCCCGGGTCTCTTCCACGTACCAAATGCCCTTAAGGGCTGGCTCCTCAGAGACAAGGGATATCCCTTGCACACGTGGCTCATGACACCTCTGAGGAATCCCATCAGCGAGGAACAGCGTCGATACAACGACAGTCGCATCGCCACCAGGTCTATAATTGAACATGCAATAGGGCTGCTGAAGATGCAATTTCAGTGCCTGGATTGATCTGGGGGAACGCTTCAATACACATCATTGAGAGTGGGACGAATTATAGTCATCTGTTGTGTCCTGCACAACATGGTGCAACAGAGAGGGTTACCGGTTGATGAGGCCCCATGCCCTCATCCAACATCCACATCTGCCATCCACATTGAGGAGAAGCAGCAGGAGTAGGAGGAGGAAAATGAGGAAGAGGATGAGGAGGAGGAGGAGGAGGAGTGGGAACCCATCGGCAGAACAATGGCTCACCTGGCTGCTCGTGAGGCCAGGAAGTCACGAGTATTTGAACGATTCTCATAAGGAAATCACAAAGTCAGAATAGTCCAGTTCTCAGACCGCCTGGAAAGAGCAGCACCAACATCATCCCCTCAACAACAGTCCTACAACTGCACATGCACCCACTGTAACCTCACCCACTGGGTGGCATCAAGTCTCGCCATTCACGATGAAGCACATGAAAGGGCGCGATCACAATAGGCAGTCAAGAATGGGCAAGACGTGCCAGTAGTGGTGAGAGTGATAACATTTAATGTGAATTTAACAAAAACCAAATATAAGTAAAAAATATGACAGTCTGTCAAACACACTTGTGCATACCCTTTGTGATCACAAAACCTTAGCCTTTGTCTTCCTCTTACTTCTACGTGGTACAACCCCTGTGGCTGTAGCAGAGGTAGTGGCAGGTTGTTCATGTTCATGCCCTGACTGCTTAGATGCCTTCAGCCTATGCCTTCTGGGTTTTGGAGCCAGTGAGGGCCCCTCCAAAGACTGCTCCACCTGCACCTGTGCGAGGGCTGACTCGGCCACCTGGAGAGCGGGTAGCATTGCGGGTACTGGTTGAGAGGGGGGCAACGGATGAGACATGGGAGCACTTTGAGTGGCGTCCCCACTTCCAAGTCCTCTTTCATTATCATCCCTCCCCTGGGCCAGGCCCACATCACTCCTTTCACTCTGTTGGAGAACAGTTTGCAGGACATGTGTGAGGCCTTGGAAGCCCAGTTTTAAAGTATCTGTCAGCCTGTTTAAGGCGCCAGAATGCGCCTTAAACAGGCTGTTCATCCAGAGTCCTAACGGCTGTTGTCATGGCCTGAATGGACTCATTTGTGAGCCGTGCTTGAAGCTCAATGGAGGCTAGCCTTCTCTCCATCGCAGACATTCCCGCACTTAACTGAGCCACCATTCCACTAATGCAGGAGTTGGACTCCTCCATCCTCCGCGCTATTGTGGAGAGTGTGCGTGGCACCTGTTCCAGAACCTCGCAAATGTGTTGCTGTCCTTCGATCAGTCTCCTTTTAAAGGACGGCTCTTGTGGTTCAGCATCTACATCCAGCTGTAGAGAGCCTGGAGAGGAGTGCGCCCACCGATGCGGACTCTCCACAGCTGCCCCTGCCACCAATGTCTGCTCGTGCCCACTTGTGTGTGGTGACTCACCAGGTGCCAACCCAACTAACTTACTACTAGGACCCACCAAGGTGTGAGAATCTGCGCTGGTGGATGGGTCACTAAGATGTGACGGTGCGTCCTCAGAGGCCAGGAGCTTCTCTGAGGAATTACCCTCTGCCATCACTGCGGTCGTTGAGTGGCCTGTAAGAGAACAGAAGGCAAAATTAAGCATCATCACAGTTGTGTTATGTTGTGATGAGCATACTGAGGTATTTAACATGCCAAGCATTGTTAAGATCAATTCGTGTTGTGTGTGATGAATGTTAAAGTTGTGTCACCAGACGTTTGTGGGGTGCCAGTCTCTGCATCCCCGACGGACAGGCACTCGAGGGTGTGGCTGATCTCCAGAGCCTCTTCCTCTGCTTCTGTGAGGACCACTACTTGTTGTGGCCCCCCTCCAGTCCTCGCCCTCTCCCGTGGATTTTACGCTTTCTTCTCCTATAAGGGGAGAAAGTAAAGACATGTGAGTGAGTGATGGTGAAGTGGTCAGCCAATGAATGCATTGCTTTGGGTGAGGCTGACCATGAAAGAGGTGCATCAGAGAGTGAGTATCAGACAGAGACATCACATTGGATCAGGATTGGGGTGAGTGGTAGTGGTGGGTTCACATTTGGGGAGGTGAGGAAGTGCTCAGGAAGTGAAGGCAAGTTGAAGATGAGCCTTAAGTGGGTGTGAGGAATGATGTGATGGAGTAGTCTTGGCAGTGCATAACGATGGGGGGGGGGGGGGGGGGGTGGGGGTGGTGATGTGCACCACGGAATGCAGGAGAATCAATAAGTGTACTCACTTTTGCTGACCTAGTTAGGTCATTGAAGCGCTTCCTTCACTGGGTGCAAGTGCGGCAAATGTTGCTCCTGCTGGTGACCTCCTCTGCCACCTCGAGCCAGGCCTTCTTGGTGGCAGAGGCAGGGCGCTTCCTCCTGTCGGCCGGGTAAAATAGCTCCGTCCTCCTCCTCACCCCGGCCAGCAGCACCTCAAGTGAGGCGTCCCTGAATTTTGGAGCAGTCTTGCACCTCTGCTGCTCCATTTTGCAAGCTTGCTCCTTGCTCCAGCAAAAACCATTGAAGCAATGGCCCTTTTAATACAGACACTCCAGCTGACAGCACGTCATGCAGGTGCACAGTCTGCCCGGTGTGCAGTCTGCCAGCTGCACAGCTTTCGGACGGCAAACCCCAGAGAGTCTGTTTAGGGATATAGACAGGTTAAGTGAGTGGGCAAGAAGGTGGCAGATGGAGTATAATGTGGGGAAATGTGAGGTTATTCACTTTGGTGGGAAGAATAGAAAAACAGAATATTTTTTAAATGATGAAAAACTATTAAATGTTGGTGTTGAGATAGATTTGGGTGTCCTCGTACAAGAAACACGGAAAGTTAACATGCAGGTACAGCAAGCAATTAGGAAGGCAAATGGAATCTTGGCCTTTATTGCAATGGGGTTGGAGTAGAAGAAAAAGGAAGTCTTACTACAATTGTACAGGGCTTTGGTGAGACCACACATGGAATACTGTGTACAGTTTTGGTCTACTTATCTAAAGAAGTATATACTTGCCTTAGAGGTGGTCCAACGAAGGTTCACGAGATTGATTCCTGGGATGACAGTGTTTTCCAATGAGGAGAGGTTGAGTAGAATGGGCCTATACTCTCTGGAGTTTAGAAGAATGAGAGGTGATCTCATAGAAAGATATATGATTCTGAGAGAGCTTAACAGGGTAGATGCTGAGAGGTTGTTTCCCCTGGCTGGAGAGTCTAGAACTAGGGGGCATAGTCTCAGAATAAGGGGTCGGTCATTTAAGACTGAGATGAGGAGGAATTTCTTCATTCAGAAGGTTTTGAATCTTTGGAATTCTCGACCCCAGAGGGCTGTGGATGCTGAGTCATTGAATATATTCAAGGCTGAGATAGATAGATTTTTGGGGTCTAGGGGAATCAGGGGATATGGGGATCGGGCGGGAAAGTGGAGTTGAGGTTGAAGATTAGTGATGTACCTTTCCCTTCCTCAATTTTACATTCCAGCTTGCAGAAATTCTTCGCAGCTTGTCAAAAATGCTGCAATCTGATTGGTCGAGGGGGGAGAATAATCCTCTCGCTTCTCCCATGGGTCCTAGCTTCCCTTGAACTAACGCTGGGCTCTTCTCCACTTCCTATTAGAGGAAGTGCACCCAGTAAGTTAGTGGGTTATTGTAAATCTACAGAGCAGTGAGCGCTGTCGGTTCGCCACTCTGAGCAATTTCTGGGCTATTACCTTGAAGTACTCTGCATTTTCCCAAATGGTTTCCTGCTCATTGCTCTTTGAGCCTCCTGAACTTTGTCACATATGTGTGACCTCTGACCTGACTTGATGAGTGCAATCTCGGGAGTACTAACAAGTATCGCGGTGGGGACAGGCCTTTCTGCACAACTGATGTCTCCTCAGCTCCAGCCTCCCTCCTCTTCCCACTTACTCCCTCCCACCTCAGGTTAGAAAGAAAGGGAGGTAAAGACACCAGACCTTCACATAGAAACTATGCCACCAGCTGTTCAACAAGCCTCACATCATTTCAAGTCAGTTATGGGATTTAAAATGTGGAAAACTTGATGATGCCTCTGTCCTGCTTGCATGGTGAACCAACCATGGCTAACTAAGGAAGTAAAGGATAGTATCAGGTTAAAAGAAAAAGCAAACAACATGGCAAAGATTACTGGTAAGCCCGAAGATTGGGAAAACTTTAAAAACCAGCAAAAGATGACTAAAAGAATAATAAAGAGGGAGAACATAAATTATGAGAGTAAACTAGCAGGAAATATAAAAACTGACAGTAAAAGCTTCTGCAAGTATATAAAAAGGAAGAGAGTAGCTGAAGTAAACATTGGTCCCTTAGAAGATGAGACTGGGGAAATAATAATGAAAACAAGGAAATGGCAGAGGAATTGAACAGATATTTAGTATCAGTCCTCACAGTAGAAGACACTAATAATATACCAATAATAGTAGAAAATTTGGCAGGAAAAATCAGAGAGCAAGTTATTATCTTAATGGCGAGAAACTGGAAAGTACTGCAGTACAAAGGGATCTGGGGGTCCTAGTGCAAGAAAATCAAAAAGTTAGTTTGCAGGTGCAGCAGGTGATCAAGAAGGCCAACGGAATGTTGGCTTTTATTGCTAGGGGGATAGAATATAAAAACAGGGAGGTATTGCTGCAGTTATATAAGGTATTGGTGAGATCGCACCTGGAATACTGCATACAGTTTTGGTGTCCATACTTAAGAAAAGACATACTTGCTCTTGAGGCAGTACAAAGAAGGTTCACTCGGTTAATCCCGGGGATGAGGGGGTGGACATATGAGGAGAGGTTGAGTAGATTGGGACTCTACTCATTGGAGTTCAGAAGAATGAGAGGCGATCTTATTGAAACATATAAGATTGTGAAGGGGCTTGATCGGGTGGATGCGGTAAAGATGTTCCCAAGGATGGGTGAAACTAGAACTAGGGGGCATAATCTTAGAATAAGGGGCTGCTCTTTCAAAACTGAGATGAGGAGAAACTTCTTCACTCAGAGGGTGGTAGGTCTGTGGAATTTGCTGCCCCAGGAAGCTGTGGAAGCTACATCATTAAATAAATTTAAAACAGAAATAGACAGTTTCCTAGAAGTAAAGGGAATTAGGGGTTATGGGGAGCGGGCAGGAAATTGGACATGAATTTAGATTTGAGGTTAGGATCAGATCAGCCATGATCTTATTGAATGGCGGAGCAGGCTCGAGGGGCCGATTGGCCTACTCCTGCTCCTATTTCTTATGTTCTTATGTTCTTATGTAAAATCAAGGGGCAAAGGGGAGGGAGGAACTAAAAACAATCACTATCACAAGAGAAAAAGTACTAGGTAAACTAATGGGCCTAAAGGCTGACAAGTCCCCTGGACCTGATGGCTTGCATCCGAGGGTCTTAAAGGAAGTGGCTACAGAGATAGTGAATGCATTAGTTGTAATCTTCCAGAATTCACTAGATTCTGGAAAGGTCCCAGCAGATTGGAAAACCGCAAACGTAACACCCCTATTCAAGAAGGGAGTGAGACAGTGTAGACCAGTTAGCCTAACATCCGTCATTGGGAAAATGCTAGAATCCGTTATTAAGGAAGTAGTAGCAGGACATTTGGAGATTCATAATACAATCAAGGGGAGTCAACATGGTTTTATGAAGGGGAAATCATGTCTGACAAATTTATTAGAGTTCTTTGAGGAAGTAACGGGCAGGGTGGATAAAGGGGAACCAATGGATGGAATATATTTGGATTTCCAAAAGGCATTCAATAAGGTGTCACATAAAAGATTACTGCACAAGATAAGAGCTCATGGTGTTGGGGGTAATATACTGGCATGGATAGAGGATTGGCCATCTAACAGAAAACAAAGAGTTGGGATAAAAGGGTCATTTTCAAAATGTCAGTCTGTAACTAGTGGGGTGCTGCAGGGCTCAGTGCTGGGGCCTCAACTACTTACAATATATATCAGTGACTTGGATGAAGGAACAGAGTGCCTTGTGGCCAAATTTGCTGATGATACAAAGATAGGTGGAAAAGCAAGTTGCGATGAGGACACAAAGTGTCTGCAAAGGGATATTGACAGGTTAAGCGAATGGGCAAAAATTTGGAAGATGGAATATAGGGGTCGATTTCAGCACCCGCCATCGGGTGTGTTCCTGGCGGGGGTGCTCCGAAAATCAGGGATTCCCGGGGCGGGTCCGAAGCCCGGCTCCAACCCGCCCACTTCTGGGTTTCCCACAGACGCACTGACATGCGCGTGCAGCCCCCGCATGTGGGACTCCCGCCGGCAATTAAAGCCAGCGGGGTGCCACTTAAGCTATTTATCTTGGTATTTCAGGTCGTTTACAGAGCTGATTGACCTGTTATATTAGGAGGGTTGGGATTTTCAAAAACTGGGACTGTTTCCCGTACTGGGGGAAACACTCCCAGTTCAAATGGACGTGTTGCAGCTATCAGCCTGTGGCAGCTGCAAAGGTCCATTTGACAGGTCGGGGGGGAAACCCTCACTCATTGCAGGAGGCCACTCTGTCACCTTGGACAAAGTTTGTCCTCCACCACCCTCCTCCAAGCAACAAAATTCACCAACTTGCACACTTACCCCGGGGTCCAGAGACATTTACCTACCTTGCGGACCCCCTGAGATGCACATTTTCCGGATGGAGGCCGCCATAGCTGCAGTCATGACCCCCTCGGAGGGCGAACAGCATCACCAGCCTCGCCGGCCACGCCGTCCACCTCTGACACGTGGAGCTCCACAACACAGTGCTGTGACACATCCACCTGCACAGCAGGAGGGAGGGCAATGGCAGAGAGAGATGCGTCGCAGAGGGCACTACCCTCGCCACAGGGTCCACAGACCGAGGCTCAGCTTCCTGGACCTCTCTAAGCAGCAGTGCACACGGAGGCTCAGAGTCACTCGACATGTAGTCGTGGACATCTGCAGCCTCCTTCATGCCGAGCTGCTCCCGGCTGGCCCGAGCACCATCTTCTTACCTGTCCCTGTCAAAGTCACCACTGCCCTCAACAACTTCTCCTCCGCATCCTTCTAGGGTGCCACCGGGGACATCGCCGATGTCTCTCAGTCGTCTGCACAAAAGAGCCCTGCAAATACACCTACACCCACTCTGCAGTGACACAATGGGTGGCATCAGTTGTGGGTCTTCATTGTGATCCTCAGGAAAGGGCATTATTGCACAAACCAGACAAGATTCGCAAAGACGTGACAGTAGTGGTGCCAATATAACATGTAATGTGAGTTGATCAGAAATTAAATATAAGTAAAAACCATGACAAACCCTCAAACACCCTTGTGCATCCCCTTCATGCTCACGACACGTTTGCCTTACGTTTCCTACTGCACATACGTGATGCGTGCCCTGTGGCTGCAGCACAGGTAGTGGCAGGTTGGGTGAGGCTGACCGTGAAAGAGATGCATGAGAGGGTGAGTATGAGATAGAGCCATGAGATTGTATGAGGATTGGGTTGAGTGGTAGTGGCAGGATGAGTACTGGTGAGGTGAGTAAGTGCAGGTAAGATGAGGATGAGGTTTGAGTGGGTGTGAGGGGTGATGTGACAGAGTGGTGTTGGCAGTGCAGAAGGAGATGTGGGGTGGGGACGGTGATGTGGCAGACGGAGTGTAGGAGAATGAGTAAGTGTACTCACTTTGGCTGACCTACTTAGGTCATTGCAGCGCCTCCTGCACTGTAGGCAGGTGCGCGATATGTTGGTAGTGCAGGTGACCTCCTCTGCCACCTCGAGCCAGGTCTTCTTGGTGGCAGAGGCAGGCCGCTTCCTCCCGCCTGCCGGGGGGATGATCTCTGTCCTCCCCCTCCTCCTCACCGTATCCAGTGATACCTGGAGTGAGGCATCATTAAACCTGGGAGCAGCCATCCCCCTGGGCTGCTCCATGCTGTAATTTTTCCTATTTCTTGCATCATCAGTCAGTGGAGGACTGCCCCTTTAAATAGAGCTCCTCCAGCTGACAGACCTTACTGCGCATGCGCAGTCTGCCCGCCGCACAGCATATAGTTCTGGTGCTCTTATTTAAGGAAGGACATATTTGCATTGGAGGCAGTTCAGAGAAGGTTCACTTGGTTGATTCCGGGTATGGAAGGGTTGTCTTATGAGGAAAGATTGAATCTTGTACGTTTCAATAAGGTCTCCTCTTACTCTTCTCATTGGAGTTTAGAAGAATGAGAGGAGATCTTATTGAAACATACAAAATTCTGAGGGGACTCAATAGGGTAGATGCTGAGAGGATGTTACTCCTCATGGGGGAATCTAAAACTAGGAAGCATAGTCTCAGAATAAGAGATCGCCTGTTTAAGACGGAAATGAGGAGGAATTTCATCTCCCAAAGGGTCGTGATTCTTTGGAATTCTTTACCCCAAAAAACTGTGGAGGCTGAGTCATTGAATACATTCAAGGCTGAGTTAGACAAATTTTTGATCAGCAAGGGAGTCAAAAGATATGGGGAAAAGGGGGGAAAGTGGAGTTGAGATAAAAATCATTTCAGCCATGATCTCATTGAATGGCGGAGCAGGCTAGAGGGGCCGAATGGCCTACTCCTGCTCCTATCTCTTATGGTCTTATAGAAAATATTGACAGAAGCAGAAACCAAAAATCTATTTTAAATATAAAGGAAAAAAATTCTCTAGTTTTCCTCAAAGATGGGATTTTAAAGCAAACAAAGTTTGGGGTTATACTGACTATATAAGCTGACATTTCAGTAATGGGGAACAGAAATGCTGAGTAAGTCTGCCAAATGGCATTAATTGCAATGGTGTGTGATAAATCTGTTTGGATTTTTATTCCAAATTCTCACTAAGAGCCTAGTAAAATGCTGCAATAGCTTTTTACAAAAGCCACTATTTAGATAACTCCAGAGAACTCATGTTCCCTCCCTCTCAGTCACAGCCCACCCCCATTTATATCCAAGGAGAACGAAGATAGTTTTTGGAGGGATTAAAGGATCGGAGCCTGGAATTTGGCACCACATCACCATAGAAGGTGAGAGAAAAAAAACAATGGGCTCGATTTTACAATGGTGGCGGTTTGGCAACGGAGGGGTGAAGGTGCACGTGGCACACCCGCATGAAAAGAACTTACCGCTTCCGACGTGATCGCCCGTTAATTGATAGTGATTAACGTTCTCTCCGAGTTTCGCGCCCGGCAGCTAGACTGATTGACAGGCTGGCTGCCGTCAGGAGCTGCAACGTGAGGGGCGAGAAAGAGAGAGCGTGATGTCATCTGGAATGAAAGACCGGGGGTGGGGGAGAATGGAAGATCCGGTGCTGGACTGGAAGACTGGGGGTGGAGAGGGGAAGATCGGGGTGGGGGGGGGGGAGAGGGTAAGATCGGAGTGGGGGAGAGGGGAAGATCGGAAGGACATCAGGGGAAGATCGGGAGGACATCAGGGGAAGATCGGGGGGTGAAGAGGGGGACATCGGCGAGACATCAGGGGAGTGAAGAGGGGGAAATCGGGGGGGTGAAGAGGGGGACATCAGGGGTACATCGGGAGGTGAAGAGGGGGACATCAGGGGGATATCAGAGGGGGTGAAGAGGGGGACATCGGAGCGGGAGACATCGGACATCGGAGCAGGTTTCGAAGGTAGGTTCATTTAGCGTTTTCACTTCCTTCCATGGTTTTTTATTTAATTTATTTGGTTTCTTTTTGCCTGATCAGGTCCTTCATGCCTGGTGAAATCAGGCGTGAATCAGAAGCGATGGGCAAGCCAACCAGGTAAGTTAAAAACCTTTCTAAGTACTTAATCTGTCACAGGTAAAGTGCCTTAAGTACCTCAATGAGGTACAATTGACTCTTTAACTATCATCCCGCTGGATTTAATTCATTCAGCCCATTAGGCCTTTGTCAGTTCTCTATTCACTTAGTCCCAAGTTCTTGCCCTTTCCCCATAAGTTTTTAAATGATTCTTTTTCAAATATTTGCCCACCTCCCTTTAAAAGCTATTATGGATTCTGCTTCCACCACTGTTTCTGGTCAGGCATTCCATGTCTGAACAACCCTCTACATAAAGAAAGGAATTCTCCTAATCTCTCCATTTGTTTTTGCTGATGATCTTAAATTTATGCCCTCTAGTTACTGACTCACCAACCAGTGTAACTAGCCCTCATAATTTTGCACATTTCCATCAAATCTCCTCTTAACCATTCTTTGTTCAAACTAAGTTTCTCTGGTTTCTCCTCATAACTAAAGCTTCTCATCTCTGGTATCACCTTAGTGAATCTCTTCAGCACTCTCTCCGTGGCCTTGGCATCCTTTCTAAAGTAAGGCGCCCAGTGTAGGACACAATATTCTAACTACCATTTAACCAATTGTTTGCATAGGTTTAGTAATACTTCTTTGTTTTTGTATTCTTTGCCCCTATTACTAAACCCAGGATCCCCATTTTTAAACAGCTTTTACAATCTACTGTATTCCAACATGACTATTCTTGATTAGACTTGTTACCTGCAATGATTTGTAATAATGTAATACAATGATAAATTTAACAGTAATAACTCATTTAATTGCTCGCTAAAATAGTCTGTCAGTTTGTTACTTTTAACACCTGGTGTACCTGTGATAAATATCATTGAATTTTCTGTGGAAAAAATAAATCACCCTGGAAACAAAACACTCCAGCACTTGCGTTATTTGTTAATGAAGCATCTGTGTCATGTTTCAGAATCGTTGAAATTCTTCCACAAAAAGGATTTGGGTAAAAATTGCTTTTAATGCCAGGCTTTTAAAAGCAATATGTGTTCCTAACAGTTTAAGGAAAGAACACCCAGATGAAGGATGGTTAATATGCTAAATGGAAGTTATTTTTCCCAGAGACTAAACAATGAATGATTAATTAGCTTGCCTGGGTAGTCAAAAAACACCTCTCGCTGGAAAACCCCTTGACTATTTATGAAGCAGAGTTAAGAAGAAAGACACTGTTAGCAAAAGGAGGTCTGGTATTGATATTGAATGTAGACATTGGATGCACAAGAACTAAAAGTCCCTCATGGAGAGTAAGGAGGACAAATAAATATCTTTAATAATTGTGAAAACAACTGAGGAAAAGGAGAAAGGTTTTAGGAAAGGCGATGGGAAGGATAAACAAATAAATAATGTACTCGCATCTTAACCAAATCTTACAAATCACCATGGGAGGCAAAACAAAAAAAATCTAATATAAATAAGTGGCTTTGGAAAGGGGATTAAAAAAGAAACTTACTTGCATATTAAACATGTCTAATCAAGTGGTAAGTAAATAGTATTATAAATATTATATGTCACTGAGGCATGCAAATTTTAGTATCAAGGTGCAAATATTTTCACCATGTGTTAGTTGTGACATATTGCTTAAGTAGATTTTCTGTATTACAGAAGTACGCAAAGCACTGGCCTGTTTAGACTGCCACGAGACTGCGGCTAAGATCAGAAACGGCAGCCCAGGCATCTGACCATGTGTGAGCAATGCAATGGGAGCTCCACTTGTGTGTATGAATATATAAAGAAGCTGGGAACAACTAGCTAAATGGGGTGGCTCCCTGATCAGTCAGCTCGCTCAACTCATTTTCTTTTGGTTGAGATAATCCACTACATGTTGCCAGTGAAGCTTCCCACAAAATCAGCAGTTGTCTGGCGTTCTGGTAGTATTAAACCCAACTTGAACTTGGACTGTATGCTACCACTGGTTAATGATGGAATTTGTGATTGAGAATTGCAGCTCAGCAATCTTCCTGCTCGTCCAGCCTTTGATTATCAGTCTAATTGGTTCTTAATGACTCTTAATTAATGGAAAACATTACTGGCAGTAAATGTGCTCTGCGTGAGTTTACCACCCACAAAAATATGTTATTACCAGCGTTAAATGGATACTGCCAATATTTAAAGAGATACTGCCTTCAGGAAAATAGTGTTTGGCAAACCTTATTTTTGTGTAGGAAGGGCAGAGCTAGCAGATGCACTGCAGCAATTCGCCAAGGCTTCTTCGACAGCACGTCCCAAACCTGCAACCTCTACCACCTAGAAGGACAAGGGCAGCAGGTTCATGGGAACAACACCACCTGCACCTTCCCCTCCAAGTCACACACCATCCTGACTTGGAAATATATCGCCTTTCCTTCATCGTCGCTGGGTCAAAATCCTGGAACTCCTTACCTAACAGCAATGTGAGAGAACCTTCACCACACGGACTGTAGCAATTCAAGAAGGTGGCTCACCACCACCTTCTCAAGGGCAATTAGGGATAGCCAATAAATGCCGGCCTTGCCAATGACGCCCATATCCCATGAATGAATAGGAACATAGGAACATAGGAACAGGAGTAGGCCATTCAACCCCTCGTGCCTGCTCTGTCATTTGATAAGATCATGGCTGATCTGTGATCTAACTCCATATACCTGCCTTTGGCCCATACCCCTTAATAACTTTGGTTGCCAAAAAGCTATCTATCTCAGATTTAAATTTAGCAATTGAGCTAGTATCAATTGCTGTTTGCGGAAGAGAGTTCACAACTTCTACCACCCTTTGTGTGTAGAAATGTTTTCTAATCTCACTCTTGAAAGGTCTGGCTCTAATTTTTAGACTGTGCCCCCTACTCCTAAAATCCCCAACCAGTGGAAATGGTTTCTCTCTATCCACCCTATCTGTTCCCCTTAATATCTTACAAACTTCGATCAGATCACCCCTTAACCTTCTAAACTACCAATTTGTGTAATCTCTCCTCGTAACTTAACCCTTGAAGTCCGGGTATCATTCTAGTAAACCTATGCTGTACTCCCTCCAAGGCCAATATGTCCTTCCGAAGGTGCGGTGCCCAGAACTGCTCACAATACTCCAGGTGCGGTCTAACCAGGGTTTTGTATAGCTGCAGCATAACTTCTGCCCCCTTGTACATCAGTCCTCTTGATATAAAGGCCAGCATTCCATTAGCCTTATTGATTATTTTTTGCACCTGTTCATGACACTTCAATGATCTATGTACTTGAACCCCTAAGTCCCTTTGGACATCCACTGTTTGTAACTTTTTACCATTTAGAAAGTACCCTGTTCTATCCTTTTTTAATCCAAAGTGGATGACCTCACATTTGTCTACATTGAATTCCATTTGCCACAGTTTTGCCCATTCACCTAATCTATCAATATCGCTTTGTAATTTTATGTTTTCATCTACACTGCTTACGATGCCACCAATCTTTGTGTCATCGGCAAACTTAGATATGAGACTTTCTATGCCTTCATCTAAGTCGTTAATAAATATTGTGAATAATTGAGGCTCTGAGACAGATCTCTGCGGGACTCCATTAGTCACATCCTGCCAATGAGAGTACCTACCCATTATCCCTAATCTCTGTCGCCTTTCGCTCAGCCAACTTCCTAACCAAGTCCGTACTTTTCCCTCGATTCCATGGGCTTCTATCTTAGCTAACAGTCTCTTATGTGGGACCTTATCATATGCCTTCTGGAAGTCCATATAAATAACATCCATTGACATTCCCCTGTCCACTACTTTAGTCACCTCTTCAAAAAATTCAATCAGGTTTGTCAGGCACGACCTACCTTTCACAAATCCATGCTGGCTCTCTCTGATTAACTGAAAATTCTCGAGGTGTTCAATCACCCTATCCTTAATTATAGACTCCAGCTTTTTCCCCACAACAGATGTTAGGCTAACTGATCTATAATTCCCTGGTTTCCCTCTCTCTCCTTTTTTAAAAAGCGGAATGACATGTGCAATTTTCCAATCTAGAGGGGCAGTTCTTGAATCTAAAGAACTTTCAAAGATTATAGTTAGGGCATCTGCAATGCGCTCACCTACTTCCTTTAAAGCCCTGGGATGGAAACCATCTGGTCCTGGAGATTTGTCACTCTTTAGTGTCCCATCTCTCCATGGTGGGGCACTTGGATGGCCCGATATTCGCCACCGTAAAAATGGCGGCGGGCTCATGCGCAGCAGGTTGGCGTCATGTTCCGCGCATTTCACTTCCCCCTCCCCCCCTAACCCTCTCCCATCCATCATATGAAGGGTTAATTTCGAGGCCTTGGAATCCATTTAAACCTAGCCAGATGATAGGAAAGTCTTTGGTATAAGTGATCTCTCCAGGAATTTCATAAATGTCACCTTGTGGATTATTCTCAATACCTTTTGTGATATTTTAGTCATTCTAACTGTGTCCTCTGTTGGATTTCTTTTTAGAAAATGACTGTATAATTTTTCTCGTTAAAGGCAAGACACAGGTTAGCTTGGCAGCAATGATTAGGCAACTTGTTATAGCTTTGCAGGTTTTAACTTAAAGTTCAACATTTATTGAACACAGTAAATAAGTGAATGTTTAAGGAAAACATCACATTATTACTTTTGTACATATATGTTTTACAGGATTTCAAAAGCATTACGGGTTGCCTGTATGTTACTCAATATTTTGCTAATCAAGATTTGCTGCTTGTGGTTTTCTAATTTTGGATGAAGCTCTTTGAACAATAGCCCATCAGTAAGTGTGTGATGGGACCCTGAAGTTTGCCTACAATCATAAGTCAGTATAATCAATTACAGTCCAGTCACAATGCCCATTTAGCAGCATTGGCTGTGACTGCAGACAATTTTTGACAATTGAGAAGTCTAATCTGTCCAAGTACCAGTCACCCTAAATGACTCATAAAATGAAGTCATCTCCTGCAGCACTCTGAGTATATATTTTGCAAGAGAGGAGTATAGTGACTTGCTGGTCTGTTGTCTATAAGCCCTAACTCAATAGCATGTGCATTGTAAGCCCATTCCCTGTTACTTTAGTTTATTGGGGGTTTAGATCAGTAGCTAAAAATATTATCAGCTGCTAAGAAAGTCTTTGTACTACTAGCTTTGCATTGGTACAAAGTGATTTTGGGTAATCATCAATGTAAAATTGGCAGCAATACTCATGAAAGTACCAATGTCACTAAAGTTTGGCCAGTGGCAGTTATGCCTTTGAGTCAGAAGATTGTAGGTTCAAATCCTATTACAAGACTTGATCACATACTTCAGGCTGACACTGCAGTGACGGAACGCTGTATTATTGGGCATACTGTCTTCGACTTAGATGTTAAACCTAGGCCTGTCAGTCTGTTTAGGTAGATATAAAAGGTTGAATAACACTTTTTTGAAGAACAAAAGAGAGCTCTCCTCAGGATAGAATTTCCTTGGTGGTTCTCCCGATTTCCTGCCATAACTTTGACAGGAACGGCATAAATGGCTGAACATTGCTGAAGTTACAGTGGGAGATTGGGAAATTCTACTGGCTGGAGTCCTGGCGAATACTTATCTCTAATCCAAACCTACCAAATCAGATTAATTGGTCATTCATTTCAGTGCTGTGGAATAAATTGGCTGCTGTATTTGCCTATAAAACAATGATGACTACACTTCAGAAGTAATCCACTGGCTAGGATTTTCCAGGAAGTCTCTAGGAATTAAAGATTAATTTCCTGGATTCTGCTGCAAGCAATCTGGGAAAAAAATCATAGGGGCATTATAAAAGATGTGTGTTTTTTTTGCATTTTCTTCGAACACTTTTGTTCATTATATTGAAGATGGAGAAAAAAGGCTGTTCGACTGACAACCAAGAATCATCCAATTAGTTAACAAAGATTCTTTTCATTTTCCTGGAGTAGGAAGGCCGTGCGCCGTGAGGATCGGTGCATCGAACAACCAATGGCGGGAGCGTGAGTGCAGGGCGGTTGGAGACGGGAGGTCATGTGATGATATCTCCGGGAATACATCCAACTAGAATTGGCAACGCTAATTTTGGAACATCTAGAAAGGTAGTATATAAATGTAATATTGTTCCTTCTTTGTTTAAAAACCCTGAGGTGCAAAACCAATCCATGAGTCTATCTCACACAAGTTTGAGTTTGAGTTCAATGTAACCCGAGCTCAACTATAGCAAATAAGACCAATTAAACAGGAAGACAGCTTTCAGTCAAGTTACAGAAAGTAAGTCTGAGGGTGAGATATCTAATATAGAATGCAGTTAATGAGAAGGCACCAAAGATAGTATTTGAGTAGAGCAAAAACGGTGGAAAAAACAGAAACGTGGTAATGAATCATAGAATCATAGAAAGGTTACAGCACGGAAGGAGGCAATTCAGCCCATCGAGTCCATGCCGGCTCTATGCAAGAGCAATCCAG
Source organism: Heptranchias perlo (assembly GCF_035084215.1). NCBI lineage: Eukaryota > Metazoa > Chordata > Chondrichthyes > Hexanchiformes > Hexanchidae > Heptranchias > Heptranchias perlo. The sequence continues at coordinate 95,460,033 of NC_090325.1, read as the reverse complement.
CTAGTCCCACTCCCCCGCCCTTGCCCCGTAGCCCTGCAAATTTTTTCCTTTCAAGTACTTATCCAGTTCCCTTTTGAAGGTCATGATTGAATCTGCCTCCACCACCACCCGTGCCCCCCCCCCCCACCACCACCACCGGCAATGCATTCCAGATCCTAACCACTCGCTGTGTAAAAAAGATTTTCCTGATGTCTCCTTTGGTTCTTTTGCCAATCAGCTTAAATCTATTTCCTCTGGTCCTTGACCCTTCTGCCAATAGGAACAGTTTCTCTCTATCTACTCTGTCTAGACCCTTCATGATTTTGAATACCTCTATCAAAGCTCCTCGCAACCACCTCTGTTCCAAGGAGAACAACCCCAGCTTCTCCAGTCTATCCACGTAACTCAAGTCCCTCATCCCTGGAATCATTCTAGTAAATCTCTTCTTCACCCTTTCTAAGGCCTTCATATTTTTCCTGAAGTGCGGTGCCCAGAACTGGACACAATACTCCAGTTGTGGCCGAACCAGTGTTTTATAAAAGTTCATCATGACTTCCCTGCTTTTTTACTCTATGCCTCTATTTATAAAGCCCAGGATCCCGTATGCTTTTTAAACCACTTTCTCAACCTGCTCCACCACCTTCAACAATTTGTGCACATATGCCCCCAGATCTCTCTGTCCCTGTACCCCTTTTAGAGTTGTGCCCTCTAGTTTATATTGCCTCTCCTAGTTCTTCCTATTGAAATGTATCTCTTCTTATTTTTCTGTGTTAAATTTCATCTGCCGCATGTCCGCCCATGCCACCAGCCTGTCTATATCCTCTTGAAGTCTATCACTATCCTCCTCACTGTTTACTACCCTTCTAAGTTTTGTGTCATCTGCAAATTTTGAAATTGTGCCCTGTACACTCAAGTCCAAGTCATTAATATATATCAAGAAAAGCAGTGGTCCCAGCACTGACCCCTGGGAAACACCACTGTACAACTCCCTCCAGTCTGAAAAACAACTGTTCACCACTATTCTCTGTTTCCTGTCACTTAGCTAATTCTGTATCCATGTTGCTACTGCCCCCTTTATTCCATGGGCCGCAATCTTGATGATGAGCCTACTGTGCGGCATTTTATCAAACGCCTTTTGAAAGTCCATATACACCACATCAACTGCATTGCCCTCATCGACCCTCTCTATTACCTCGTCAAAAAACTCTAGCAGGTTAGTTAAACAAGATTTGCCTTTAACAAATCCATGTTGGCTTTCCCTCATCAATCCACACTTGTCCAAGTGACTGTTATTTCTGTCCCGGATTATCGTTTCTAAAAGTTTCCCCACCACTGAGGTTAAATTGGCTGCCTCGGTTTATCCTTACACCCTTTTTTGAACAAGGGGCATCCAATCTGCACTGGTGCATCAGTAAAAAAATAAATTAAAGCTGTAAAATCCAACAGGGCCATCAGAGTTTAGGTGGTTCAATGCTAACACACAGTGAACAGGGGCAGAGGAAAGCTGGAAGAGAGACATAGGATGCTAAGTGGAAGGGATCCTACAGAAAGATCAGAGACAGAGTAGAACGAGGCATTCAGAACAATAAGAATTAGTGGAGCCCAGGGTAAACTTGATATTAAATTGCATTGTGCGATATCCTGGCAGTCTGATACAAGGATAATTGAGTAGCTGCTTTGTTAATTATCATGATACCAAATGGTTCATCCCCGCAGGGCATCGCACACAGCCAGGGTGGCGCCTCGCAAAATGCACCACGAGATGTCATTAATATTGAAGTCACATGTGTGAGCTTGGCAGCTAATATCATTGGTGTTGAATTCTGATATTAAATTATTGATCGACAAGGAAAATCATATCTGTGACCACATAGTGTAATACAGAACCTTACAGAGCAGGAAGATCCCAGGGCTGTTACCTAGTTTGTACTGAGTTAGCTAATCTCAGTTGAGGCAGCACTGGAAGTAATATTTCTCCTTATCATGATCCAGTGACCCCAGGTGAGTACAGGACAGGATTTGACAGTGATGCCTCATGTAATCAAATAGCCTGCCTATATCCAATGTTAAAGCTTATACACGAAGAACAGACAGAGGACAGCATACATTCACAAAACTGGACTCAAGCATGAGTCATCATCTTCAGGAGAGAAGGGAAGATAAATGTGCATTTATGGTGATAATCAGAAATAATAACAAAGAAAACAGAATTTATTTTGCATCAATCTTGCCAGATCCTGCACCCAGTGGCATCCAATGCACTGTGGGAATATTGTCCATGATCTTCTGCAAAACACTGGCTACAATAACACTCTGCCACCAGTGTGATACCTCACAAAATTTACCATTATATGTAATAATTGATATGATTTCCACATTTTTATGTGCCCAGTTCTAATACAAATGTAAGCTTGGCTCAGTTGGTAGCTGTGATGAAAGTGATATATTTTTGTCAAATTTTGATTGAGTGGTTGTCCTTTTAAATCCGGTCACATTACATAGTTCTGTTAAAAAAAAAATGGGACTACAGTTCACATTCTTGTCCCATCCATGTTACAAGTTTCATTGATCACAGGCTGCAGAGCAGGATAATTAAAACTTAAAACAATGCTGCATGATTGGTTCAGTTTGCATATAACTGACAGTTCCATTTTAAATGTGTGGTGGGATATTCCAAATTCAGGAAGACCCGATAACTCTTTCCAGGTTGTTAAAATAAAGCTGTTCTGTTCAAATTGAAGAGTCTGAAGAGAAACTAAAAGCCAGCACCAAACAGAGGGTTCCATCGGTCTCGTGCTGGAACTCCGTCAGGAGACCGGTAGAACCCACTAGAAAATGGCAGGGACTTGTTTGCGCTGAGTTTTCTGATATGCATAGTAAGAATTTTCTGACATACATAGTAAGGAGTGGAACTGGCACCCGCTCCTTATTAGGCAAATATCATCAGGTGGGTGGAGCTGGGGCAGGGACTCCCTATGCTTGGAGTGTCACTTGCCTGGCTTAGTTGGGGCCCACCATAATACCTAGCTGAGCAAAAGTGGGTCCCACCAGAGGATCGAGACCAGATCCACAAGGAAAGGGAAATTTAAAAAAAAATCTTGATTGGTTCCTTTATACATGGGGCTGAGGAGGACATGGCTGAAGTCTGGGGTGGGGGCATGGGAGATGTCTTTCCAATGGTTAAGAGGTGCCAGATTTTTGAGCTGCATGGGGTTGGTGGGCACCAGTGATGTGCCCATAATGGCACTTGTTCCTGCCTGCCCATGATTAAGTGCCCTCCCAATGACCCCATAAACTCCAGCGGGATCAGCACTTTAGGGTGGCTGCGGAGATCATGCCCTGAGGATTTCCAGGGCCTTTCATTTGCATGTTTACCAAAAGCTAAACCTAGATTTCAAGGCAAGGATAGACATTCTCAAAGGTACGGAGAGATGTGGCACACTCATAAGAAAGATCTAAGATACAAAAACCAAAATAATCTGGGATAAGGTCAGAAAAGATCTAAAAATGTAACAGTAGCCCTCTGGTATCTGAATCAGAAGATTGTAGGTTCAAGTCCCACTCCAGTGCAGTACTGAAAGAGGGCTGCTTTTGTCAGAAATGACAGGAGCAATTTTCAACTGGCTGCCCATTTCTCCCTTGATAAATGGAGGACTGTAATGCTGCAGGCTAAAACAAGAGAAGGGGAATGTATTGTGGGGTTAAAGGCTGGTGGAAAGGAGGAAGGGAGAACAGGGTTAGGTAAAATGTTGCTATTATATTAATTGGTCATCATTTGGGATCAGACAGCCAGGCAGGAGTTTCAAGAAGATGTATAAGGACCATGATTTTTAAAAAACTTAAGGGATACTTGGGGGCAAGCGGAAGTTCACTTTCTTTTACACATAGCTACAGCCTGGATGAGCAGAGACAGGCAGGTGCCAAGAAGCAGCAACAGGAGGCCTAGGAGGAGGAAAAGATTTTTAAAAATCATCCAAAATAAAATAAAAATAAATACAAAATAAAAAATAAAGCTAACATTTATCTGAATAACAGAAGAGAGACCAAGATGGAGGATGTTGTTCCTGAAGATTTCCAGAAGACCAGGGAACTGGAGTGTTTGACGTTAAAGGCATGACTGGGGGCCCATGACGCCAGGAGCTGCTCACTTAATACTGCAAAATACGATCACGGCATCACCTATAGGCATGACGAATTGTGATTCCCAAATAAGGAGTGCATGACATACATAATATATTATAGTTAAACCATCAGAAATCTGAAAATGTATTTATTGTCTTGATTTTGAAATACCTCAAATATTAAATGATACTGTTTTGTATTTTTATAAGTTTCTGCAACCCCCACATTCCACATCCACACATTTGTAACAGCAGTGTATATCTAGGTCATTTTGCTTCTTTTTTACTGTATAGTAAAACTGTAAAAGAAGTAGGTTATATTTTCACTGCATTGATCTTTGTGACATTCTGGTTTAAGTTATGCAATATATTGGCAAATTTCTACTTAATATTATTAGTCATCCCTGTCTTAATATCTCTCTATACTCTGTACTATATATGACAAATTATTAAACTGTCAACTTACATTTTCATTATTGCAATTGAACTGACTACTGTGGGTTTACTTTTCTTCACAATGCTACATTTGCTTCCATGGCTTTTCTTGCACTATTTCAATCCCTTTGACAGCTAAATGCAAGTCTTTGCTCCAATTTTTAATGGTGACAACTCCAAACAATGGGCATGATTTTATCCCGGAGCCAGGAAGAGGATAGGGAGGTCGAATTGTGGACAGGAAACCTGGAAGTACGGGTTTCCCGGATGTCCTTACAATTTTGACGTGAAGACGTTTTTGTTTGACAGCTCCCGCTCAACGGGCCGGCCTGATTGGCAGGCTGGTCTCAGTCAGACGGGAGAAGAGGAAGGAAGAGGACGAGTTCAGGTAAGTGTTAGATTGGGGGGGGCGGGGGTGAAGGCATGGCGGGGAGGTCATGGAGAGGCATCGGGGAGGCATGGAGGGGCATCGTCGGGCATGGGGGTCAACGGGGGGAGGGGGTCAGTCATCAGGGGAGGTGTCAGTCATCGGGGGGGATTGGGGTCATCAGGGGGGGGAACGGGAGTCAATCATCGGGGGGGATGGCGATCATTGAGGGGTCGGGATCGGGGGTCATCACAGGAGTCACGATCATTGGGAGGGTCAGTGATTGTGGGGGGGGGTCGCGATCATTGGGTTGGGGTTGCTGCAGGTAGGCTTGTTGGGCCTCGGGGAAGCACTCCTGCTCCATCAGGCCCACAAGCAATGCTATAAAGGCACTCATTTGCAGTTACGGGCCTTCTCGCCTCCTCTCACATGGTGTGAAGTAGAAGGCTTGGGAATCCCGGCCCCCAGGGGCTAAAATCAATAAAGCTTTGGAAAAGGAGGTCCGCAGCCTCCTTAAAAGCTTTTAATGCCCGACCCACCTCCTGAGAGCAGGTTGGTTGCCCGCCCCTTGTCCCGCTCCAGCGAAAACCGGAAATGGGTGGGTTGGAGAACATAAGAACATAAGGAATAGGAGCAGGAGTAGGCCATACGGTCCCTCGAGCCTGCTCCACCATTCAATCAGATCATGGCTGATCTTCAACCTCAACTCCACTTTCTTGCCCGATTCCCATATCCCTTGATTCCCTTAGACCCCAAAAATCAATCTATCTCAGCCTTGAATATATTCAACGACTCAGCATCCACAGCCCTTTGGGGTAGAGAATTCCAAAGATTCACAACCCTCTGAGCAAAGAAATTCCTCCTCATCTCAGTCTTAAATGGCTGACCCCTTATCCTGCGACTATGCCCTCTATTTCTAGACTCTCCAGCCAACATCTACCCTGTCAAGCCCCCTCAGAATCTTATATGTTTCAATCAGATCACCTCTCATTCTTCTAAACTCCAGAGAGTATAGGCCCATTCTACTCAACCTCTCCTCATAGGACAACCCTCTCATCCCAAGAATTAATCTAGTGAACCTCCATTGCACGGCCTTTAAGGCAAGTATATCCATCCTTAGATAAGGAGACCAAAATTGTATGCAGTACTCCAGGTGAGGTCTCACCAAAGCCCTGTGCAATTGTAGTAAGACTTCCTTACTCTGTACTCCAACGCCCTTGCAATAATGGCCGACATGCCATTTGCTTTCCTAATTGCCTGCTGTACCTGAATCTAACTTTTTGTGTTTCTTGTACCAGGACACCCAAGTCTCTCCGGACACCAACATTTAATAGTTTGTCACCATTTAAAAAATATTCTATTTTTCTATTCTTCCCACCTCACATTTCCCCACATTATACTCCATCTGCCACCTTCTTGCCCACTCATTTAACGGGCTCGATTTTCGGGTGAATGAGCGGGTGCGTTGTGGGAGGGGGGCTCCAAAAATCACTAAAATCCCGAGCGGGTTAGGAGCCCGGCTCCAACACGCTGACTTCCGGGTTCCCCGGTGACGCGTCTGGGTGCGCGCACGCCTCCCGAATACGGAAGTCCCACCGGCAATTAAAGCCGGCGGGATGATACTTTGCATAGTTTGTCAGCTGGTTGAAGTGCTTGAAGTACTTAATTATCTTGACATTTTGGCAGGGGTGCGATTTTGAAGCATCCTCAGTGTGTTTCCCGTGCTGTGGGAAACACTTCATGTTGCATCAGACGTGTTTCAACCAGCAGCCAGTGGGAGATTCAAATACTTATTTGACAGGTGGGGAGAAAGCGTCATTTATTGCAACAAGGCACTCTGTCACTTCAGACAAAGTTTTTGCTGCAAGACCTTTGAGCTTTCAATCAAAATTCTTGCTTTCCACCCAAAACTCTGCTGTTCAAACATATTTAACTACTTTGCGGACCCCCTCAAACTCACACCATCAGGATGGGGGGGCGCCATGGCTGCATTCACCACTACATCCGAGGAGGAGCAACATCACCAGCCTCGCCAGGCACGGGGTCCACCTCCGCCACGTGGAGCTCCACAACACAGTGCTGTGCCACAGGCACCTGCACAACAGCACAGAGGGCAACAACAGAGAGAGTGACAGCGCAGGAGACACTACCCTCGCCACAGGGTCTACAGACCGAGGCTCAGCTTCCTGGACCTCTGTGAGGAGCTGTGCATACGGAGGTTCAGAGTCAGTCGCCAGTAGTCGCCGACATCTGCTGCCTCCTTCATGCTGAGCTGCTCCTGGCTGGCCCGAGCAGCATCTCCTTACCTGTCGCTGTCAAAGTCACCACTGCCCTCAACTTCTTCGCGTCCGGATCATTCCAGGGTGCCACCGGGGACATCGCCGGGGTCTCTCAGTCGTCTGCACATAAGTGCATAAGGCAGGTCACTGATGGTTTGTTTCGCAGGATGTCCCACTACATCAACTTCCCCATGGACAACCTCAGCCAGATGGAGAGAGCAGTGGGATTCCACGCTGTGGCTGGCTTCCCACGGGTGCAGGGTGTAATCGATTGCACCTATGTAGCAATACGAGCACCTCCACATGAGCCAGGACTGTTCATCAACATGGAAGGACTATCACTCCATCAACACTCAGCTCGTTTGTGACCACCGCAAAAGATTCCTTCACGTGTGCGCCAGATTCCCTGGCAGCTGCCGCGATTTCTTCATCCTCCGGGAATCCAACATCCCGCCCCTCTTGCACGCACCAAACACTCTTAAGGGCTGGCTCCTCGGCGACAAGGGATACCCCTGCACAAGTGGCTTATGACACCTCTGAGGAACCCCATCACTGAACAACAGCGTCGATATAACGACAGCCACATCACCACCAGGTCTACAAATGAGCATGCTATAGGGCTGCTCAAGATGCACTTCAGGTGCCTTGATCGTTCTGGGGGAGCACTTCAATGCTCACCAGACAGAGTGGGACGCATTATAGTCGTGTGTTGTGCCCTGCACAACATGGCACAACAGAGAGTGGTGCTGCTTGAGGAGGCCGTATCCACATCTGCCACCCACATTGAGGAGGAGGAGGCAGAGGAGGAAGAGGAGGCAGAGGAGGAGCAACCCATGAGCAGAGCAAGGGCTCATCTGGCTGCTCGTGAGGCCAGGGAGTCACTGATATGTGAATGGTTCTCCTAACATCAGAAAGTGAGAAGAGTCCAGTCCTCACACCACCTGGATAGAGCAGCGCCACACCAGCCACGCCCCCACCCCTCACTGCACAAAACAAAACCTGCAACTACACATATGCCCACTGTAGAGTGACCCAATGGGTGGCATCAAGTGTCAGCGTTCATGGTGAACCTCATGAAACGGCCTTATTACAGAAGCCAGTCAAGACTGGCCAAGACGTGGCAGCAGTGGTGACAATAATAGTATTTATTATCGAGTTTAACAAAAAGCTAATATAAATATAAAACATGATGAGCCGTCAAACACCTTTGTGCGTACCCTTCGTGCTTCAAAACCTTCGCCTTTCGCTTCCGACTACTTCTATGTGGTGCTTCCCGCGTGGCTGCAGCAAAGGTAGTGGCAGGTTGCTCTTGTTCATGCCCTGACTGATTAGATGCTTTGGGCCTATGCCCTCTGAGTTTTGATGCCCTTGAGGGCCCCCCCAAAGACTGCTCCACCTGCACCTGTGCAGAGGCAGACTCGGCCACCTGGAGAGGAGGCAGCATTGCGGGTACTGGTTGAGAGGGGGACAACGGGTGAGATGTGGGAGCGCTCTGAGTGGCGTCCCCACTTCCATGTCCCCTTTCGCCATCATCCCTCCCCTGGGCCAGGCCCACATCACTCCTACCACTCTGCTGGACAACAGTTTGGAGGACATGTGTGAAGCCTTGTAAGGCCAGTGTTAGTGTATCTGCCTGCCTGTTTAAGGCAGCAGAATATTGTTCACTGTGAGTCCAAACGGCCGTTGTCAGGGCCTCAGTGGACTCATTTGTGAGCTTTCCTGAAGCTCGATGGAGACTCGCCTTCTCTCCATCGCAGATATTCCCGCACTTACCCATGACAATATCTCAGAGATGCCCTCACGTCCCTGTGACACTATCTCAACAGATTCCCTCTCGTACCTGTGCCACCATTCCACTCATGCAGGAGTTGGACTCCTCCATCCTCTGCGCTATTGTGGAGAGTGCACATGGCACCTGTTCCAGTACCTCACAAATGTGCTGCTGCCTCTCGATCATTCTCCTTTTAAAGGATGGCCCCCAGAGTTCAGCATCTGTGTCCAGTTGAGCAGAGCCTGGAGAGGGGTGCTCTCACCGACGCAGACTCTCTACAGCTGCCCCTGCCACCAGTATCTGCTCATGCTCACGTGTGTGGTAACTCACCATGTGCGGCCCCAACTAACTGTGGACTAGGACCCACTGAGGTATGAGTATCTGCGCTGGTGGATGGCTCACTATGATGTGACGGTGCCTCCTCAGAGGCCGGCAGGTCCTCTGAGGAATCGTCCTCTGCCATCACAGCGGTCACTGAAGGCCCTGTAAGAGAACAGAAGGCAATATTAAGCATCATCACAGATGTGTCATGTTGTGATGAGTATACTGAGGTGCTGAAGATGGCAAGGAATGTTAACATCAATTCATATTGTGTGTGCTGAATGTTAAAGTTCTGTCACCAGACGTTTGTCAGGTGTAAGACTCGGCGTTCCCGGCGGACAGGCACTCGAGAGTACGGCTCAGCTCCAGCACCTCCTGCTCGGCGTCTGTGAGAACGACGATCTGTTGCAGCCCCCCTCTGGTCCTCGCCCTCTCCCATGCATTCTGGGCTCTCTTCTCCTATAAGGGGAGAAGGTACAGGCGCGTGAGTGAGTGATGGTGACGTGGCCAACCGATGAATGCATTGGTTTGGGTGCGGCTGACCGTGAAAGAGATGCATCAGATGCATTGAGTATGAGGCAGAGCCATGACATTGTATGAGGATTGGGTTGAATGGTAGAGGTGGTTGACTGATGGGGAGGTGAGGAAGTGCTGAGGAAGTGCAGGTAAGTTGAGGATGAGCCTTAAGTGGATGTGGGGAGTGATGTGATGGAGTAGTATTGGCAGTGCAGAATGAGTTGGGGGTGGGGGCAGTGATGTGGAAGACGGATTGTAGGAGAATCAGTAAGTGTACTCACTTTGTCTGACCTAGTTAGGTCATTGAAGCGCTTCCTGCACTGGATCCAGGTTCGGGAGATGTTGCTGATGTAGGTGACCTCCTCTGCCACCTCGAGCCAGGCATTCTTGGTGGCAGTGGCAGGCCACTTCCTCCCATCTGCCGGATAGAGGACATCCCTCCTTCTCCTCACCCCAGCCAGTAGCACCTGGAATGAGGCATCGCTAAATCTTGGAGCAGCCTTGCCCTTATGCTGCTCCATTGTGGTGTGTGTGAGATTGCTCCAGGAGCAGCCATTGGAGGACTGCCCCTTTAAATAGAGCTCCTCCAGCTGACAACCTGTGATGCAGCTGCGTGGTCCGCCCGCTGCGCAGCTTTCGGATGGCAAATCTGGCTCCAATTGACCTGCGATCGCGTGGGAAACGGACATTTATTATTAACGAGTTACCCACGCGCCCAATCAAACCCGCTGCCATCCCGCCTCCCCGCTAATCTCGGGACCAACATGACCATATCCCTTTGCAGACTCTTTAAGCTTGATTTTAAAGGGCGGTAAGGTGGCAGCGGGGGTGGGGGGTGGTCAGGGGGTGCGCGGCAAACCCTAATAGTAAAAACTTACCGTTCCCCACGCGATTGCGACTTAATTGGTGGCCATTAATCTTTTTTCTGGGTTTGCCGTCCAAAAGCTGCGCAGTGGGCAGACTGCGCACCAGCATGACAGGTTGTCAGCTGGAGCGTCTGGATTTAAAGGGCCATTGATCCAATGGAAAAGCAGGAAGACCTAATGGAGCAGCATAGGGGCAAGGCTGTTCCAAGATTCAGTGATGCCTCACTTCAGGGGGGCGTAGCCTGCCTCTGTCATCAAGAAGGTCTGGCTCGAGGTGACAGAAGAGGTCACCAGCAGCAGCAACATCTCCCGCACTTGGGTCCCGTGCAGGAAACGTTTCAATGACCTAACTAAGTCAGCAAAAGTGAGTACCATTACTGATTCTCCTGCATTCCGTGGTGCACATCACCCCCACCCCAACTCATTCTGCACTCCCAAGACTACTCCATCACATCACTCCTCACACTCATTTAAGGCTCATCCTCAACTTACCTTCACTTCCTGAGCACTTCCTCACCTCCCCATTTGTGACCCCACCGCTACCACTCACCCCATTCCTGATCCAATGTGATGTCTCTGTCTGATTCTCACCCTCTGATGCACCTCTTTCATGGTCAGCCTCACCCAAACGAATGCATTCATTGGCTGACCACAACACCATCACTCACTCACATGTCTTTACTTTCTCCCCTTATAGGAGAAGAAAGCGCAAAATCCACGGGAGAGGGCAAGGACTGGAGGGGGGCCACAACAAATAGTGGTCCTCACAGAGGCGGAGGAGGAGGCCCTGCAGACCAGCCGCACCCTCGAGTGCCCGTCCATCGGAGACGCCGAGGCTGGCACCCCACAAACGTTTGATGATACAACCTTAACATTCATCATACACAACATGGATTGATGTTAACAATGATTGGCATGTTCAACATCTCAGTATGCTCATTGCAATATGGCATATTTGTGATGATGCTTAATACAGCCTTCTGTTCTCTTACAGGCCCTTCAACGACCGCAGTGACGGCAGAGGCCGATTCCTCAGAGGAGCTCCCGGCCTCTGAGGGCGCACTGTCACATCTTAGCGAGCCATCCACCAGCGCAGATACTCACACCTCGGTGGGTCCAAGTAGTCAGTTAGTTGGGTTGACACCTGGTGAGTCACCACACACAAGTGAGCACGAGCAGACACCAGTGGCAGCGGCAGCTGTGGAGAGTCCGCATCTGTCGGAGCACTTCTCTCCAGGCTCTGCTCAGCTGGATGCAGATGCTGAACCCTAGGGGCCATCCTTAAAAAGGAGAATGATCAAGGGACAGCAGCACATTTGCGAGGTGCTGGAACAGGTGCCACACACATTCTCCACAATAGCGCAGAGGATGGAGGAGTCCAACTCCTGCATTAGTGGAATGGTAGCACAGGTACGGGAGGGCATCTCGGAGATACTGTCACAGGGACATGAGGGAATCTCTGAGATAGTGTCACAGGGACATGAGGGAATCTCTGAGATAGTGTCGCACGTAACTGCGGAAATGTCTGAGATAGTGTCGAAGGTAAGTGTGGGAATGTCTGCGATGGAGAGAAGGCTAGCCTCCATTGAGCTTCAAGCACAGCTCACAAGTGAGTCTATTCAGGCCCTGACAACAGCCATTTGGACTCATGGTGAATAACAATCTGCCACCTTAAACAGACAGACAGAAACTTTACAACTGGGCTTCCAAGGCAACATACAAGGCACAAACGATTCACCAGCAGGGTGGTAGGAATGATGTGGGCTTGGTCCAGGAGAGAGATGAAGACAAAAGGGGGAATGGAAGTGGGGACGCCACTCAAAGTGCTCCCATGTCTCACCCGTTGCCCCCCTCTCAACCAGTACGCACAATGCTGCCTCCTCTCCAGGTGGCCGAGTCTGCCCCTGCACAAGTGCAGGTGGAGCAGTCTTTGGATGGGCCCTCACAGGCTCCAAAACCCAGAGGGCGTGGGCCGAAAGCAGCTAAGCAGTCCGGCCATGGACATGAGCAACCTGCCACTACCTCTGCTGCAGCCACAGGGGATGCACCACGTAGAAGCAGTAGAAAGAGAAAGGCTAAGGTTTTGTAAGCACGAAGGATTTGCACAAGGGTGTCTGACAGACTGTCGTGTTTTTCATTTATATTTGGTTTATGTTAAAGTCACATTAAATGTTATCACTCTCACCACTACTGCCACATCTTGCCCATTCTTGACTGGCTTTTGTGATAGTGCCCTTTCACATGCTTCATCATGAACGGCGACACTTGATGCCACCCAGTGGGTGATCTTACAGTGGGTGTATGTGTAGTTGCAGGACTGTTTTGTGCAGTTGCGGGGGAGAGCTGGTGTTGGCTCTGGTCTTTCCAGGTGGTCTGAGGACTGGACTCTTCTCACTTTCTGATCTTATGAGAACCATTCACATATCAGTGACTCCCTGCCTCACGAGCAGCCAGATGAGCCGTTGTTCTGCCAATGGGTTCGTCCTCCTCCTCCTCCTCCTCCTGCTTCTGCTCCTGCTCCTCCTCCTGCTGCTCCTCCTCAATGTGGATGGCAGATGCGGATGGTGGATGAGGGGATGGGGCCTCATCAACCGGTACCTCTCTCTGTTGCGCCATGTTATGCAGGATACAACACACCGCTATAATGAGACCCACTCTCACTGGTGCATATTGAAGCGTTCCCCCAGAATGATCGGGGCACCCTCAGCAGTCCTATCACATGTTCAATTATTAACCTGGTGGCGATGTGGCTGTTGATGTATCGACGCTGTTGCTCGCTGATGGGTTTCCTCAGATGTGTCATCAGCCACGTATGCAGGGGGTATCCCTTGTCCTCAAGGAGACAGCCCCTAAAGCTGTTCGGTGCATGGAAGATGCCCGGGATGTTGGATTCCCTCAGAATGAACGAATTGTGGCAGCTGCAAGGGAATCTGGCGCACATGTGAAGAAATCTTTTGCGGTGGTCACAAACAAGTTGAGCATTGATGGAGTAACACCCCATTTCTGTTGATGAATAGTCCTGGCTCATGTGGAGGTGCTCGGATTGCTATATGGGTGCAATCGATTGCACTCTGTACCCGTGGGAAGCCAGCCAGAGAGTGGAAACCCACTGTTCTCTCCATCTGGCTGAGGTCGTCCATGGGGAAGCTGATGTACTGCGAGGCCCTGCGAAACAAGCCGTCGATGACCTGCCTTTTGCACTTGTGTGCAGACGACTGACAGACCCCAACAATGTCACCGGTGGCACCCTGGAATGATCCGGAGGCGAAGAAGTTGAGGGCAGTGGTCACTTTAACAGTGACGGGTAATGAGATGCCATGAGACCCAGCCGGGAGCAGCTTGGTGAAGGAGGCTGCAGATGTCTGCAACCACCTGGCGACTCACTCTCAGCCTCCGTATGCACTGCTCCTCAGAGAGGTCCAGGAAGTTCAGCCTCGGTCTGTCGACCCTTTGACAAGGGTAGTGTCTCCTCCGACTTCGCTCCCTCTGTTGTTCCTCTCTCTGCACTTGTGCAGGTCTCTGTGGCACAGCACTGTGTTGTACAGCTACAAGTGGCAGACGTGCACGCCGTACCTGGCGAGGATGGTGATGCTGCTTATCCTCGGATGTAGTGGTGAAGGCAGCAATCGTGCCCCCCTATCCTGATGGTGTCAGTTTGAGGGGGTCTGAAATGTTGGTAAATATGTGTAAACAGAACAATTCTGAGTGTAAACCAAGAATTCTCAGTCTAAACACCAAGATCTCCCAGCCAAAAGTTTTTCTGAGAGAACTGAGTGCCGTGCTGCAATAACTGACCTTTTATTCCCATCTGTCAAACAGGGATTTAAATGTCCAAATGGCTGCTGGCTGAAACACAACTTGTTTCCCATGGTGTGTTTCACACAGCACGGGAAACAAGCTGAGGCAGCGTTGAAATCACTAGCCTTCATAGCTAATTGCATTTTTGGATTTTTAAACTAGGTTAAATAGTACAATCGCTGCTTTAAATATCGTCATGCCGGCTTTAATTGCCGGCAGGACTTCTGGGTTCGGGAACGGTGCGCGCACACAGATGTCTCTAGGTCGTCCGTGTTCTTAGGCATGTTAGAGCTGGGATTTCTGCCCGCTCCCGGGAAACGCAATTTTCTTTGCTCCCCCGCCCCCAACGGACCTGCACTTTTGTTTTAAAATCGAGCCCTTTGTGTCCTCCTCACTGCTTACTTTCCCACCTAGCTTTGTATCATCAGCAAACTTGGATACATTACACTCGGTCCTTTCATCTAAGTCATTAATATAGATTGTAAATAGCTGAGGCCCAAGCACCGATCCTTGCGGCACCCCACTAGTTACAACCTGCCAACCTGAGAATGACCCGTTTATCCCTACTCTCTGTCTTCTGTCCGTTAACCAATCCTCTATCCATGCTATCATATTACCCCCAACCCCATCAGCCCTTATCTTGTGTAACAACCTTTTAAGTGGCACCTTATCGAATACCTTTTGAAAATCCAAATATAGTACATCCACTGGTTCCCCTTTATCTACCCTGCTAATTACCCTGCTAGTTGCATCCTCAAAAAACTCTATTAAGGCGGGTTGAGGGCGGGTTTTAGATTTTAGCAATTTTTACTGCCCGCCCCGCCTCCAACCCACCTGTTTTTCCAGGCTAAAATCATGCCCATTGAATCAGATCTTTTGCTAGAAAACTATTCTCTGTGATCTCCTATCATATTTCAAATAAATGTTCCTCTTTTCCTTTGCACTGGTCTAATTTGATGCTGCATCCCTTATAAGATAGATTAGCCTCCAATACAAAGTACTGTTGATGTAGAGCTCTTTTAATGGATTGGTGTCCCTGGTGTGACACTGGGCTGTATTTTCCTCCGCTAAAATTGGATAGGATAGTGGCAGGAACAGCAGGAAAATGGGGTTGCGATTCCTACTCCTGCCATCCTGCCCCAACCTCGGTTTTCCTTCCTACATCCTCTCCAGGGCCACTTCTTATGGGCCTTTCCCCGCCCCTGCATATAAATGTTGGAGGGGGGGTGGGCCCATTTCCCTCCCGTCTGGCCCACATACCACTGCTCCCTGGGACTGCCTGCAGAAATATGGCTGCAGGCCTGGGGTAGTGGCGGGGAGGCTTTGAGATTCTTTTAATGGAGCAAGGGGATCTAATAGAGACCTTCTCTCCTTCCATTTCTGTCCCGCACACCTACCTTTTTAGGCCTCAGTCTTGGCCACCTCGGGTGCTGCAGCAGCAGTCCCATGCTGCGCCATCCAATGTTCTTCAGTAGCACTGATGGACTCTCTCCTGGTGGCACAAATCCCTGGGGGAAGCCTGCAGCGCGTTTGTAATAACCTCTGACCCAGTAAAATCCAGAGGGGCGGAGAGAAGTCCCAACCTGCCAGAACATCACCGCATAGAAGTGAATCTTGGCCACTAAGTCGTACCTATCAGGAAGGTCACAGGTTTGACCTTTGATTTCTGCTGTGTTAGCCAATCTCAAGTGAATAACGGTATGGGTGCTACAATTGGATTCAGCACCCTAGGAAAAGGAGGACTAAAATCAGACAGGATTTTTGCTTCTGATCACTATCCAGTGACCTTTACTGAAGTCCAAGTATGTGAATGAAACGTAAGGAAAGCTGTAATGGACCCCACAGTTAAATAACTTGCCAATGCTCACTGTCCAGAAACACACATCGCCTTCAAGAGAAGACAGATATGGTGAGAAAAATAGGAATGATAGAAATATGTCTTATCAGTTGGACTGTAAGACTTGATTCCACAATTCAGCATTCCGTGGAAGTGGAATTTTGTTGTGAGTGTATGTTGGGAAATTACAGGCGTCTGATCCGTAATTATTTGTCCATTGAAAGTAACCAATGGAAAATCATAGGAAAATCATAGGCTGGGAGATCAACCATTCCCACTGGGAGTGGCGAATTGGGAAATCTGTTTATAGTTCACAAGTAATCTTCTGCTTGGATTAAAATATTTATGGATTATATTAATTACATGGTTGACATTGCTATGCATAATACAAAAATGGGAGTGACTGATATAAATAGATTTTTACCTAGACTGAATATTTGCCGTGATCACTTCCATTCCTACACAGATTGCATGATTGATCTCATACTTGGTATCATAAGGTAAATTCAGCACTCCTAGTGGTTAGCGATAGAGCTACTACACCATTGCACCAACTCCTTGACTTGTGATCCCTTCAAGCACAATTTCCCACTGGGAGCATGGGAGCGCTGAATATATCTTTATATCCATTAAAGGGTCAGAGAAATCTAGAAATGTCTCATAAGAATCTAAATTCTCAATGAAAAGGAAGATGTCAAAGCCGATCCCTAGTGCCAGAGCACTAAGCTATGGGATGTTTACAAAAGCTTGGGCTCATCAGACATGAAAGGATGTGCACAAATGGGCAACTAATAAATGTATAGAAGATACTAAGTGGAATAGAAAAGGTTAATCCTCAGCACTATTTCCAATCAAGCCAATCTGCAAGATGGGGAGACATAGGCACAAACTGATAAAAGTCAAGTTCAGGATTGATGTCAGGAAGTCCGTCATCACACAGATTGATTAATACCTGAAATGTTTTTCTGGATAAGGTAGTGAAGGTAAAAACTCTGGAGTCATTCACGAGGTGGTCGGATGCTGAGATGTGTGGTGGGGCAGGGGGGAGGTGTGGGAGGGGTGTGGGGAGTGGGGGGATGGTGGGGGAGGGGGTTGGGTGTGAATTGTAGGTTTTGATAGAAAAATTTGCTCATTCATCTGTACCTATCTTTATCATCTTTGTGAAGAGGAAAGTCCTGAGCAGTGTCTTCAAGTAGTACTAAGCTGCTAAGCTATCATGGTAAGTTAATAAAAGGAAACTGTGCTGATTTCCCTTTTGCTTGGCATTGGTAGGTTTTGTGTAGAAATTAGACCATGGTTCTTGTCAACAAGATATCATTCTGTTTCTATCCACTATTGGTAAATATTGACAGCAAGTCAAATCCAAGGTGAGAGCCTGGATAATGCAAACATCCCATAACTCATCCAATAATTCAATAATCCTCTGCAGTACTGAACAACTTCTTTTCATACTTTACCTCAAAACGTAGGCCATATAAACATCTGTAATTCCAGGAGATAGAATCATACAATTTAAAGCATAGAAGGGAGACAGCCTTTGACTTAATGGTAGCATTCTCACCTCATCTTTCATTCCCTCATCTTTACTGCCTCAAGTTCAAGGGGTGCAGACTTGAGTGTATTTGGCATACAACTGGTTTAGCCATTCATCACCAGATCCTTTGGCTGCATACATAAAGCAGTAGTGGGAGGAGGAGGAGACTCTGGCCGGGAGCACAGAGCATGTAGGAGGCGTACAACTCACAGCAGGTCTACTGTAGACAATAGGTCGATCACAACAATGTCAACTCTTCCGGTCATGACAGAAGAGAAATGTAAGAGGAGGCTGAGGCTCAACAGGAGGTGTGTCACCTGCTCCACCATGATCTGTAGGGACAGTCAACTGTCTGCCATGCACTACCAGGGACTATGAATGTCACAGTGCCCTTCCAGGCACTCACAAGGAGCATTTCAGGAGTCAGCCACTTCGTTGGTTTGCTTTTTGGACAGCTGATGATAGGTAGGACCTATTTATCTTAGCAGAGGGGTCAGTGACCGGGGGGATAGATTTAAAGTAATTGGTAGAAGGATTAGAGGGGAGCTGAGGAGAAATTTTTTGAGTTGAGGGTTTCTTCCTCTACCACCCTTTCAGGCAGTGAGTTCCAGACCCCCACCACCCAGGTGGTGGGGGTCTGGAACTCACTGCCTGAAAGGGTGGTAGAGGCAGAAACCCTCAACTCGTTTAAAAAGTACTTGGATGTGCACTTGAAGTGCCGTAACCTACAGGGCTACGGATCAAGTGCTGGAAAGTGAGATTAAGATGGATAGCTCTTTTTTGGCCGGCACAGACATGATTGCTGGATGACCTCCTTCTGTGCCGTAACTTTCTATGATTCTTTGATAAGTTGTTATTATTGCACCTGTAACTAAACCTGATGTATCTGCAACTGTGTTGAGGGTCTCCTCTGCTTTAGTCTTGGTGCATTCATTGCTCTCAGAAGTGTTATTTACTATCACTTTTGAATGTTATGTGATGGCACTAGCTACTCCTGTGCTACTCCATACAGACCACTGCTCCATGAGGTCCATTGATCTGTGTGAACAGAGGATACATTTATGAGGTTTCTGAATCCTTCCATTATGATTGCTTAGAAATATACCCTACGCAGAGTAATCAGTCAGGAGAACCATTTAGAGTTTGGAGTCCAAAGCCTCCACAAGTATAAATGGGAGCATTCAAGGTAAAGGCTCCTCTAGTACTTATGGCCTCACATATGCTAACCTATAAAACTTGGAAAACCTGATAAGTAGCTTCAAAGAAGTTGATACAGCCCCCAAAAGGTGATAACTCAATAAACAATCTACAATTGAAAAATAACCCTAAAGAAAGGACAGAGACCAAGGCCACAGCTTCAAGGTAAGTTGAATAGCTCTTTATTACTTTGGATTGCAAGATTTTTATTGGTGCTTTGGGGGTCACGTCCCACAATTCAGTTTGTTTGTCTATGAAAACTGAAACTCAATGGCTTCACATATGTCATATGAAAAGAATTAGTGGAGTGCAGGGGACATGAATTTCTCATGACTTAAGTTGCAGTTAACCCAACATTCCATCAGTGGTATGACAGGATTAAAAAACTGAAAGTACACAGATGTGTGACTTTTGCAGTGGGGGATTTAGAAGGGGGAAATGAGTTCTAATGGTGCAAAATACATTTTCAATGTGGTCTGGAGCCATGCTCCCCCAAGGAAATTTTGATTTTTGGCACTTTTATAGGTGCATTTTCCAGTATTTTAAGGTATACTGTGAATCTGATCCATCAGCTTTCCTAGAAAGGTCTTTTTATTCTATTTAGTTCATTAGTAAAGAAGCAGATGGTAATAGAAACAAGACTTATGTACTTCGCAGAAAGTGACTGCAATGGCAATCCATAGTAACTTATAAGCTCAAGACAGGAGGCGATTCAGCCCAAACTAATGCTTGAGGCTCTGTTCTCCGTATACTATGGGGCAGAAATTGCTCAGACCGGCGAAGTAACGGTTAATGCCACTCCATAGTTTTAAATTAATGAACTTTAACATCTTTACTTCGGGCAATTTCTCGAATAGGAAACAGCAAAGAGCCTAGCGTTAGCTCCAGCGAAGCTAGGACCTATGGGAGAAGCAAGAGGATCACTCTCTTCCCTTGACTAATCAGATTGCAGCATTTTTGACAAGCTCAAAAACAAGCATTTTTGACAAACTCTCTGCCGGCTACCAACGTGAAAACCAGGAAGTAAAAAGTACAACATTAAAGTCATTATAAAAACAGTTAAAGACAGCAAAAAAAAAGAGAGGGTAAGAAATAACCAAATTAAATAAAAGAGACAGAAGGGAAAATTAAAAAAAAATGTTTTAATTAATTTTTTTTAATGACTAAAAACTATTAAGATAAGGAGAAATGAGACTCTACATTTTTAAAACTTGATTTTTAGTTGTTTGGCAGTTATTAAGACTTACCACGCTATTAAAATTTAATTTAGACCTGGTATTTTTAAGCATACCTGCTGGCCAGATGAGCAAGTTGGTGCTGGTTCAATGATTTCACTGATTCCAGCCAGGAATATCCCTTTAATTCAAAGTTGTCATACCATCAGTGAACCAGTAGGTGCAAGTTCTGGATTTCCACGTTTCACTACGCATGTGTGAACGCCGAAACTTGCTCCTCCATTTCGCCACTAACAACGGTGAGCGCTGTTGGGCTCACCGTTCTTTTCCAAGCAATTTCTGCCCCTTTCTGTTCTTTCATCCATCATTGGAAAGCAGGCCCAAAATCATCTGTATCCCGAGGCAACTAAAGAGTGGCACTCAGAGGATCTCTGCCCTGCACCTGCTGACATTTCATCAACCTCCATCACTGTTAACCCTTCATCATTATTGTCCTGTGGTTTCTTGGCTATATAAATATCTAAAGAAAGACTTGCATTTATATTGCGCCTTTAACGACCTCAGAACTTCCCAATGCACATTACAGCCAACTAAATACTTTTTGAAGTGTAGTCACTGCTGTAATATAGGAAATGTGGCAGCCAAATTGCGCCGAGCAAGGTCCAACAAACAGCAATGTGATATTGAACAGATAATCTGTTTTTTTAGTGATGTTGATGGAATGAATTTGTTGGTGGATATATATCGGCCAGGACACCGAGGAGAACTCCCCTTCTCTTCCTCAAATAGTGCCATGAGATCTTTTATGTCCACCTGAGAAGACAGACGGGGCCTCAGTTTAATGTCTCATCCGAAAGACGGCACCTCCGACAGTGTAGCACTCCCTCAGTACTGCATTGAAATATCAGCCTGGAATTCTAGTTGTTGTGAAATGTCTGTATCTATGCTGGTGCTAGGTCACGTGTAGATGGTAGCAATTATTGAGGTAAAAATCAGGTCAGCCATGATCTCAATAAATGGCGGAGCAGGCTTGAGGGGCCGAAAGGCCTATTCCTGCTCCTATCTCTTATCGTCTTATGGTCATTGGTGAGTGGTGCTCTTTCTGTGTATCTTGCAAATCACTGTGTTCTTTCAGCTATATAGATAGAGCAAATAGGACACTTATCTATTTCAGTCCTGTATCAGCATATGCACTATTATGTGTGGATGTTACATGTCATGCAGACCGTAAAAGATTAATATATTACATGCCAATTAATTTGTAAACCCCTTGAACATCTGTCGTCCTTAGACCTTTGAGAGCATTCATCCTGAGTAAATCCACAATTTTCTCCTTGCATTCAATGTGAGAATTTTAGCTGCTTTGTTTCACTTTGTTCCCTCTGTTTATGGGTGAGTTTATACTTTAAACATACGAGCAGTGTTGATTCAGATAGGGTCATTTGGCCCATGGACATTTTTTTTTATTAGTTTATGGGATGTGGGCGTCGCTGGCAAGGCCGGCATTTATTGCCCATCCCTAATTGCTCTTGAGAAGGTGGTGGTGAGCCGCCTTCTTGAACCCCTGCAGTCCGTGTGGTGAAGGTTCTCTCACAGTGCTGTTAGGAAGAGAGTTCAAGGATTTTGACCCAGCGACGATGAAGGAACGGCGATATATTTCCAAGTCGGGATGGTGTGTGACTTGGAGGGGAACGTGCAGATGGTGTTGTTCCCATGTGCCTGCTGCTCTTGTCCTCCTAGGTGGTAGAGGTCACGGGTTTGAGAGGTGCTGTCGAAGAAGCCTTGGCGAGTTGCTGCAGTGCATCCAGTACATTCTTTTTGCCATCATGGCTAGTAGAATGTAATTTGGATAAACCTTGCTACTTGCACTGATATTGTTATTACTTGCTACATCTCTGCAACATGGAGTATACAGATTTTTTTGCAAATTATCTTTAACAACTATGACTTTCCTTTATCTCTATAAATGTCCTCTGCTGCTGCTTTATACTAATATTCTTGCCTTGCTGCTTTTTTTCAATTGTGCAACTTTTCCTGCAACTCCCACCAGGTCCTCATAGTAGTGTAAATGGAGTTTACATTCTCTATGATGTATTGCCATGCTGGTTGCCTCTGTAACACTTTGGGGGAATCTACTTGCACTAAAAGGCTTTATGTTGCTCCATAATGCAATTGGCAAAAGCATCTAGGGCATCATGGGAAAACAAGCATCTTGGCACTCAGCCATTTTGCAAAAATATTACATGCTCCACAGCTGGATTCACACACTTTGTTGTCATTTATATCAGTTAGATGGCTCGTTAGCTGCTTAAGAAGTGTTAAATTATTACATGTGTATCATGATTTGCTGCTTTTTTTTGTTCCCATTAATAAAACTTCATTCCACAAAATTACACATTTCAAAACTGCCAAGAATAACAATAAAAAAAGGACATTAACCTATTTTTTAATAAAAGATGGAAATATAGCAGCTGAAAATCCATGGACTTTCTGGCACACTCCCGTTATAAATCCAGGTGGACCCCACTTGCACTCCTGGAATGGCTGATAAGCCTCTTTTTGCTGGGCATATCTGCAGCTATCATTCCGCCAGGCCAGGGGTGAAGAAACTCCTGACCTGAGAACCCCCTCCCCTAGCCATACCCTCTCTGATGTGGGTAACCTTGTTTAGGGCTGAATGAGGTTCCACCCCAAACAAAACCCACGGAAATTGGTGGAATAGGTCAGGAACTGGGACATTTGAGTCCCAGCCATACTCATGGCCCTTCTAGCGCACTTCAACTACTGCAAGGGCGCAAGTGGGACCTCTGCTTGTCCAGACCTAGTTAATGGCCTGGACTCTGTCCCTCCAAGAAAATTACTTTGTTTAGTGATTTTTTTTCAGCCTCCTGTTACGTGAAATAAAACTAAGGAGTCTCAATTCCAAGCTTTCATAATTCAGCACAAACTGGTAAATTTGCTGTGAGGGGAGTAATTTGAGCTTTATCGGTCACAGTAACAGAGTACACAAGGGCAAGTTGTAGTTCATTATCGCATCATTCCATCTAGTCTTTGTCAAAAGGACACTCATCACTTTTTTTATGCAATGACAGCACTTGGCTTTTGAGTAAAAGGTCTCCATATACTCGGAAGGTGTACCATCTTTCATTACCTTGACAGGAAAGGGTATAGGGCGAGTGGTGGACACATTCTAACAGTTAGACCTTTTTACCGAAATACTCAAGGGAAGGTACGGAGGAACAAATACATGGTACTTTCATCAGTAGACATTAAATTTAAACTTGATTTACACAAATATTTTCTTTTAAAAAAAATGTTAAACTGCCACCACACTGCGCTGTGCCACCTGAAAATGATACATGGTGCCACAGGAATGCTGCATGCCGAGTCTAGCACTTTATCTGCTTCAGCACCGAGCTCAGGACTGACTGACAAGAATGCTTTATTAGTAGAGAAAACTGTCCTCCCAGTGGACATTCCTTTTATACCTTTCAGGGCGAATTTTCCTCGAGGGTGGAGTCCCTGCTGGAAGTGGAATGGGGAGGGACACCTGCCCATGGTCTGACCCCACAGTCACCCCAACCCATTTTCCTAGGTCTAGGTCAATGACATATGCAGGCTGGGCTCCAGTGGCATTTTTGCTCTTCCAAGGGAATCCACCATTGCCAGGGAGCAGTGGGGCACTTAAAATGCTCATGTCCATATTTTGAATTAACTATAAGGAATCTTACAACACCAGGTTATAGTCCAACAGTTTTATTTGAAAATCACAAGCTTTTGGAGGCTTTCTCCTTCGTCCTTCCACCTGACGAAGGAGAAAGCCTCCGAAAGCTTGTGATTTTCAAATAAAACTGTTGGACTATAACCTGGTGTTGTAAGATTCCTTACATTTGTCCACTCCAGTCCATCACCGGCATCTCCATATCTTGAATTAACTATGAATAAGCCCAATAGCAATAAAACTTGCAGTTGGAGGTGTAAGAGAGGACGAGGTGGCCAGATCATGTACCCATTAAAATAATTCCTCCTGACTGCTGTCACCACAGTACCCCTACCCCTCTTTCTTGCCTTCCCTTCCATCAACACTACGAAGACAGATACACAGGGAAACTGGCCAGGTTCATTATATATATGCAGCAGAGTGGGTACTAGATGGGCAATGAATTCAGTGGCAATGGGGGAGGATGAAAGTGGTGATGATACATTTTAGGGGTGGGGATGTGGCAGCAGTCACCACCCCCTCACCACCCCCCATTTTCCTCCAAACAATGTTCCAGGACCGCATAAAAACGGCCAGATTCTGGAGGAAGATCTAGCTGTTCCTGTGCAATGTGTGGTGATATAACGAGTATAATCTTGCAGGAGGAGATTAAGGGCAGAATTTTCTTCCAGCAGGAGCAGAGCAGGACCTCATCCAACCACACTGACCCCGCCACGATCCTGACCCTTTCTCCTGAGTAAAGAATCATTATCGACACAAGACGGGCTCCCAGCTGGATCCCTGCCGCAAAGATGTTGAAAATTTTTTAGAGGAAGTGAGTCATTGGAGCCTTTAAAGCGGGCGAGGTGGCCCCTACTAGGCCGTCTCCCTCCGATCACTGAACTGCTGTCCCATTGTCTATTGCCGCTGCTCGGTGGTGCCACTGGAGGATGGCAGAGAAATCGGGCGAGTTTCTTGGCCCCACTTGCCTGTTGTCATTTACACGTGTCAGAGTGGTAAAGGGGCAGCCAGCTGCCTTTCCTCTGTGTAGAGGCAGGAATGTGGCAGTAGTCCTTCCTGCCCAATTTGCCTTGATTTTCTGCCACTATACCACCCTAGGTCTTTGTGAACATTTCTCCATTCAGACCAGTTTCTATCTGCTCTGATTATGTTGCTTTAACTTTTTCCCCCACGTAGTGTGCCTGCCCCATGTCTGAACTCTTAAACAAAAGGTTGATTTCTGGCCCAATCCATCCAATAGTTTAAGCCAGTTCAAATTCGCTCTATACACAAAATGAGATTTTAAAACATGCAATAAAATTGAAATATTGGGAATGAGGAGCAATACAAGTAAATGTTATAGAAATCATTTTATAACTGAGTGCTTTATGAATTGCAGGTTCATCTTCAGGAGTAGTGTCTCATAATTTTACACTTGGAATTTGAATATAAGGGCTGATTTTGCAATACGACATTTCCAATGTTGTAGCTCTATCTCCGACCTGTGCTCCCTGTGACCGCTGATTCCCTGCTGTGAGAGTGGGATTGTGGATTCACCCTTATAGAGTACTCACTGAAAGTATTCATTTTCTTTCATTTAATAAGTATTCACTGACCTGGAGATATTTTATCTCCGGGGAGGGAGGCTCCTCTGATAGCCAACAAATTTATCCAGTTGCTGGGAGATACCAGGTGAGATCTCGGCTCTGTGCTGGGTTAGTAGATCTCAGCCAGGATGATGATCTGTATTATAATTAGCCATAACTAGCTTGGGTTATCAAAGGGAAAATTAATCTTGGTTCCGACTCCTTATCACAGAAATTCCTGATATAAGTACATATTTGTGAATGTCAGGCCGATTTATTGGATGCATATTGGGAAAGAGCGAGCGACTTCCCATGATTTTCTGTCCATTAAGGTCAATGGACGGAAAATCATGGGAAGCCCACCCGTGATTCCCCGATATGTGCTCCTGATAGGCAAGACTCTACCCTAGGAGTTTGCATTCAGAAAATCGGTCCTTCACTGTCAAGGGTTACACGTGAATAATGACCACTTGGCTGAAGTAACAATGGGACTGTACCCAGCAAGGATTCAATGGGGTAGAAATTCGTATGCGATGCGCCTGTTTTTTTGGCATAAAATGGGTGCAAAGCATACCAATTTAGCAGTGGGACGGCCTGCGCCTAATCTGCGCAGGCGTTTTTTAAAATTATTCGTTCATGGGATGTGGGCGTCGCTGACGAGGCCAGCATTTATTGCCCATCCCTAATTGCCCTCGAGAAGGTGGTGGTGAGCCGCCTTCTTGAACCGCTGCAGTCTGTGTGGTGACGGTTCTCCCACAGTGCTGTTAGGAAGGGAGTTCCAGGATTTTGACCCAGCGACGATGAAGGAACGGCGATATATTTCCAAGTTGGGATGGTGTGTGACTTGGAGTGGAACGTGCAGGTGGTGTTGTTCCCATGCGCCTGCTGCTCTTGTCCTTCTAGGTGGTAGAGGTCGCGGGTTTGGGAGGTGCTGTCGAAGAAGCCTTGGCGAGTTGCTGCAGTGCATCCTGTGGATGGTGCACACTGCAGCCACAGTGCGCCGGTGGTGAAGGGAGTGAATGTTTAGGGTGGTGGATGGGGTGCCAATCAAGCGGGCTGCTTTATCTTGGATGGTGTTGAGCTTCTTGAGTGTTGTTGGAGCTGCACTCATCCAGGCAAGTGGAGAGTATTCCATCACACTTCTGACTTGTGCCTTGTAGATGGTGGAAAGGCTTTGGGGAGTCAGGAGGTGAGTCACTCGCCGCAGAATACCCAGCCTCTGACCTGCTCTCGTAGCCACAGTATTTATATGGCTGATCCAGTTCAGTTTCTGGTCAATGGTGACCCCCAGGATGTTGATGATGGGGGATTCGGCGATGGTAATGCCGTTGAATGTCAAGGGGAGGTGGTTAGACTCTCTCTTGTCGGAGATGGTCATTGCCTGGCACTTATCTGGCGCGAATATTACTTGCCACTTATGAGCCCAAGCCTGGATGTTGTCCAGGTCTTGCTGCATGCGGGCTCGGACTGCTTCATTATCTGAGGGGTTGCGAATGGAACTGAACACTGTGCAGTCATCAGCGAACATCCCCATTTCTGACCTTATGATGGAGGGAAGGTCATTGATGAAGCAGCTGAAGATGGTTGGGCTGAGGACACTGCCCTGAGGAACTCCTGCAGCAATGCCCTGGGGCTGAGATGATTGGCCTCCAACAACCACTACCATCTTCCTTTGTGCTAGGTATGACTCCAGCCACTGGAGAGTTTTCCCCCTGATTCCCATTGACTTCAATTTTACTTGGGCTCCTTGGTGCCACACTCGGTCAAATGCTGCCTTGATGTCAAGGGCAGTCACTCTCACCTCACCTCGGGAATTCAGCTCTTTTGTCCATGTTTGGACCAAGGCTGTAATGAGGTCTGGAGCCGAGTGGTCCTGGCGGAACCCAAACTGAGCATCGGTGAGCAGGTTATTGGTGAGTAAGTGCCGCTTGATAGCACTGTCGACAACACCTTCCATCACTTTGCTGATGATTGAGAGTAGACTGATGGGGCGGTAATTGGCCGGATTGGATTTGTCCTGCTTTTTGTGGACAGGACATACCTGGGCAATTTTCCACATTGTCGGGTAGATGCCAGTGTTGTAGCTGTACTGGAACAGCTTGGCTAGAGGCGCAGCTAGTTCTGGAGCACAAGTCTTCAGCACTACAGCTGGGATGTTGTCGGGGCCCATAGCCTTTGCTGTATCCAGTGCACTCAGCCGTTTCTTGATATCACGTGGAGTGAATCGAATTGGCCGAAGACTGGCTTCCGTGATGGTGGGGATATCGGGAGGAGGCTGAGATGGATCATCCACTCGGCACTTCTGGCTGAAGATGGTTGCAAACGCTTCAGCCTTGTCTTTTGCACTCACGTGCTGGACTCCGCCATCATTGAGAATGGGGATGTTTGCAGAGCCTCCTCCTCCCGTTCGTTGTTTAATTGTCCACCACCATTCACGACTGGATGTGGCAGGACTGCAGAGCTTTGATCTGATCCGTTGGTTGTGGAATCGCTTAGCTCTGTCTATAGCATGTTGCTTCCGCTGTTTAGCATGCATGTAGTCCTGAGTTGTAGCTTCACCAGGTTGGTACCTCATTTTTAGGTACGCCTGGTGCTGCTCCTGGCATGCTCTTCTACACTCCTCATTGAACCAGGGTTGATCCCCTGGCTTGTTGGTAATGGTAGAGTGAGGATTATGCCGGGCCATGAGGTTACAGATTGTGGTGGAATACAATTCTGCTGCTGCTGATGGCCCACAGCGCCTCATGGATGCCCAGTTTTGTGCTGCTAGATCTGTTCTGAATCTATCCCATTTAGCACGGTGGTAGTGCCACACAACACGTTGGATGGTGCCCTCAGTGCGAAGACAGGACTTCATCTCCACAAGGACTGTGCGGTGGTCACTCCTACCAATACTGTCATGGACAGATGCATCTGCGACAGGTAGATTGGTGAGGACGAGGTCAAGTAAGTTTTTCCCTCGTGTTGGTTCGCTCACTACCTGCCGCAGGCCCAGTCTGGCAGCTATGTCCTTCAGGACTCGGCCAGCTCGGTCAGTAGTGGTGCTACCGAGCCACTCTTGGTGATGAACATTGAAGTCCCCCTCCCACAGTACATTTTGTGCCCTTGCTACCCTCAGTGCTTCTTCCAAGTGGTGCTCAACATGGAGGAGGACTGATTCATCAGCTGAGGGAGGACGGTAGGTGGTAATCAGCAGGAGGTTTCCTTGCCCATGTTTGACCTGATGCCATGAGATTTCATGGGGTCCAGAGTCAATGTTGAGGACTCCCAGGGCCACTCCCTCCTTCAGGCCCCCTTTTTTGCGTTAGGCCCCTTAAATATGTAAATTAGGGGGCTAACACCTGTTGAAGGACTCATCAAGAAATTTGTTGATGATGAGCGGGGCAGGGGTTGGGCCTGCCTGGCTCAGGATTCTTCAGTGGTCCCTGCGGCCACCAATGGAAGGTAAGTATAAATGATTTTTTTTTTGTAAACACGTTGCTGTGGAGCCAGAAGAGCAGGTGTGCTCCCCATACTCCACAGAAGTCACAATACCCCCACCTCTCTCCTGTAGCCCACTCCAACCCTCCCTCCCGGGACACACCCGAGGACCGCTGCCGGAGAAGCAGGCGGCTCAACGGGCTTCTCAGTTCACGCACCTGCTGGTCGCGCATTACCGACTCAAACCAAAACCTACTCCAATATCTTCAAGGGAGAAAGGGAGAGAATTGGCAAGAAGAAAACTATGCTGGTGGATGCTAAACACAGCTTGCATAGATAAACTTTCTATTAGTCATGTTTTTGTTCAAGAAAACATCATTATTTCGTGGTTAATTGCTTTACTAATAGATTCCCCTAAAATGACTATTACTAACAGCGTTATTTACATGATCTTTAGGTAAAGTGCTTTTTTCCCACTTAATATTATATCAGGAATGAAGTAAAATTGTAGCATATGGATGAAATATCCACATCTGAAATATAAATGACACATTTATAGAATATATTGCAGCATTACAGCTCGCATCAGAAAGTCAGTCGTATATAGATGTAAACTCCTGCTGAAATGGTTGTCGAGATGGAATTGCCTAGCCAAAGTAGAAAATAGGCTTTCACATTCAATTAGATCTCTGTACTTGAAAAGCAATGTGCAGGAAATCTGCTTATTTATGTATGCTAATAGGCCTCATGCATTTCCCATGGTGTCGGTTTCCCAAATGTGCTAAATATTTCACAGCATGAGATACCATTTTACTGAAGAAATTAAAAACAAGTTGTTAATTACAGAACAATTTCCACAATTTGTCTGCTCTGTTAAAATAATTTAGTTTCTAAGACCACTTAAGACTGAATTTTTGATCTGTTTTACCTCCTTCCAAAAAATGCATCTAAACAAATTGAACTGAAGATCTGATCAGTACAAAACTGACTAAATAGACCTGACTAGGTTGGGTATTTCTGTTCTTTATAATATTGCATAAATTAGTTTTTGGACATTTTAGAGTAAAAAAGGTTTACTTTTATATAGCACCTTATGATATCCCTCAGTAACATCTTAAAGTACACAAGATCCAGTAGCCTTAATTTTCAGGTTGACTTTAAGGAATGTGAAAAGGAAATCTCCTTGTATGAGAAAAATGGTAAGACCAAGAACACAAGGGTAGAGCACGCAGGCTGGATGGTGGGAGGTCCAGTCCTGTTGTAGGGCTGGACCACATAAACATGCCTTGAACGGGCAAACCGCTGCAGCTCATCGGCTCAGAGCCGACGCAATATCGGGCGGGTCGAAGGCTGATCCAGCCCACAGGAAGGTAGATCCGAGGATGGGGTGGGGGGAGGCGCAGACTGATCGCAGAGGGGAGGAGCACCTGGGCCCACATTATTCTTGTGGAGCCCAGAGATGCACTCCTGCTCCTCCTAGCCCCACAAAATCGATTTTTCACTTACCTTTTTGCGGCCTCATCCTCTGCACTGCCCGGCACAACTGGGCAGAGTGTACATGACGTATACTCCGCCCAGTTGACCTTTGAAATTGCACTGGTTTCTTATGTTTGCATAGAGTAATAAGGCTCCCATCTGATTCAGGCCTGTGCCGTCCGACAGAAGGCTTCAATTAATATGGCTATGGAGCAGGAACGGGGCGGTAAGTTCACCACACCTATTTGAACTCCGCAACCACCCCATTTGCGCCAGGAGGGCCAATTTTAAATTGGCCCTACAATGTCCATTAAAGATCAAAATGATTTAAAAGCTTTGTAGAATTATTCTAAAAGATACAGGCCCCAAAAATTCTCGGAGACGGAATTCCAGTGTAAGTGCTGGGACGCACCCTCTATGAACTGATAGCGCTGATCCTCTCAAGAGTGTGTGGGATCAGGAAAAGATTCCATC
The DNA here is from genome assembly GCF_035084215.1 of Heptranchias perlo. NCBI lineage: Eukaryota > Metazoa > Chordata > Chondrichthyes > Hexanchiformes > Hexanchidae > Heptranchias > Heptranchias perlo. Next base: position 95,429,181 of record NC_090325.1, on the reverse strand, counting down.
ATTCAAATATCAGGCGCCCAAGCTACAAGAGACACATTTCAGGCACCTGACAATCAGGGAAGGCCAATAGTTCTGGTGCAAGGGCTATCTGCTTCATCAAACCACATCTGTGGTTGTAAAGGATGGACTCTGGAAGGGAGAAGACTATCCTCAACAAGTGAACTGGTCTGTATGAGTGAAATGCACAGAGCTCAAGAGAAAAAGATGATTTCTCCTGGCTGAAGTATTCATTTGATGGACAGGAATAGTGTTCATACTATGCTGAAGTTCCTGAGGTTTTCTTGTGAGGCTAAGCCTTTTTGAGGATTCCCATTTGTCTGTTTTTCCAATTTTCTTCACTTCTTACTTGCCCCAGTGTAGATTAGATATGAGGTAAAACATTAAGGCATTAACCAGGTTAAGAAAATGGGACAAATAAGAACATAAGAACATACAAAATAGGAGCAGGAGTAGGCCATACGACCCCTCGAACCTGCTCCACCATTCAATCAGATCATGGCTGATCTTCGACCTCAACTCCACTTTCCTGCCCGATCCCCATATCTCTTAATAAGATACAAGGAAAAAGTTGGAAATGCTGTAAATCTGAAATAAAAACAGAAAACACTGGAAGTACACTGCAGGTCAGTCGGCAACTGTAATTAAAGGGGTATGGGGAAAAAGCGGGAACAGGGTACTGAGTTAGACGATCAGCCATGATCATTTTGAATGGCGGAGCAGGCCCGAAGGGCCAAATGGCCTACTCTTGCTCCTATTTTCTACGTTTCTATGTAAGAGACGGGCTCCAATGAAGGGTCCAAACCTGAAACATCATAACCTGCCTTTTCTCTATTCAGATGCTGATTGGCCTGCTGGGCATTTCCAGCATTTTCTGTATTTAGCTTAAATAAATGAGTTACTGCCTGACTGAAAGTTATGCTGGCAAGACTTTGGTGCAAGGACCTTAAGCACTCACACCAGACGATCACCAACAGAAAATTTCCTCAACAGCTATTAATGAAAAGGAATGAATGATTGTAACTGAAGAGAATCTTTATAGAATAGATGAGATTGGGCAGCATGAAGACCTGTTCCATACACAGAGTAGATACATGGAGTTATCTCCTAGCAAAAGTATTTATCACTGTGTTGATTTAGCCTTTCAAAAAATCTGAATGCTTGCCCTCAGTACCACTGGTCCAGGGATGGGTAAAAAGTGCACCTGAAGTTCTCCGGCGACCACTGTGGGAAAGTGCGCATGTGTGGGTGTTGGGGGTAAGAACAGAATTGACCTCAGCTGTGATGCCCTCCATGGTTGAATAGCCTACCAATACTCAGAGATGGCCGACACTTTGCAAGGCCCAATGCAGCAGATGTCCTGTGACACCTTTAGCCTTAATCGGCAAAACTTAAACTTTTATGTGGATCTGCCAAATCATTCGCTAGGGCTGATTCCCCAGTGAGGTGCCCTGGTGAAGAATGGTTCTCGCGGGGAGTGCTGGAGAGCAAAATCTGATTCCTCATCCATTTAAATGGCAGAAAATTAGGGGATGCTGGCTCATAATTTCCCGACCAGAGTTCATTGTAAATACCATTCATGGCCAACTGCACCTGATCAGGGAATCAGTCCTTATTCAGGGGATTTGTTCACCACTGTATATGACTCCATGTGACCCTTCCCACTTAGTCTGTTTCTCAAGTATTCCTCCTACAATCTACTGGCTTTTAAAATTGAAGCTTGGCCTCACATAACTGCTACATCGTCATTCATCCTATATTCTTTCCTACTTTTTCAACCTGTTAGGGTTCTGGATCAGTCCTTCAGTCCCTCACCCATGTTTCTAAGCTAATAAAAGTAACTTCAATATTTTAAAATTAACTTCTCCTACACCTTGAACACCTATGAATGTAAGTGTTGAATGGTTATTGAATTAAATACAAAGTCTTAAGCCTAGATGTGAACTACAAGAATTGGTAAGACATAAATTTATAATTAGTAACACAGCTCATATATACAACTACCCAAAAAACATCACTTTTTTTTTACCAGTTTGTTTACCGGCAATGATCAAACTCCATTTCCTCTCTCGGATCACCTGTCTGTTTTATCAGATATGCTTTCAGCACCACCACAAATGTCCTTGGCTGCAGGCCAGGCCTCTTCTAAACACGCACAGAACTTAACCGACTGCTGAAGCAAATCATGCCCTTTCAAAAAAAAATGTTCTTGGGACGTGAAGGAAGGGGCAAGGCCACATTAATTGTCCATCTCTAGTTACCCTGAGAAGGTGGTGGTGGAAGTTCTTCTTCACAGAGTGATCAATACATGGAATCGACTTAAAGATGGAACAAATCCTGCAATCATGCAGGAACCAAAAGATGCTGCAATTGGAGAACTTTAGCATATTTCTGGATAGTTGAACTGCAATAGGTTGAATGGCCTCCCTCATCCCTAATTATCTTGTGATCTTGTGACAATATGTACAATTTCACTTATCACACCAGTGCCTTTCAAATCATCAGGGACTACTATTATCACCATCTCTCCTCTGCACAACATTCACTCATTGTCAATGGTTGTGTTTCCTCGGGATCTCCCCAAATGCCCTTCAAAACTGCCATCATTATTCCCTCCTCAAAAAACCAACCCAGATCCTGTGTCCTGACTAACTACTAACATATTTTAAATCGTCCTTTCCTCTCTAAGGTCCTTGGACTTGTTTTTATCCACCTACATACTCATTTCTACCAATCAATCCCGATTCAAATCTCCGAAGTCCAGTTTCCACCCTGCCCAATGCACTGAAACTGCCTTGTTCAAAGTCGCCAATGACAACCTTTGTGTGTGCGATCATGGTGTGCCATTCTTGCCCAATTCAGTTTGCATGATGATGGGAATTAAGATAATTGATTCATTAGAAAGACACCACATTAATTTACACGTCCAATTTATTTGTGAGAAATTAAACAACCCTACTATACTAATTGATCTTCAGAAAAACAAGTGATGCATTTATTAAAAAAAAGTTGTATTTTCATTTTAGACAAATTTAGGGTGAAACATTGCTCAGAATCCAATTTAATCGATTAGGGCCTAATTAAACAGATGTATGATAATTGGTCACAGCTCTTGTAAAATAAGGTTAGAAATTCAGTGGAGTCTGCTTAAAGGGGAATTGTCCTAATGAAAACGTGTTTGGTAAACATTTTTCTCTCTTTGTAAACATAATTTGCATAATTTGAGTCACTGTACTTGAATGCATAATGCGTAGTGATATCCCACTGCAATGAGCTGGTAAACCTGCAATTTACCAGCTCGTTGCAGGAAGATATCACAATACCCTTCATACCCCTTCCTTCTCCTGCAAGTGCTCCTTTATCCACAGCCGAACATGCAGGAACACAATGAAAGTAGTACATTCGTTACTAGCACTTGTCCTCAATCCCCATAAGGAATGCCTTCTGAAACCAGAATCCATATGATGGCACGCACACTGCCTTCACTCTTGCTACTTCCTTCTTAAAGGGGAAATGGGCCACCACCAATGACAAAGGGGTACCACCTCAATCCAGAAGGCTCCTGCTGCAAATCCTCAGCCAGCCACCTCAGAACCTCCTGCCACTGTAAGAGAAGTAGGAGATCAGAATTGAATGGGAACACAAGAGTAGGCACCAAAGGGAGGCACAATGATTTTCAACAGTACAAAGGTAGTCAGATTGTTTTGCAGTGATATGGGGCTCAATTTTGAAATGGTGGCGGGTTGGCAGCAGGGGTGGGGGGGTGAAGGTGCGCGTGGCAAACCCAAATAAACAGAACTTACCATTTCCAACGCAATCGCATGATGATTGCTGATGGTTAATGTGCTCTCCGGGTTTCGTGCCGGAGCTGCAATGCGAGGTGGGGTGGACAAGAAAGAGAGAGAGCGAGACGTCATCCAGCGCTGGACTGGAAGATCGGGGAGAGTGGAATATCGGGGTGGGGGGGGAGAGTGGAAGGTCAGGGGGACATCGGGAGGACATCAGGGGGTAAAGAGGGGTATATCGGGGGGTGAAGAGGGGGACATCGGGGGGGGTGAAGAGGGGGACATCGGGAGGACATTGGGGGGGTGAAGAGGGAGATATCGGGGGGTGAAGAGGGGGACATCAGGAGTACATCGGGGGGGGTGGTGAAGAGGGGGACATCGAAGAGGGAGACTTTGGACATCGGAGCAGGGTGGAAAGGTAGGTTGATTTTGTGTTTTTAACTTCCTTCTATGGTTTTTGATGTACTTTATTTTGTTTCTTTTTCCCTGATCTGGCCCGTCAGGTGTGAAACAGAAGCGGTGGGCAAGCCGTCCAGGTAAGTTAAAAATCGTTAGAATCACTTAATCTGTCACAAGTAAAGTGCCTAAAGTACCTCAATGAGGTACATTTAGCTCTTTCACTGTCATCCCGCCGGCTTTAATTGCGCACACAGGTGGGTCCCTGGGAAACTCGGAGGTCGGCGGGTTGGAGCCGGCTTCCGAACCCGAACGGAATTTCCGTGATTTTCGGAGCCCCCGGCCCCAATGCACCCGCAAGTTCCCCGTAAAATTGAGCCCATGATTTTGTCACTGATTGGATATATGTAGAATGATTTGGGGCAAGGTATGTGTGATAGATTAGGGGAATGATTTCCAAAATGGAGCCTTAACAGTTCTGCAGGAGAGCTGCATGTCAGCAAGTGACTAAGTTGAGTTTGTTGCCAAAGGGGCATTGTGATAGCAGGACTCATTTGGCAGAGAGTACAGATCTTATTCAGTTGAAGGTCTGCCTTATAACTGTCTCTGCTGCTGTCTGGTAGCTGGACAAATCAGTTGTTGCTCCACAATGGAATGTTGGCTTTTATTGCTAGGGGGATAGAATATAAAAACAGGGAGGTATTGCTGCAGTTATATAAGGTATTGGTGAGACCGCACCTGGAATACTGCATACAGTTTTGGTGTCCATACTTAAGAAAAGACATACTTGCTCTCGAGGCAGTACAAAGAAGGTTCACTCGGTTAATCCCGGGGATGAGGGGGCGGACATATGAGGAGAGGTTGAGTAGATTGGAACTCTACTCATTGGAGTTCAGAAGAATGAGAGGCGATCTTATTGAAACATATAAGATTGTGAAGGGGCTTTATCGGGTGGATGCGGTAAGGATGTTCCCAAGGATGGGTGAAACTAGAACTAGGGGGCATAATCTTAGAATAAGGGGCTGCTCTTTCAAAACTGAGATGAGGAGAAACTTCTTCACTCAGAGGGTGGTAGGTCTGTGGAATTTGCTGCCCCAGGAAGCTGTGGAAGCTACATCATTAAATAAATTTAAAACAGAAATAGACAGTTTCCTAGAAGTAAAGGGAATTAGGGGTTACGGAGAGCGGGCAGGAAATTGGACATGAATTTAGATTTGAGGTTAGGATCAGATCAGCCATGATCTTATTGAATGGCGGAGCAGGCTCGAGGGGCCGATTGGCCTACTCCTGCTCCTATTTCTTATGTTCTTATGTTCTTAATGGAATTTCGGCCTTCTCAAGCACTGCCGAGAGGTCACAGTGAAGTAGTCCTGTCTGAATCTGCAGATAAGGAGGCAGGCATACCCATGGGTAAGTGTCAGAGCCCACTAACATGATTGTTCAGCCTGACATCTTTCCTGTGCACCTCCTGACCATTCTCTTCTTTTTTGTCATAGCAGAGAAACGGGTGAAACATAAGAGAGACCCCATTGGCTCCTGAGGTCCAGTCTGCAAGATTGAACTTAAAAACTTTAAATAAAAACTTAAAGAAACTCTTTTAAAAAAAACTTATCTGGCACTTGCTCAGGTCCCTTGTGCCTTCAGCTCTGCAGGACCTCTGAACCAACATAAGCGGGCCTCAAAACCTCGTCCACTGAGGAGTTCTTTTTAGGAGGCAGGCCAGGGACAGCAGGAGAGGGAAATTGGCCACTGCAGTAATCCATACCCACTCACATGTGATGGGGTAGGAAAGCAGTAGCCATTGAAGTCTGGCCCAAGTGGGGCAGAGGCAGTTTCTCCAGCAGTGTATCAGCAATGTGTCTCCCCACCACATTTTCCTCTGTTTTGTGCTCCAAGTCCATCTGAAAAATTGATGGGTGCCTGCAGCAAAATTTAGCTCATAGAGTAGGATAAAATGCATGTTTAAACTTTCTGAGCTGTGTCTCTTTATCTCTTTTTGATCCTATTTTCAATGTTTCGATTTTCAATGATGGGAAGGAAACCTGCTATCCTTACCCAGACTGGCCTACATGTGACTCCAGTTGACTATATGTGACATGCTTGACTCTTAACTGCCCTCTGAAGTGGCCTAGCAACCCATTCAGTTATATCTAACCAACTAGGGATGGGCAATAAATGCCAACCTTGCCAACAACGCCCACATCCCAAGGATGTATTAAAAAAAAGACAATTTGGTGATATTTAGGGGGTTAAGTTGGATAACCCCTGAAACGGGCATGGGGATCGCAGTCTGCAATTACCCAGCATCCCTTCATTGCGCTGCAGGCAGTATGTTACATTTGTGCTGCCTGCTGTTTAAAATGATTGCCACGTGCAGCCAGTGCTACCTGCACTGTTCATTGGCTGCACACATCAACAGGGGGCCCTGATAGCCAGAGTGGCTAGAGCTATTTAAAGGCAGCCTGCACCTCTTAAAGGGGAGGTGCACTGTGGTTGATGGAATTGGTGTCAGGAAGTGGATTGCTTTGGAAGACGTTTTGTGAAGATGGCTCAACCTGCGAGAGAGCGTGAACCAACGTTCTCCGATAATACACTGAAGGCCTGGGTGCAAGAGGTGGAGTCAAGGAAGAACATCCTGTATCCTTAGGGGGAGGCAGGAGGCCCTCCAGACATATGCTCAGGAGACAGTGGGAGGAAGTAGCGAAGGAAGTCAATGTCAGGAGCACAGCTCATAGAACATAAGGACATAAGAATCCCGGCCCCTAGGGACTAAAATCAATAAAGCTTTGGAAAAGGAGGCCCGCTTTTAATGCCTGACCCGCCTCCTGAGAGAGGGTTGGTTGCCCGCCCCTCGTCCCGCCCCAGTGAAAACCGGAAATAGGTGGGTTGGAGAACATAAGAAAATAAGGAATAGGAGCAGGAGCAGGCCATACGCCCCCTCAAGCCTGCTCCACCATTCAATAAGATTATGGCTGATCTTCAACTTCAACTCCACTTTCCTGCCTGATCCCCATATCCCCTGATTCCCCTAGAGTCCAAAAATTTATCTATCTCAGCCTTGAATATAATCAACAACTGAGCATCCACAGCTTCTGGGGTAGAGAATTCCAAAGATTCACAATACCCTCTGACTGAAGAAATGCTTCCTCATCTCAGTCTTAAATGGCCGACCCCTTATCCTGCGACTATGCCCTCTAGTTCTAGGCTCGCCAGCCAGGGAAACAACCTCTCAACCTCTACCCTGTTAAGCCCCCTCAGAATCTTATATGTTTCTATGAGATCACCTCTCATTCTTCTAAACTCCAGACAGTATAGGCCCATTCTACTCAACCTTTCTTCATAGGACAACCCTCTCATCCCAGGAATCAATCTAGTGAACCTTCGTTGCACCGTCTCTAAGGCAGGTGTATCCTTCCTTAGATAAGGAGATAAGGAGACCAAAACTGTACACAGTACTCCAGGTGAGGTCTCACCAAAACCCTGTACAATTGTAGTAAGACTTCCTTACTCTTGTACTCCAACCCCCTTGCAATAAAGGCCAATATGCCATTTGACTTCCTAATAGCCTGTTGTATCTGTATACTAACTTTTTGTGTTTCTCGTACCAGGACACCCAAGTTTCATCTGGACACCAACATTTAATAGTTTCTCACCATTTAAAAAATATTTTGTTTTTCTATTCTTCCTACCAAAGTGAATAACCTCACATTTCCCCACATTATACTCCATCTGCCACCTTCTTGTCCACTCACTTAACCTGTCTATTTCCCTTTACAGACACTTTGTGTCCTCCTCATAGCTTACTTTCCCATCTTGCTTTGTATCTTCAGCAAACTTAGATACATTACACTCGGTCCCTTTATCCAAGTCATTAATATACATTGTAAATAGCTGAGGCCTAAGCACCGATCCTTGCAGCACCCCACTAGTTACAGCCTGCCAACCTGAGAATGACCCGTTTATCCCTTCTCTCTGTTTTCTGTCCATTAACCAATCATCTATCCATGATAATATGTTACCCCCAACCCCATCAACCCTTACCTTGTGTAACAACCTTTTATGTGGCAACTTATCAAATGCCTTTTGAAAATCCAAGTATGTTACATCCACTGGTTCCCCTTTATCTACACTGCTAGTTACATCCTTGTGAAGCATGATTTCCTTTTCATAAAACCATGTTGACTCTGCCTAAACTTATTATAATGTGCCCTGTCACCATTTCCTTAATAATGGATTTCAGCATTTTCCTGATGACTGATATTCAAGGCTGAGATAGAAAAAATTTTGGACTCTAGGGGAATCAAGGAATATGGGGATCAGGCAGGAAAGTTGGGTTGAGGTTGAAGGTCAGCCATGATCTGATTGACTTTCGGAGCAGGCACGAGGAGCCGTATGGCCTACTCCTGCTCCTATTTCTTATGTTCTTATGTTCTTGGAGCTATGCACCTGGCATTTACCTCCGGCGCTACTTCCTCCCACTGCCTCCTGACTGTCTGGAGGGCCTTCTGCCCCCACCTACGGATACAGGATGTCCCTCCCTCTCTGCACACATGGATGCAGTGCAGGAAGAAGTTCAATGATCTGACACGAGCTGTCAAGGTGAGTGAGTTCAACCTTCAAAAGACATATCCTACCAACTGCACCACTAGCCTCCTCCACTGATTAATTCACTACACCCCCATCACCCACCTACCAACCATCTCTTCACTCATTACTCAACCCTTCAATTCATATGCTTTGCCTTACCTTCACACACTTCACATTGTTGCAAGACTCACACCCACAACTCACAGTTGACACACACACTGGCAGATATTCAACCATGACAGCCACATCACCCAAACACATTGCAAGACACTCACTGACATTCTTCCCTCTTTCTTGCAGGAGAAGATGGTGCATAACATTAGGCAGCAAGAAAGAACTGGAGGAGGACAAATGCACCTACATGTTTTAACCCATGGAGGAGACAGTGCTGGCCATCATTGGGCGGCCATAGTTGAGGCCGTGGCCACTGGCGGCGCTGGAGGTATCGATGATGAGGGTCTCTGTATACCTAATCCTCCTTCTCGCTTCCCACTTCACCCTCATCCCACAATCTTTTCTGACTCATGTGCTGCTGATGGTGTAAGCACGCACTTTCTCCTCTCCCTTCACCACAACCCAACCCTTGTCCCTTTTTCATTTCAGATACCCAAGAACTGGAACCCTCCCGTCAGAGGAAGAAGACAGTGATGATGAAGAGACACCGTCACTCAATCTTACACTCGCAGTCACCAGCTCAGAGACTGTCACCACTTTAGAGGCTAGGATAAACGAGGGATCTGCACGTGGTGAGATACCAGGCAGGAGCCGGGGCGAGGGGAAAGGATGCTGCAGGTCCAGCTTGCCGGATGGCGAGGATGGACACTAGTTCAGCTGCAAAGGTTTCAGATGATGACTTTGATGGGCCAGGCTACAGAAGAAGGCTGATGGGCGTACACAACCAAATGCTTGGTGCACTGGAAAGCCTGTCAGAAAGCTTGCGCACAATGTCAAGGAGCATGGAGGAGTCCAGCTCCAACTTGGCGCAGGGCTTTACGCAAAGCTTGGAGCCCAATGTTTGCAACAAGGAACAGGTGGTCACCTCCATCAGCACACCTGTGGAACTTCCCATGATGCAGCATCCTCCTCCACTTCCTCCTCCGCCTCCTCCTCTGCTTCTTCCTACTCTTTCTCTGCCTCTTCCTCTTGCTCAGGTTCTCACCTGATAGGTGGTAGCAAGGGCTGTTCCCTCATAATGGCCAGGTTGTGCTGCAATACGACCACAAATCTTGATACCCGCTCAGCTGAGTACTGCAGGGCTCCTCCAGAGCGATCCAGGCAGTGGAAGCATTGCTTGAGGATGCCAATGGTGTGTTCTATGATGTTCCGTGTGGTAGCATGGCTCTTATTGAATGCCTGTTGTGCACGTGTGCATGGGTTCCTGACCGGAGTCATGAGCCATGTCATGAGGGAATAACCCTTGTCGCCCAATAGCCAGCTTTTGACTTGCTGTGCTGGCTCAAATACAGGTGGAACAGAGGACTGCCGCAGAATGAACGAATCATGACTGCTGCCAGGATAGTGGCCACACACCAGCTGCACATTGAGGGAGTGGAATCCCTTTCTGTTGATGAATATGTTTGAGTTCAGATGAGGAGTACACATGGCAATATGCGTGCAGTCAATGGCACCCTGCACATGGGGAAGCCTGCAATCTAAGCAAAACCTCATGTTCGCTCCTCCTGTTTGTCACTGGCAAGAGGGAATAAGATGAATGTGTTTCTCATTGTATAGAGAGCCTCAGTGACCTCCTTTATACGACAGCGCACGGCAAACACCAAGATGTTGCTCATATCTCCAGCAGCAGCCTGAAAGGAGCCAGAACCATAAAAATTAAGCCCCACGGTTACCTTGACAGCCTCAGGCAATGCTGTCCTTGCTCTGCTTTGAAGCTGCAGTTGTGGTTGCAGCAGTTGATAAATTTCAGTCACGACCTCTTTAGTGATCTGAAGACATCAGATGCACTGGTCATCACTGAAGTTGAGGTAAGAGAACTGGTCTCTGAGGACCCTCCTGCTGAGTGCTCTGCTCCTCCTCCTCCTCCTCCTCCCCCTTCTAGCAGCTTGTCCTGCTCTGCGTGGCCTCTCTTCATTCGTCCAGTCATGTTCAATTCTAGAGGAAGCCGAAACAGGCCACCCATGTCTGGAAACAACTTTTCTCAGCACAATATTTTAAATGCCACTAAAACTACTGCAAGACAAGCAAAACCACTCCAATTAGAATACTGAAGCATAAGCCAAGTATGGCTTAACTAAGGGAGTAGCGGAGAGTGCAGAGTGAGTGTGGGAATCCCCCCCAGTGGCCCGGTATAAGGGAGGAGCGGAGAGTGGAGAGTGAGTGTGGGAATCCCCCCCCAGTGACACGGTATAAGGGAGTAGCGGAGAGTGCAGAGTAAGTGTGGGAATCCACCCCAGTGGCCCGGTATAAGGGAGTAGCGGAGAGTGGAGAGTGAGTGTGGGAATCCCCCCCAGTGACCCGGTAAAAGGGAGTAGCGGAGAGTGGAGAGTGAGTGTGGGAATCCCCCCCAGTGACCCGGAATAAGGGAATAGCGGAGAGTGGAGAGTGAGTGTGGGAATCCTCCCCAGTGACCCGGTATAAGGGAGTAGCGGAGAGTGCAGAGTGAGTGTGGGAATCCCCCCCGGTGACCCGGTATAAGGGAGTAGCGGAGAGTGCAGAGTAAGTGTGGGAATCCCCCCCAGTGGCCCAGTATAAGGGAGTAGTGGAGAGTGGAGAGTGAGTGTGGGAATTCCCCCCCAGTGACCCGGTATAAGGGAGTAGCGGAGAGTGGAGAGTGAGTGTGGGAATCCCCCCAGGTGACCCGGTATAAGGGAATAGCGGAGAGTGCAGAGTGAGTGTGGGAATCCCCCCCAGTGACCCGGAATAAGGGAATAGCGGAGAGTGGAGAGTGAGTGTGGGAATCCTCCCCAGTGACCCGGTATAAGGGAGGAGCGGAGAGTGCAGAGTGAGTGTGGGAATCCCCCCCGGTGACCCGGTATAAGGGAGTAGCGGAGAGTGCAGAGTAAGTGTGGGAATCCCCCCGAGTGGCCCGGTATAAGGGAGTAGTGGAGAGTGGAGAGTGAGTGTGGGAATCCCCCCCCCAGTGACCCGGTATAAGGGAGTAGCGGAGAGTGCAGATTAAGTGTGGGAATCCCCCCCAGTGACCCGGTACAAGGGAGTAGCAGAGAGTGGGGAGTGAGTGTGGGAATCCCCCCCAGTGACCCAGTATAAGGGAGTAGCGGAGAGTGGAGAGTGAGTGTGGGAATCCCCCCCAGTGACCCGGTATAAGGGAGTAGCGGAGAGTGCAGAGTGAGTGTGGGAATCCACCCCGGTGACCGGGTATAAGGGAGTAGCGGAGAGTGCAGAGTAAGTGTGGGAATCCCCCCCAGTGGCCTGGTATAAGGGAGTAGCGGAGAGTGGAGAGTGAGTGTGGGAATCCCCCGCAGTGACCCGGTATAAGGGAGTAGCGGAGAGTGCAGAGTGAGTGTGGGAATCCCCCCCAGTGACCCGGTATAAGGGAGTAGCGGAGAGTGGAGAGTGAGTGTGGGAATCCCCCCCAGTGACCCGGTATAAGGGAGTAGCGGAGAGTGGAGAGTGAGTGTGGGAATCCCCCCCGGTGACCTGGTATAAGGGAGTAGCGGAGAGTGCAGAGTGAGTGTGGGAATCCCCCCCAGTGGCCCCGGTATAAGGGAGTAGCGGAGAGTGGGGAGTGAATGTGGGAATCCCCCCCCAGTGACCCGGTATAAGGGAGTAGCGGAGAGTGGAGAGTGAGTGTGGGAATCCCCCCCGGTGACCTGGTATAAGGGAGCAGCGGAGAGTGCAGAGTGAGTGTGGGAATCCTCCCCAGTGGCCCGGTATAAGGGAGTAGCGGAGAGTGGAGAGTGAGTGTGGGAATCCCCCCCAGTGGCCCCGGTATAAGGGAGTAGCGGAGAGTGGGGAGTGAGTGTGGGAATCCCCCCGCAGTGACCCGGTATAAGGGAGTAGCGGAGAGTGGAGAGTGAGTGTGGGAATCCACCCCGGTGACCTGGTATAAGGGAGTAGCGGAGAGTGGAGAGTGAGTGTGGGAATCCCCCCCGGTGACCTGGTATAAGGGAGTAGCGGAGAGTGCAGAGTGAGTGTGGGAATCCCCCCCAGTGGCCCCGGTATAAGGGAGTAGCGGAGAGTGGGGAGTGAGTGTGGGAATCCCCCCCCAGTGACCCGGTATAAGGGAATAGCGGAGAGTGGAGAGTGAGTGTGGGAATCCCCTCCCGGTGACCTGGTATAAGGGAGTAGCGGAGAGTGCAGAGTGAGTGTGGGAATCCGCCCCAGTGATCCGGTATAAGGGAGCAGCGGAGAGTGGAGAGTGAGTGCGGGAATCCCCCCCAGTGACCTGGTATAAGGGAGTAGCGGAGAGTGCAGAGTAAGTGTGGGAATCCCCCCCAGTGGCCCGGTATAAGGGAGCAGCGGAGAGTGGAGAGTGAGTGTGGGAATCCCCACCAGTGACCCGGTATAAGGGAGTAGCGGAGAGTGCAGAGTGAGTGTGGGAATCCCCCCCGGTGACCCGGTATAAGGGAGTAGCGGAGAGTGCAGAGTGAGTGTGGGAATCCCCCCCGTTGAACCGGTATAAGGGAGTAGCGGAGAGTGCAGAGTAAGTGTGGGAATCCCCCCCAGTGGCCCGGTATAAGGGAGTAGCGGAGAGTGGAGAGTGAGTGTGGGAATCCCCCCCCAGTGACCCGGTATAAGGGAGTAGCGGAGAGTGCAGAGTAAGTGTGGGAATCCCCCCCAGTGGCCCGGTATAAGGGAGTCGCGGAGAGTGGGGAGTGAGTGTGGGAATCCCCCCCAGTGACCCAGTATAAGGGAGTAGCGGAGAGTGCAGAGTGAGTGTGGGAATCCCCCCCAGTGACCCGGTATAAGGGAGTAGCGGAGAGTGCAGAGTGAGTGTGGGAATCCCCCCCAGTGGCCCCGGTATAAGGGAGCAGCGGAGAGTGGAGAGTGAGTGTGGGAATCCCCCCCCAGTGACCCGGTATAAGGGAGTAGCGGAGAGAGGAGAGTGAGTGTGGGAATCCCCCCCGGTGACCCGGTATAAGGGAGTAGCGGAGAGTGAGTGTGGGAATCCCCCCCAGTGGCCCCGGTATAAGGGAGCAGCGGAGAGTGGAGAGTGAGTGTGGGAATCCCCCCCCAGTGACCCGGTATAAGGGAGTAGCGGAGAGAGGAGAGTGAGTGTGGGAATCCCCCCCGGTGACCCGGTATAAGGGAGTAGCGGAGAGTGAGTGTGGGAATCCCCCCCGGTGACCCGGTATAAGGGAGTAGCGGAGAGTGCAGAGTGAGTGTGGGAATCCCCCCCCAGTGACCCGGTATAAGGGAGTAGCGGAGAGTGCAGAGTGAGTGTGGGAATCCCCCCCGGTGACCCGGTATAAGGGAGTAGCGGAGAGTGCAGAGTGAGTGTGGGAATCCCCCCCAGTGACCCGGTATAAGGGAGTAGCGGAGAGTGAGTGTGGGAATCCCCCCCGGTGACCCGGTATAAGGGAGTAGCGGAGAGTGAGTGTGAGAATCCCCCCCGGTGACCTGGTATAAGGGAGTAGCGGAGAGTGGAGAGTGAGTGTGGGAATCCCCCCCAGTGACCCGGTATAAGGGAGTAGCGGAGAGTGGAGAGTGAGTGTGCGAATCCCCCCCAGTGGCCCCGGTATAAGGGAGTAGCGGAGAGTGCAGAGTGAGTGTGGGAATCCCCCCCCAGTGACCCGGTATGAGGGAGTAGCGGAGAGTGCAGAGTGAGTGTGGGAATCCCCCCCGGTGATCCGGTATAAGGGAGCAGCGGAGAGTGCAGAGTGAGTGTGGGAAACCCCCCCGGTGACCCGGTATAAGGGAGTAGCGGAGAGTGCAGAGTGAGTGTGGGAATCCCCCCCCAGTGACCCGGTATAAGGGAGTAGCGGAGAGTGGAGAGTGAGTGTGGGAATCCCCCCCAGTGACCCGGTATAAGGGAGGAGCGGATAGTGCAGAGTGAGTGTGCGAATCCCCCCCAGTGGCCCCGGTATAAGGGAGTAGCGGAGAGTGGGGAGTGAGTGTGGGAATCCACCCCCAGTGACCCGGTATAAGGGAGTAGCGGAGAGTGGAGAGTGAGTGTGGGAATCCCCCCTGGTGACCCGGTATAAGGGAATAGCGGAGAGTGCAGAGTGAGTGTGGGAATCCCCCCCAGTGACCCGGTATAAGGGAGTAGCGGAGAGTGGAGAGTGAGTGTGGGAATCCCCCCCAGTGAGCCGGTATAAGGGAGTAGCGGAGAGAGGAGAGTGAGTGTGGGAATCCCCCCCGGTGACCCGGTATAAGGGAGTAGCGGAGAGTGAGTGTGGGAATCCCCAACGGTTACCTGGTATAAGGGAGCAGCGGAGAGTGCAGAGTGAGTGTGGGAATCCCCCCTGGTGACCCGGTATAAGGGAGTAGCGGAGAGTGCAGAGTGAGTGTGGGAATCCCCCCCAGTGACCCGGTATAAGGGAGTAGCGGAGAGTGGAGAGTGAGTGTGGGAATCCCCCCCCAGTGACCCGGTATAAGGGAGTAGCGGAGAGTGCAGAGTGAGTGTGGGAGTCCGCCCCAGTGACCCGGTATAAGGGAGTAGCGGAGAGTGCAGAGTGAGTGTGGGAATCCCCCCCGGTGATCCGGTATAAGGGAGCAGCGGAGAGTGCAGAGTGAGTGTGGGAAACCCCCCCGGTGACCCGGTATAAGGGAGTAGCGGAGAGTGCAGAGTGAGTGTGGGAATCCCCCCCCAGTGACCCGGTATAAGGGAGTAGCGGAGAGTGGAGAGTGAGTGTGGGAATCCCCCCAAGTGACCCGGTAAAAGTGAGGAGCGGAGAGTGGAGAGTGAGTGTGGGAATCCCCCCCAGTGACCCGGTATAAGGGAGTAGCGGAGAGTGCAGAGTGAGTGTGGGAATCCCCCCCAGTGGCCCCGGTATGAGGGAGCAGCGGAGAGTGGGGAGTGAGTGTGGGAATCCCCCCCCAGTGACCCGGTATAAGGGAGTAGCGGAGAGTGGAGAGTGAGTGTGGGAATCCCCCTCCGGTGACCCGGTATAAGCGAGTAGCGGAGAGTGCAGAGTGAGTGAGGGTATCCCCCCCGGTGACCCGGTATAAGGGAGTAGCGGAGAGTGCAGAGTAAGTGTGGGAATCCCCCCCAGTGGCCCGGTATAAGGGAGTAGTGGAGAGTGGAGAGTAAGTGTGGGAATCCCCCCCAGTGGCCCGGTATAAGGGAGTCGCGGAGAGTGGGGAGTGAGTGTGGGAATCCCCCCCGGTGACCTGGTATAAGGGAGTAGCGGAGAGTGGAGAGTGAGTGTGGGAATCCCCCCCAGTGGCCCCGGTATAAGGGAGTAGCGGAGAGTGGAGAGTGAGTGTGGGAATCCCCCCCAGTGACCCGGTATAAGGGAGTAGCGGAGAGTGCAGAGTGAGTGTGGGAATCCCCCCCAGTGACCCGGTATAAGGGAGTAGCGGAGAGTGGAGAGTGAGTGTGGGAATCCCCCCCCAGTGACCCGGTATAAGGGAGTAGCGGAGAGTGCAGAGTAAGTGTGGGAATCCCCCCCAGTGGCCCGGTATAAGGGAGTAGCGGAGAGTAGGGAGTGAGTGTGGGAATCCCCCCCAGTGACCCGCTATGAGGGAGTAGCGGAGAGTGGAGAGTGAGTGTGGGAATCCCCCCCAGTGACCCGGTGTAATGGAGTAGCGGAGAGTGCAGAGTGAGTGTGGGAATCCCCCCCAGTGGCCCCGGTATAAGGGAGTAGCGGGGAGTGGGGAGTGAGTGTGGGAATCCCCCCCCCCAGTGACCCGGTATAAGGGAGTAGCGGAGAGAGGAGAGTGAGTGTGGGAATCCCCCCCCAGTGACCCGATATAAGGGAGTAGCGGAGAGAGGAGAGTGAGTGTGGGAATCCCCCCCGGTGACCCGTTATAAGGGAGTAGCGGAGAGTGGAGAGTGAGTGTGGGAATCCCCCCCCAGTGACCCGGTATAAGGGAGTAGCGGAGAGTGCAGAGTAAGTGTGGGAATCCCCCCCAGTGACCCGGTATAAGGGAGTCGCGGAGAGTGAGTGTGGGAATCCCCCCCGGTGACCCGTTATAAGGGAGTAGCGGAGAGTGGAGAGTGGGTGTGTGAATCCCCCCCCAGTGACCCGGTATAAGGGAGTAGGGGAGAGTGCAGAGTAACTGTGGGAATTCCCCCCAGTGGCCCGGTATGAGGGAGTAGCGGAGAGTGGAGAGTGAGTGTGGGAATCCCACCCCGTGACCCGGTATAAGGGAGTAGCGGAGAGTGCAGAGTAAGTGTGGGAATCCCCCCCATTGGCCCGGTATAAGGGAGTAGCGGAGAGTGGAGAGTGAGTGTGGGAATCCCCCCCGGTGACCTGGTATAAGGGAGTAGCGGAGAGTGCAGTGTGAGTGTGGGAATCCCCCCCAGTGGCCCCGGTATAAGGGAGTAGCGGAGAGTGGGGAGTGAGTGTGGGAATCCCCCCCCAGTGACCGGGTATAAGGGAGTAGCGGAGAGAGGAGAGTGAGTGTGGGAATCCCCCCCGGTGACCCGGTATAAGGGAGTAGCGGAGAGTGAGTGTGGGAATCCCCCCCGGTGACCCGGTATAAGGGAGTAGCGGAGAGTGCAGAGTAAGTGTGGGAATCCCCCCCAGTGGCCCGGTATAAGGGAGTAGCGGAGAGTAGGGAGTGAGTGTGGGAATCCCCCCCAGTGACCCGCTATGAGGGAGTAGCGGAGAGTGGAGAGTGAGTGTGGGAATCCCCCCCAGTGACCCGGTGTAATGGAGTAGCGGAGAGTGCAGAGTGAGTGTGGGAATCCCCCCCAGTGGCCCCGGTATAAGGGAGTAGCGGGGAGTGGGGAGTGAGTGTGGGAATCCCCCCCCCAGTGACCCGGTATAAGGGAGTAGCGGAGAGAGGAGAGTGAGTGTGGGAATCCCCCCCCAGTGACCCGATATAAGGGAGTAGCGGAGAGAGGAGAGTGAGTGTGGGAATCCCCCCCGGTGACCCGTTATAAGGGAGTAGCGGAGAGTGGAGAGTGAGTGTGGGAATCCCCCCCCAGTGACCCGGTATAAGGGAGTAGCGGAGAGTGCAGAGTAAGTGTGGGAATCCCCCCCAGTGACCCGGTATAAGGGAGTCGCGGAGAGTGAGTGTGGGAATCCCCCCCGGTGACCCGTTATAAGGGAGTAGTGGAGAGTGGAGAGTGGGTGTGTGAATCCCCCCCCAGTGACCCGGTATAAGGGAGTAGGGGAGAGTGCAGAGTAACTGTGGGAATTCCCCCCAGTGGCCCGGTATGAGGGAGTAGCGGAGAGTGGAGAGTGAGTGTGGGAATCCCACCCCGTGACCCGGTATAAGGGAGTAGCGGAGAGTGCAGAGTAAGTGTGGGAATCCCCCCCATTGGCCCGGTATAAGGGAGTAGCGGAGAGTGGAGAGTGAGTGTGGGAATCCCCCCCGGTGACCTGGTATAAGGGAGTAGCGGAGAGTGCAGAGTGAGTGTGGGAATCCCCCCCGGTGACCCGGTATAAGGGAGTAGCGGAGAGTGCAGAGTAAGTGTGGGAATCCCCCCCAGTGGCCCAGTATAAGGGAGTAGTGGAGAGTGGAGAGTGAGTGTGGGAATTCCCCCCCAGTGACCCGGTATAAGGGAGTAGCGGAGAGTGGAGAGTGAGTGTGGGAATCCCCCCAGGTGACCCGGTATAAGGGAATAGCGGAGAGTGCAGAGTGAGTGTGGGAATCCCCCCCAGTGACCCGGAATAAGGGAATAGCGGAGAGTGGAGAGTGAGTGTGGGAATCCTCCCCAGTGACCCGGTATAAGGGAGGAGCGGAGAGTGCAGAGTGAGTGTGGGAATCCCCCCCGGTGACCCGGTATAAGGGAGTAGCGGAGAGTGCAGAGTAAGTGTGGGAATCCCCCCGAGTGGCCCGGTATAAGGGAGTAGTGGAGAGTGGAGAGTGAGTGTGGGAATCCCCCCCCCAGTGACCCGGTATAAGGGAGTAGCGGAGAGTGCAGATTAAGTGTGGGAATCCCCCCCAGTGACCCGGTACAAGGGAGTAGCAGAGAGTGGGGAGTGAGTGTGGGAATCCCCCCCAGTGACCCAGTATAAGGGAGTAGCGGAGAGTGGAGAGTGAGTGTGGGAATCCCCCCCAGTGACCCGGTATAAGGGAGTAGCGGAGAGTGCAGAGTGAGTGTGGGAATCCACCCCGGTGACCGGGTATAAGGGAGTAGCGGAGAGTGCAGAGTAAGTGTGGGAATCCCCCCCAGTGGCCTGGTATAAGGGAGTAGCGGAGAGTGGAGAGTGAGTGTGGGAATCCCCCGCAGTGACCCGGTATAAGGGAGTAGCGGAGAGTGCAGAGTGAGTGTGGGAATCCCCCCCAGTGACCCGGTATAAGGGAGTAGCGGAGAGTGGAGAGTGAGTGTGGGAATCCCCCCCAGTGACCCGGTATAAGGGAGTAGCGGAGAGTGGAGAGTGAGTGTGGGAATCCCCCCCGGTGACCTGGTATAAGGGAGTAGCGGAGAGTGCAGAGTGAGTGTGGGAATCCCCCCCAGTGGCCCCGGTATAAGGGAGTAGCGGAGAGTGGGGAGTGAATGTGGGAATCCCCCCCCAGTGACCCGGTATAAGGGAGTAGCGGAGAGTGGAGAGTGAGTGTGGGAATCCCCCCCGGTGACCTGGTATAAGGGAGCAGCGGAGAGTGCAGAGTGAGTGTGGGAATCCTCCCCAGTGGCCAGGTATAAGGGAGTAGCGGAGAGTGGAGAGTGAGTGTGGGAATCCCCCCCAGTGGCCCCGGTATAAGGGAGTAGCGGAGAGTGGGGAGTGAGTGTGGGAATCCCCCCGCAGTGACCCGGTATAAGGGAGTAGCGGAGAGTGGAGAGTGAGTGTGGGAATCCACCCCGGTGACCTGGTATAAGGGAGTAGCGGAGAGTGGAGAGTGAGTGTGGGAATCCCCCCCGGTGACCTGGTATAAGGGAGTAGCGGAGAGTGCAGAGTGAGTGTGGGAATCCCCCCCAGTGGCCCCGGTATAAGGGAGTAGCGGAGAGTGGGGAGTGAGTGTGGGAATCCCCCCCCAGTGACCCGGTATAAGGGAATAGCGGAGAGTGGAGAGTGAGTGTGGGAATCCCCTCCCGGTGACCTGGTATAAGGGAGTAGCGGAGAGTGCAGAGTGAGTGTGGGAATCCGCCCCAGTGATCCGGTATAAGGGAGCAGCGGAGAGTGGAGAGTGAGTGCGGGAATCCCCCCCAGTGACCTGGTATAAGGGAGTAGCGGAGAGTGCAGAGTAAGTGTGGGAATCCCCCCCAGTGGCCCGGTATAAGGGAGCAGCGGAGAGTGGAGAGTGAGTGTGGGAATCCCCACCAGTGACCCGGTATAAGGGAGTAGCGGAGAGTGCAGAGTGAGTGTGGGAATCCCCCCCGGTGACCCGGTATAAGGGAGTAGCGGAGAGTGCAGAGTGAGTGTGGGAATCCCCCCCGTTGAACCGGTATAAGGGAGTAGCGGAGAGTGGAGAGTGAGTGTGGGAATCCCCCCCCAGTGACCCGGTATAAGGGAGTAGCGGAGAGTGCAGAGTAAGTGTGGGAATCCCCCCCAGTGGCCCGGTATAAGGGAGTCGCGGAGAGTGGGGAGTGAGTGTGGGAATCCCCCCCAGTGACCCGGTATAAGGGAGTAGCGGAGAGTGCAGAGTGAGTGTGGGAATCCCCCCCAGTGACCCGGTATAAGGGAGTAGCGGAGAGTGCAGAGTGAGTGTGGGAATCCCCCCCAGTGGCCCCGGTATAAGGGAGCAGCGGAGAGTGGAGAGTGAGTGTGGGAATCCCCCCCCAGTGACCCGGTATAAGGGAGTAGCGGAGAGAGGAGAGTGAGTGTGGGAATCCCCCCCGGTGACCCGGTATAAGGGAGTAGCGGAGAGTGAGTGTGGGAATCCCCCCCAGTGGCCCCGGTATAAGGGAGCAGCGGAGAGTGGAGAGTGAGTGTGGGAATCCCCCCCCAGTGACCCGGTATAAGGGAGTAGCGGAGAGAGGAGAGTGAGTGTGGGAATCCCCCCCGGTGACCCGGTATAAGGGAGTAGCGGAGAGTGAGTGTGGGAATCCCCCCCGGTGACCCGGTATAAGGGAGTAGCGGAGAGTGCAGAGTGAGTGTGGGAATCCCCCCCCAGTGACCCGGTATAAGGGAGTAGCGGAGAGTGCAGAGTGAGTGTGGGAATCCCCCCCGGTGACCCGGTATAAGGGAGTAGCGGAGAGTGCAGAGTGAGTGTGGGAATCCCCCCCAGTGACCCGGTATAAGGGAGTAGCGGAGAGTGAGTGTGAGAATCCCCCCCGGTGACCTGGTATAAGGGAGTAGCGGAGAGTGGAGAGTGAGTGTGGGAATCCCCCCCAGTGACCCGGTATAAGGGAGTAGCGGAGAGTGGAGAGTGAGTGTGCGAATCCCCCCCCAGTGACCCGGTATGAGGGAGTAGCGGAGAGTGCAGAGTGAGTGTGGGAATCCCCCCCGGTGATCCGGTATAAGGGAGCAGCGGAGAGTGCAGAGTGAGTGTGGGAAACCCCCCCGGTGACCCGGTATAAGGGAGTAGCGGAGAGTGCAGAGTGAGTGTGGGAATCCCCCCCCAGTGACCCGGTATAAGGGAGTAGCGGAGAGTGGAGAGTGAGTGTGGGAATCCCCCCCAGTGACCCGGTATAAGGGAGGAGCGGATAGTGCAGAGTGAGTGTGCGAATCCCCCCCAGTGGCCCCGGTATAAGGGAGTAGCGGAGAGTGGGGAGTGAGTGTGGGAATCCACCCCCAGTGACCCGGTATAAGGGAGTAGCGGAGAGTGGAGAGTGAGTGTGGGAATCCCCCCTGGTGACCCGGTATAAGGGAATAGCGGAGAGTGCAGAGTGAGTGTGGGAATCCCCCCCAGTGACCCGGTATAAGGGAGTAGCGGAGAGTGGAGAGTGAGTGTGGGAATCCCCCCCAGTGAGCCGGTATAAGGGAGTAGCGGAGAGAGGAGAGTGAGTGTGGGAATCCCCCCCGGTGACCCGGTATAAGGGAGTAGCGGAGAGTGAGTGTGGGAATCCCCAACGGTTACCTGGTATAAGGGAGCAGCGGAGAGTGCAGAGTGAGTGTGGGAATCCCCCCTGGTGACCCGGTATAAGGGAGTAGCGGAGAGTGCAGAGTGAGTGTGGGAATCCCCCCCAGTGACCCGGTATAAGGGAGTAGCGGAGAGTGGAGAGTGAGTGTGGGAATCCCCCCCCAGTGACCCGGTATAAGGGAGTAGCGGAGAGTGCAGAGTGAGTGTGGGAGTCCGCCCCAGTGACCCGGTATAAGGGAGTAGCGGAGAGTGCAGAGTGAGTGTGGGAATCCCCCCCGGTGATCCGGTATAAGGGAGCAGCGGAGAGTGCAGAGTGAGTGTGGGAAACCCCCCCGGTGACCCGGTATAAAGGAGTAGCGGAGAGTGCAGAGTGAGTGTGGGAATCCCCCCCCAGTGACCCGGTATAAGGGAGTAGCGGAGAGTGGAGAGTGAGTGTGGGAATCCCCCCAAGTGACCCGGTAAAAGTGAGGAGCGGAGAGTGGAGAGTGAGTGTGGGAATCCCCCCCAGTGACCCGGTATAAGGGAGTAGCGGAGAGTGCAGAGTGAGTGTGGGAATCCCCCCCAGTGGCCCCGGTATGAGGGAGTAGCGGAGAGTGGGGAGTGAGTGTGGGAATCCCCCCCCAGTGACCCGGTATAAGGGAGTAGCGGAGAGTGGAGAGTGAGTGTGGGAATCCCCCTCCGGTGACCCGGTATAAGGGAGTAGCGGAGAGTGCAGAGTGAGTGAGGGTATCCCCCCCGGTGACCCGGTATAAGGGAGTAGCGGAGAGTGCAGAGTAAGTGTGGGAATCCCCCCCAGTGGCCCGGTATAAGGGAGTAGTGGAGAGTGGAGAGTAAGTGTGGGAATCCCCCCCAGTGGCCCGGTATAAGGGAGTCGCGGAGAGTGGGGAGTGAGTGTGGGAATCCCCCCCAGTGACCCGGTATAAGGGAGTAGCGGAGAGTGCAGAGTGAGTGTGGGAATCCCCCCCAGTGACCCGGTATAAGGGAGTAGCGGAGAGTGGAGAGTGAGTGTGGGAATCCCCCCCCAGTGACCCGGTATAAGGGAGTAGCGGAGAGTGCAGAGTAAGTGTGGGAATCCCCCCCAGTGGCCCGGTATAAGGGAGTAGCGGAGAGTAGGGAGTGAGTGTGGGAATCCCCCCCAGTGACCCGCTATGAGGGAGTAGCGGAGAGTGGAGAGTGAGTGTGGGAATCCCCCCCAGTGACCCGGTGTAATGGAGTAGCGGAGAGTGCAGAGTGAGTGTGGGAATCCCCCCCAGTGGCCCCGGTATAAGGGAGTAGCGGGGAGTGGGGAGTGAGTGTGGGAATCCCCCCCCCAGTGACCCGGTATAAGGGAGTAGCGGAGAGAGGAGAGTGAGTGTGGGAATCCCCCCCCAGTGACCCGATATAAGGGAGTAGCGGAGAGAGGAGAGTGAGTGTGGGAATCCCCCCCGGTGACCCGTTATAAGGGAGTAGCGGAGAGTGGAGAGTGAGTGTGGGAATCCCCCCCCAGTGACCCGGTATAAGGGAGTAGCGGAGAGTGCAGAGTAAGTGTGGGAATCCCCCCCAGTGACCCGGTATAAGGGAGTCGCGGAGAGTGAGTGTGGGAATCCCCCCCGGTGACCCGTTATAAGGGAGTAGCGGAGAGTGGAGAGTGGGTGTGTGAATCCCCCCCCAGTGACCCGGTATAAGGGAGTAGGGGAGAGTGCAGAGTAACTGTGGGAATTCCCCCCAGTGGCCCGGTATGAGGGAGTAGCGGAGAGTGGAGAGTGAGTGTGGGAATCCCACCCCGTGACCCGGTATAAGGGAGTAGCGGAGAGTGCAGAGTAAGTGTGGGAATCCCCCCCATTGGCCCGGTATAAGGGAGTAGCGGAGAGTGGAGAGTGAGTGTGGGAATCCCCCCCGGTGACCTGGTATAAGGGAGTAGCGGAGAGTGCAGTGTGAGTGTGGGAATCCCCCCCAGTGGCCCCGGTATAAGGGAGTAGCGGAGAGTGGGGAGTGAGTGTGGGAATCCCCCCCCAGTGACCGGGTATAAGGGAGTAGCGGAGAGAGGAGAGTGAGTGTGGGAATCCCCCCCGGTGACCCGGTATAAGGGAGTAGCGGAGAGTGAGTGTGGGAATCCCCCCCGGTGACCCGTTATAAGGGAGTCGCGGAGAGTGCAGAGTGAGTGTGGGAATCCCCCCCCTGTGACCCGGTATAAGGGAGTAGCGGAGAATGCAGAGTAAGTGTGGGAATCCCCCCCCAGTGACCCGGTATAAGGGAGTAGCGGAGAGTGGAGAGTGAGTGTGGGAATCCCCCCCCAGTGACCCGGTATAAGGGAGTAGCGGAGAGTGCAGAGTGAGTGTGGGAATCCCCCCCAGTGACCCAGTATAAGGGAGTAGCAGAGAGTGCAGAGTGAGTGTGGGAATCCCCCCCCCCAGTGACCCGGTATAAGGGAGTAGCGGAGAATGCAGAGTGAGTGTGGGAATCCCCCCCCCAGTGACCCGGTATAAGGGAGTAGCGGAGAGTGCAGAGTGAGTGCGGGAATCCCCCCCAGTGACCCGGTATAAGGGAGTAGCGGAGAGTGGAGAGTGAGTGTGGGAATCCCCCCCCAGTGACCCGGTATAAGGGAGTAGCGGAGAGTGCAGAGTAAGTGTGGGAATCCCCCCCAGTGGCCCGGTATAAGGGAGTAGCGGAGAGTAGGGAGTGAGTGTGGGAATCCCCCCCAGTGACCCGCTATGAGGGAGTAGCGGAGAGTGGAGAGTGAGTGTGGGAATCCCCCCCAGTGACCCGGTGTAATGGAGTAGCGGAGAGTGCAGAGTGAGTGTGGGAATCCCCCCCAGTGGCCCCGGTATAAGGGAGTAGCGGGGAGTGGGGAGTGAGTGTGGGAATCCCCCCCCCCAGTGACCCGGTATAAGGGAGTAGCGGAGAGAGGAGAGTGAGTGTGGGAATCCCCCCCCAGTGACCCGATATAAGGGAGTAGCGGAGAGAGGAGAGTGAGTGTGGGAATCCCCCCCGGTGACCCGTTATAAGGGAGTAGCGGAGAGTGGAGAGTGAGTGTGGGAATCCCCCCCCAGTGACCCGGTATAAGGGAGTAGCGGAGAGTGCAGAGTAAGTGTGGGAATCCCCCCCAGTGACCCGGTATAAGGGAGTCGCGGAGAGTGAGTGTGGGAATCCCCCCCGGTGACCCGTTATAAGGGAGTAGCGGAGAGTGGAGAGTGGGTGTGTGAATCCCCCCCCAGTGACCCGGTATAAGGGAGTAGGGGAGAGTGCAGAGTAACTGTGGGAATTCCCCCCAGTGGCCCGGTATGAGGGAGTAGCGGAGAGTGGAGAGTGAGTGTGGGAATCCCACCCCGTGACCCGGTATAAGGGAGTAGCGGAGAGTGCAGAGTAAGTGTGGGAATCCCCCCCATTGGCCCGGTATAAGGGAGTAGCGGAGAGTGGAGAGTGAGTGTGGGAATCCCCCCCGGTGACCTGGTATAAGGGAGTAGCGGAGAGTGCAGTGTGAGTGTGGGAATCCCCCCCAGTGGCCCCGGTATAAGGGAGTAGCGGAGAGTGGGGAGTGAGTGTGGGAATCCCCCCCCAGTGACCGGGTATAAGGGAGTAGCGGAGAGAGGAGAGTGAGTGTGGGAATCCCCCCCGGTGACCCGGTATAAGGGAGTAGCGGAGAGTGAGTGTGGGAATCCCCCCCGGTGACCCGTTATAAGGGAGTCGCGGAGAGTGCAGAGTGAGTGTGGGAATCCCCCCCCTGTGACCCGGTATAAGGGAGTAGCGGAGAATGCAGAGTAAGTGTGGGAATCCCCCCCCAGTGACCCGGTATAAGGGAGTAGCGGAGAGTGGAGAGTGAGTGTGGGAATCCCCCCCCAGTGACCCGGTATAAGGGAGTAGCGGAGAGTGCAGAGTGAGTGTGGGAATCCCCCCCAGTGACCCAGTATAAGGGAGTAGCAGAGAGTGCAGAGTGAGTGTGGGAATCCCCCCCCCCAGTGACCCGGTATAAGGGAGTAGCGGAGAATGCAGAGTGAGTGTGGGAATCCCCCCCCCAGTGACCCGGTATAAGGGAGTAGCGGAGAGTGCAGAGTGAGTGCGGGAATCCCCCCCAGTGACCCGGTATAAGGGAGTAGCGGAGAGTGGAGAGTGAGTGTGGGAATCCCCCCCCAGTGACCCGGTATAAGGGAGTAGCGGAGAGTGCAGAGTAAGTGTGGGAATCCCCCCCAGTGGCCCGGTATAAGGGAGTAGCGGAGAGTAGGGAGTGAGTGTGGGAATCCCCCCCAGTGACCCGCTATGAGGGAGTAGCGGAGAGTGGAGAGTGAGTGTGGGAATCCCCCCCAGTGACCCGGTGTAATGGAGTAGCGGAGAGTGCAGAGTGAGTGTGGGAATCCCCCCCAGTGGCCCCGGTATAAGGGAGTAGCGGGGAGTGGGGAGTGAGTGTGGGAATCCCCCCCCCCCAGTGACCCGGTATAAGGGAGTAGCGGAGAGAGGAGAGTGAGTGTGGGAATCCCCCCCCAGTGACCCGATATAAGGGAGTAGCGGAGAGAGGAGAGTGAGTGTGGGAATCCCCCCCGGTGACCCGTTATAAGGGAGTAGCGGAGAGTGGAGAGTGAGTGTGGGAATCCCCCCCCAGTGACCCGGTATAAGGGAGTAGCGGAGAGTGCAGAGTAAGTGTGGGAATCCCCCCCAGTGACCCGGTATAAGGGAGTCGCGGAGAGTGAGTGTGGGAATCCCCCCCGGTGACCCGTTATAAGGGAGTAGCGGAGAGTGGAGAGTGGGTGTGTGAATCCCCCCCCAGTGACCCGGTATAAGGGAGTAGGGGAGAGTGCAGAGTAACTGTGGGAATTCCCCCCAGTGGCCCGGTATGAGGGAGTAGCGGAGAGTGGAGAGTGAGTGTGGGAATCACACCCCGTGACCCGGTATAAGGGAGTAGCGGAGAGTGCAGAGTAAGTGTGGGAATCCCCCCCATTGGCCCGGTATAAGGGAGTAGCGGAGAGTGGAGAGTGAGTGTGGGAATCCCCCCCGGTGACCTGGTATAAGGGAGTAGCGGAGAGTGCAGTGTGAGTGTGGGAATCCCCCCCAGTGGCCCCGGTATAAGGGAGTAGCGGAGAGTGGGGAGTGAGTGTGGGAATCCCCCCCCAGTGACCGGGTATAAGGGAGTAGCGGAGAGAGGAGAGTGAGTGTGGGAATCCCCCCCGGTGACCCGGTATAAGGGAGTAGCGGAGAGTGAGTGTGGGAATCCCCCCCGGTGACCCGTTATAAGGGAGTCGCGGAGAGTGCAGAGTGAGTGTGGGAATCCCCCCCCTGTGACCCGGTATAAGGGAGTAGCGGAGAATGCAGAGTAAGTGTGGGAATCCCCCCCCAGTGACCCGGTATAAGGGAGTAGCGGAGAGTGGAGAGTGAGTGTGGGAATCCCCCCCCAGTGACCCGGTATAAGGGAGTAGCGGAGAGTGCAGAGTGAGTGTGGGAATCCCCCCCAGTGACCCAGTATAAGGGAGTAGCAGAGAGTGCAGAGTGAGTGTGGGAATCCCCCCCCCCAGTGACCCGGTATAAGGGAGTAGCGGAGAATGCAGAGTGAGTGTGGGAATCCCCCCCCCAGTGACCCGGTATAAGGGAGTAGCGGAGAGTGCAGAGTGAGTGTGGGAATCCCCCCCCAGTGACCCGGTATAAGGGAGTAGCGGAGAGTGCAGAGTGAGTGTGGGAATCCCCCCCACTGACCCGGTATAAGGGAGTAGCGGAGAGTGCAGAGTGAGTGTTGGTATCCCCCGCCATTGACCCGGTATAAGGGAGTAGCGGAGAGTGCAGAGTGAGTGTGGGAATCCCCCCCCAGTGACCCGGTATAAGGGAGTAGCGGAGAGTGCAGAGTGAGTGTGGGAATCCCCCCCAGTGACCCGGTATAAGGGAGTAGCGGAGAGTGCAGAGTGAGTGTGGGAATCCCCCCCCCAGTGACCCGGTATAAGGGAGTAGTGGAGAGTGCAGAGTGAGTGTGGGAATCCCCCCCCATTGACCCGGTATAAGGGAGTAGCGGAGAGTGCAGAGTGAGTGTGGGAATCCCCCCCCAGTGACCCGGTATAAGGGAGTAGCGGAGAGTGCAGAGTGAGTGTGGGAATCCCCCCCAGTGACCCGGTATAAGGGAGTAGCAGAGAGTGCAGAGTGAGTGTGGGAATCCCCCCCAGTGGCCCCGGTATAAGGGAGTAGCGGAGAGTGGAGAGTGAGTGTGGGAATCCCCCCCAGTGACCCGGTATAAGGGAGTAGCGGAGAGTGCAGAGTGAGTGTGGGAATCCCCCCCAGTGACCCGGTATACGGGAGTAGCGGAGAGTGCAGAGACAAAAAACAGAGTGACGTCACAGGACAGCTGGTAGGTGATTGGTTGGTGAGTATTGCTGTTCTTTTTGTTAGGGCAGTGGTTTAAACTAAGAGCTGGGAAACGAGAACTTCCTATTACTTTATTAAATTAATATCTTAAACTCGATAAACTAATTGGGTTAATAAAACTAAAAATATCGAGTGAATACAAACTTTAACTAATATATAAAACAAGATTAGATAGAGATGGCAGTGCAGGTGGTTTGCCATAACTGCAGCATGTGGACCAGCGAGAACCTGAGCAACCAGGTGGTGTCTGCAGCTCGAGGAACTTCGGCTCAGAATTGTTGAGCTGGAGTCTGAGCTGCGGACATTGCTGGAGGCCAGTTACCTGGACACTTTGATCCAGGCGGCAGTCACACCCCCTCAAGTTAGGTAGTAGTTTAGATTTGGTCTGTGGTCAGGTACAAGTCAGGCAGGTATGGGGATCCAGGATGTATTGATGGAGGAGCCTCAGCCCTCGACCTTTTCCAACAGGTACGAGGTACTTGCTCCCTGTGCAGATGAGAACAAAGACTGCAGGGCAGATGGGCAATTTGACCACAGCACCGTAGTACAGGAAGCCATTCAAGTGGGGGGAGTAAAAAGGAATGTGGTAGTCGTAGGGGATAGTCTATTCAGGGGGATAGATACTGTTCTCTGCAGCCGCAACCGGGAGTCCCAAAGGCTGTGTTGCCTGTCTGGTGCCAGGGTTAAGGACATCTCCTCACGCCTGGAGAAGAACTTGAAGCAGGAGGGGGAGGATCCAGTTGTCATGGTCCACATAGGAACGAATTAGGAATGAGGTTCTGCTGAGGGTGTTTGAAGACAAGAGTCTAAATTAATAAGTAGAATCTCAAAGGTAATAATCTCTGGATTACTACCTGAGCCACTCGCAAATTGACAGCGGGACAAACAGATCAGAGAGTTAAATGCGTGGCTCAAAGAGTGATGTGGGAGACAGGGGTTTTGACTCATGGGGCACTGGCACCAGTACTGGGGAAAGAGGAGCTGTTCAGATGGACGGGCTCCACTTAAACCGGGCTGGGCCCAGTATCCTTGCGAATCGAATAACTAGGGCAGTAGATAGGGCTTTAAACTAAAAATGTTGGGTGGGGAGGGAGGGTTCAGGTAAGGATAAATTTATAAATCTAAAGAGAAAAGTCAAGGCCATAGAGCAGTGCAGCGATTTGGGTAAAGGTAAGCAGAGTGTGTCAGGAAGGGACAGAGATTTTAATAGTAAAAGTGCATAAGTGAATAAGGTCAAATCAGGGAAAAGCAGAAAGAAGTCAAAATTAAAGACTCTTTATCTGAATGCAGGAAGCATTCATAACAAGATAGACAAATTAATGGCACAAATAGAGATAAATGGGATTGATCTAGTTGCCATTACAGAGACACGGTTGCAAGGTGACCAAGGTTGGGAAATAAACATTGCAGGGTACTTGACATTTCGAAAAGATAGGAAAAATGGAAAAAGAGGGTGGGGTAACCCTGATGAATAAAGGATTGGATAAAGACAGTAGTGAGAAAGGAGCTCAGAAAATCAGGAAGTAGAATCAGTATGGGTGGAGCTAAGAAATAACAAGGGGCAGAAAACACTGGTGGGAATAATTTACAGGCACTCCAACATAGAATCATAGAAATTTACAGCACAGAAGGAGGCCATTCGGCCCACCGTGTCTGCGCCGGTTGAAAAAGACTTATCCAGTCTAATCCCCTTTCTAGCTCCTAGTCCGTAACATTGTCTTTTACGGCACTTCAAGTGCATATCCAAGTGCTTTCTAAATGTGATGAGGGTTTCTGCCTCTACCACCCTTTCAGGCAGTGAGTTCCAGACCCCCAACACCCTCTGGGTGAAACAATTTCTCCTCAACTCTCCGCTAATCTTTCTACCAATTACTTTAAATCTATGCCCCTGGTTATTGACCACTCTGCTAAGGGAAATAGGTCCTTCCTATCCATTCTATCTAGGCCCCTCATAATTTTATACACCTCAATTAAATGTCCCCTCAGCCTCCTGTGTTCCAAAGAAAACAACCCCAGCCTATCCAATCTTTCCTCATAGCTTAAATCCTCCAGTCCTGGCAACCCCACAGATAATGAAGTGCCTTCATGCTGCAAGACCTGGGCAACATCCAGGCTTGGGCTGATAAGTGGCAAGTAACATTCGCGCCAAACAAGTGCCAGGCAATGACCATCTCCAACAAGAGAGAGTCTAACTGCCTCCCCTTGACATTCAACGGCATTACCATTGCCGAATCCCCCACCATCAACATCCTGGGGGTCAACATTGACCAGAAACTTAACCGGACCAGCCACATGAATACTGTGGCTAAAAGAGCAGGTCAGAGCCTGGGTATTCTGCAGTGAGTGACTCACCTCCTGACTCCCCAAAGCCTTTCCACCATCTACAAGGCACAAGTCAGGAATGTGATGGAATACTCTCCACTTGCCTGGTTGAGTGAAGCTCCAACAACACTCAAGAAGCTCGACACCATCCAGGACAAAGCAGCCTGCTTGATTGACACCCCATCCACCACCTTAAACATTCATTCCCTTCACCATTGGCGTACCGTGGCTGCAGCGTGTACCATCTACAAGATGCATTGCAACAACTCGCCAAGGTTTCTTCGACAGCACCTCCCAAACCCACGACCTCTACCACCTAGAAGGACAAGGGCAACAGATGCATGGGAACACCACCACCTGCACTTTCTCCTCCAAGTCACACACCATCCCGACTTGGAAATATATCACCAGTCCTTCATCGTCGTTGCGGCAAAATCCTGGAACTCACTACCTAACGGCACTGTGGGAGAACCTTCACCACACGGACTGCAGCGGTTCAAGAAGGCGGCTCACCACCACCTTCTCAAAGGCAATTAGGGATGGGCAATAAATGCTGGCCTTGATGTGATGCCCACATCCCATGAATGAATAAAAAAATTATAGGGACAATGTAATAAATTTGCTCTCCCATGCGGACAATATGTAAATGCAGCCTCCCTTTAAGAGGTGTACTCACCCTTTAAGGTTAATGCTGGCCCAGGACCTCCGCCAGAAATGATGCAAAGCAGCTGAGCAGACGGCCCAATTAAAATCGGCCAGGCCCCACTTGCATTTCCCCCCCCACATCGATTCCATCTCCCGTGAAAATCGACCCCATGATATTTGTTTCATGTTAATTCCACTTAGATTCAAATTCTAACTAATGTATTAGCAGAAGGGCTGTTGGCAATAATGCAAATAAATTTTGTCTCAGTCTTGATATAGATAAGGGGTTTATAGCAGCATCTGCAATCAAGGAACTTTTGCCCCTTGCTAGCATTGATTCTGGGAAGCCAGCATTACCACTATGCTAGTTGTGAGAAAACTCGACTATTCTGCAATCCAATCTTCCCCTCTCTCTCCATGGTTAAAGCTCCAGTTTAGACTAAAATAATTTAGATTTTAATGTGTGCATTTTCAAGTTCCAGAGCATTAATTTGTGAATATCTTTGATCACATTCTGTTCCACAGATCTAGAAATGTCATGTTTGAGAAAAAAAAGCCCAATGATTAATAAAAAGTGTACCAGGCTAAATGTAAATTCTTTTAAGCTTACTGAAAGACAAATTGCAAAATGAAAGACAGCAGCGATAGTGAATAAATGGTTTCCTGCTTTCCTATGTGCAGATTATGGAACTCAAACCCACCAAAATCTAGGGTAAGGTATTCTCATTACTGAGATCAGACTGTGCTCAAAACTGGGAAGAATAATTCAGCCAAAATATGGCTTCCTCTGCATGATTCTAAACGTTTTTTTTAACTGAGTGGGGAGGGAGGCGGTGGGGGGGTGGGGGGCGTTCCTTTGCTATTGTCAAAAATAGCACTTGAAAAATGGATGCACGGGTGCAATGCAGATGAAAAATGCACGTTAATTGTTTTCTTCATTCCGCTGCATCCAAACATGCTGCAACCAAACATTTATAGATTTTCCAGTGTCTGCATCCAACCGTGTGTGAAGAAAGTACAAAAATATAATTTACCAGCAAATAAATGTCAGTGGGCTTTGCACACAGAGTACCTCTGATGGCACCAGCTGCAGATTGGACAAACTGCCCCCATACAAACTTGGCACGACTGCTTTCTGAGCTCCTGCTTAGGTACTATCTGTCTTAAGGGACAGGCTGATATTATCAAGAAAGGTCTTTATTGTTTTGACATTTGGAATAAAATTGTTTTTTCTGCTTCAATGCTTTTTGCAGCTTGCTGTTAGTCTTTTTCACTTACTGATGTTCACTGTTCAGGACTGTGGTATCCCCCTCTCCTCCCCTTTTGCAAGATGGCTTATTTGAAGATAGATGAGGAGCAACAACGATAAGTCCCCTTGACAGCTGCCGAAGAACTTAAGCTAGGCTTCTCCTGATCCACGAACAACTGGTTCCCCATCACAGAGTAGGAATCCCCCTCCCTCTGACCACACACTTGTTCCATGCCCTCCTGAATAAAAAGAGAAGTCTCACAATCAAACCAGCACCATTCTCCTCCTATTCCTGCACCATAATTCTTCATACCCACTCTTATTTCCCCCACTTCTTTACCTGCTGCTTGGCACCACGGTATCACTTTCTTACCAGCTCCCTTCAAGGCAGGCTGAAGTGGTAGCTGGACTGCTGCTTGGGGTGCTGCTGATATCCCACACATCCAGGGAGGAGAGCATCCTTAAATAAGGATGAAGACCTCCACCTGGCAAATTAGGCTTCTGGCAGGCATAAATGGATTTAAAAACTGACCATTCTTCCTCAGGTGCTGTCAAGATAAAAAAAAATACTGCTCCCATAAACTGTCACTTTGAAAGTTCTTCTGATTTTCTCCTCCATTGTCCCTGCCCCTTTAAGGTTGCTGTGGCCTTTAAAGCTCAGACAATGCCCAGACTTCCTCTGCATCAGTTTGCTGTGTCTGGGAGTGTGCCCACTCTGCTTCATGGTAATTAGGATTGACAGGAAGATTGGGCACTGGTGTGGCAGAGAGCATTTTTGGTGCACTCTGAATTAATTGCTCCCTGACAGCACTAGGAGAGGAAAATCGGCTCCATGAACTCTGTGGGCACCCTTATTACATTTATGTTGATTCAGATGAAGTTTCATTCATTCCTATTCATAATTTAACCTATTATGTCATCTATTAGAAAACCTCATGAGACTATCAGAAATGTGATTAAGTGGTTTTCATAATCAATTACTAAACTGTGCAAAAATGCTTTGTAAGGTAGAGAATGTTATACTAATTAAATAATGACTAAAACAGCTTAGATAACTCAATTATTAAAGAATTATGGTGTCATCTTTCTCTTTTTCTCCTGACAGACTTTACTCTGTTTTTGATAACATTAGCCCAATCAAAATGATGAATGCTTCTAGATTTAACTCCTGACAGTGTCATGCAATACAAATGCACTAGTATCAACAGTGCAAAAATGGCCAATCACAACAGCACTGCTAACCAGCGAAGAATTTCCAATAGCTTACGCTGCCATGGGATCAGGTTGAGTGGAGAACATGCTCACCATTCTAGATCAGGCAGAATTTGGTGCAACGTCATTTGTCATAGGCAAGTGAGAGGTTTATTTAAATGTTATAACAAAATATCAATGAACACTTTCTCATGATTCACACTGGGAATGAGACGTGCATTTATCCCACCTACGTACAACGGGCAATCAAGATTGCCAAGTTGTGTAGCGCTGACATGAAATTAGCATTTAAAGCGAATTGACATTTTTTTGCTTTGATTTTTGGAGACTATTGTAGCTGTTTCATTTTCTTTTTGGGGAGGAATATTTTTTTTAGCTGCACTTTATTTTCCTAGTATTTGTGTCAAGAGTTTTGTACTGTAATTGTCAGCTGCTGCAAGTTAAATTTGGAGCATGTGTATTCCAATCTTTATATTTATGTTATTTGGAGGAAGAAGAGGAGAAGAAAAGAAAGAATGCCAGGCAAGTGAGGTTGCACTTAAGGTGGATAGACTACATAGAATCATAGAATCATAGAAGTTTACAACATGGAAACAGGCCCTTCGGCCCAACATGTCCATGTCGCCCAGTTTATACCACTAAGCTAGTCCCAATTGCCTGTACTTGGCCCATATCTGCCATTCCTCTAGAAATCTGATACATAGGCAGGGGTGCACTTATCTGAATTTGTCAGATGAACTCTATCTTCATAGTCTATAATTTGCCAGAGAGTCTGGGACAGCATCATATTGCAAGCTGGAACTTAACCTCCAGCCAAACACTACCACAGACAGAATATCAAGATTACTGGAGTGCTCAACATTTACACCTTTGGCTCATTCCAGGAGAATCAGTCTATCTGCAGCGCACATGTACATCAAGCAGACGACTAATGGCTTATTTGCTAGAGCAAGAAATTTCATCACATTTCCCATGGATAATTAGCAATAGCATAAATTGGCAGGATTTCCCAAAGTACTGGGCATCACCGTGGTCCTATGTGCTGCTGAACATAGCAATTGCACATTCATGAACTGCAAGGGTTAACACTGGGTCAACATGCAGCAAATATAATCTCATAAGCTGACTGGCTAAAACAGTGTCAATATCAGTAGAATTGAGCAACTGGGCCATATTGTGAAAAGAGGCATAAAATATTAAATGACCACTAAAGGTGGTCAATTTCAAAGTGGATAGTTTCAAACATAGGTCGTACAATTCCACTTGAGATGTTAACAAACCTGCAAGGAAAACACACATAAGTTAAAACGAATAGATAAAAATTTAGAGGGAAACTGGTTAATTTACTTCTGACTCAACTCCAATAATTAAAATATTATGAAGTTTGTACTAAACTGTGACAAATCTAATTAAACTACATGAGCTGTTTCTTAAAAGATCATGCAGAAAGAGAGAGTTTGCATATTAATCACAGCAGTCTGTCTCCAGACAGATGAGTTGGTAACATAACAGGAGAAGAGGTATGTTGCTAATTCTAGGAACAGCTGTTGCAGTGCTGCTGAGCCAATTTACCCAACTAGAAATTAAGGAATGTGTCAATCACAAATGTCTCTCTATGACGATCCGGATTCTTTCCCCTCAGTCTGGTTCAGTAATAACTGAAGTCGAATACATTTTAAAGTCCAACACATCTTTAATAGCAGGGTTCTTAGTCTGCAGCATTGATTTGGACTCCTGATAGAGTCCCTCTATGCTGGCAGAGCAAGAACAACAACATACAGAAATCCACACGTTTTTATACAAATCAATAGGGTTGGAACATACTTAACGAGGGTCAACACCAATCATAAGCCGGGCATAGGTTGCCATGCGAGGTTACATTATTTCCGACCAATCATAAATCGTCCATGTGCTGATCATGCTGCTGTTAGACATCAAAGGGGATAACTTCCTCATCTTCCAACTTGGAATGTTCTTCCCTGTTCCTTCTGTTCCTTATCTCCCAACCTGGAATGTCTTTCAACTTTGGCTAAGCTCGTTACCTATATTGATCTGCCATAAACATGGAGACATTCAGACCAGTCCTTGAATCACATCAAAGACCTATCATTGATAAGACAATGCAGACCTGCTGACTAAGCAAACATATGGCCCAGCAGGAGGGCCAGGCCACTTGTACCAATCTCAGTTACTAACTAATTAACCCTTTCTAACCATTTTGCATTCTGCTTCTTTGCCACGTAGACATTTTAATATTTTACTGAAAACTGACCACGTAGGGATTCTCATCTATAACAGGAGAAAAAAATGTCCAACATATGTACCTGGTGCTCAAATAGCTACGGTGAAGGTGAACGAGATCCAGAAGCATTAGCGGGCTTCATGCTTAACATGTGCAATCACTGCAGAGCAACAATCAAATGGAATGCTGAACAGTATATACCTCTCCTCCCCAAAAAGTACAAGTAAAAAAAAAGGCCAAGCTAAACTGTACAGTGTCCTTGTTAGACCACACCTTGGGTAGTGTGTTTAGATCTAGTCACTGAGATATAAAGGACACATTCCAGACTTTGGGGAAAGATGAACCATGAACTAATTCTTAGCTACAGAGGACTGAGCTAAAAAGGAAAACAGGAAAAAATTGACCTTTTCAGTCTTTAAAGGAGGCGATTGAGACAGACAGATTGATACAGGTAAATTAGATAGTAAATGGTATTGTAAAGAAGAAAGCACCAAGGTTTAAATGGCAACTTTCTCATCCTCAGGATAAAAAAAAAGGATGTACCAAAGTGCTTCACAGTCAATGAATTACTTTTGAGGTGTAGTCAGTGTTGTTATGCAGGTAAACATGGCAGTCAATTTGCACACAGCCAGTTCCCACAAACAGCAGTGAGATAAATGACTGGTTGTTTTGGTGGTGTTGGTTGAGGCATAAGTGTAGGCCAGGACATCTTCCTGCTGTTTTTCAAATACTGTCATGGAATCTTTTACATCCATCTGAGCAGACAGAAAAAGCCATAGCTTAATGTCTCATCCAAATGGGTATTGAGGCTTTTATAGTACCTCATCCAGGTAGCATTCCCTCAGTACTGCAATGAAGTGTCAGCCTAAATTCCGTATGTATGGCCTGGAGTATGGCTTGAATCCACAACCTTCTGATTCTGAGATGCGAGTGCTAGTACTGAACCAAACTGACACTTCAATGAAAGCATCTGCAGTAGGATCACAGGTTTAAACTAGTGATAGAGAAATTCAAAACAAATATTGGGTTTTCTACTGAATGAATGAGCTGAATGGCCTTCCACATCCGTACATATCTTGTGATCGTGTCTTTTCAGAAGGCCAAAAAAAAGTTTCATGATGTAGAGAAGACAACAAAATGCAGCATTCAGGCCAGGCCAGTAGGATAACCAAGAGTCACAAAAACTAGAAGTGCTCAGAAAGCCAGAAGAAGTTGTCCTTACATCTGGTAGAGAGATGGGATGAAATAATTAGCCTCATCCTTGAATACATAATTGGGATCCTCTGTATTTCATACTATTTCAAGCAGGCATTTGGATTCATCCTTTATTTGTTCTTATTTATCTTCCAATGCCATCCCCACCTTCTCCTAAAAATGTTGGCTTCTGTTGGGCACTGAAACCTCTACAGTACCTTACTCAGGTGACCATTTTCATTAGTATGCCTAGAAAGTGTATCTCAGTAGGCTATTCAGCTATAGCAGGCATCATATCAAATACAATCTTACACTTAATCTGTGCCCTAGAAATTTGGATGCGCTCGTCTTTGGGCACACGGTTGGGGGAGGGGTAGTGTGTATTCCTTGCGCCTGAATGGTGATGCCCGAGGTGCTCCAGAAATTAGGTCTGGGGCCTCCTATACTGGAGCCTGCCAGCGAAGAATTGTGCAATTTCGAGTCACTGCGACGTGAACAGGAGCCATCAAGTAAGTGGGTCCGGGGTTCAGGTCCGGGGGTTGGGCCGGAGGTTGGCATTGGGCGCTTTCTGCCCGCCATATTGGGGGTTTAGTAGGTTTGTTAGCGTCCAAAAAACGGGCGCATCTGCAGCTGAATTTATAGGCCAGTGTCCCTGCATGCACACTTTCCAGCAGGATCACTGAATAGCAATCAGAAGTAAGGAGCCTGGTTGATTTCTTTTCCCTCTGGAAGCCCAGAGAATGCTAAAGCCAATTTTAGTGCTTAGTACTTTGCTGGTCGGTGCCTTTAAATTTCCTCTGGAATTCCTTCCTTAAACCTCTCCGCCTCTCTACCTCTCTCTCCTCCTTTAAGACGCTCCTTAAAACCTACCTCTTTGACCAAGCTTTTGGTCACCTGTCCTAATATCTCATGTGGCTCGGTGTCAAATTTTGTATGATAATCGCTCCTGTGAAGCGAATACCCCTAGAAACAGTTACTATGGCTTGTGGATTTAAATAACTCTTAGCCACATGCAAAATGAGCTGCTGGTCAAACAAATACATGGTTGGAAAAATCACACAGTATGTTTGTGTTTGAATAATAAAGCTCAGCTCCTCCCTCAAGCAAGCAGCTCAAGTGAACAGTATTCCTTGTTCTCCAGATCACGAACCCACTCAGGTCCACATACAACTCGGATTACGCTGAGAGACTCTGCCGTCGTACCTCTCGCACACTCCGCAACCATCTCGTACACCAACTCTACAGCAGACGCCGCAACCTCGAAACTAAGATAGAGTCCATACTCTCAACCTGTACTCAGGACACAGCAGACCAGCTACGAGACACCGCCAAACAGACGAGGCAACGATACTACGCTGCCTACATGAAAACCAAGAGCAGGAAGCTTGAGAAACTCGGCATCACCACCAGCATCGACCAAGCTTCCCCTGGTACAACGGTTGCAACCACAGGGAAGTCTGTCGTCAATCTGTCCGACCACACCCTTCAACCAGACGAAATCGAAGTTCTCAGCCGAGGGCTCAATTACTGCCCCACTACCAAAATGGACCCCGTTAGTCTCGCGGCGGACACAGAGGAATTCATCAGGAGAATGAGGCTTCGGGAATTCTAATACAAACCCCAAGATTTCAGCAGCGAATCCAATGAGACAATCAATGATCCGGAACAGCAGACAGAGGGATCCGCGGTACAGCAACCGAAGAGGAAAGAGTCAAACTGGACTCCTCCGGAGGGTCGCTGCCCTCAGTTTGACATGTATGCCCAAGCTGTCAGGAAATGCGTCAATGCCAGATTCATCAGCCGCACTCGGAATACAGTCCAGAATGTCACCCGAGCACAACGCAACGCCATCGACTCTCTCAAGACCAACCGCAACATCGTCATCAAACCAGCGGACAAAGGAGGAGCCATCGTCATACAGAACAGAACGGACTATTGCAAAGAAGCATACCGACAACTGGACAACCAGGAACACTACAGACGGTTACCCGCAGATCCGACCAAAGAACACACCCACCAGCTCAACAAACTGATCAAGACCTTCGATCCAGACCTTCAAAGCATCCTACGCACTCTCATCCCACGTACTCCCCGCGTGGGAGACTTCTACTGCCTCCCAAAGATACACAAAGCCAACACACCCGGACGTCCTATCATATCAGGCAACAGAACCCTGTGTGAGAACCTCTCTGGATACATCGAGGGCATCCTGAAACCCATCGTACAGGGAACCCCCAGCTTCTGTCGCGACACTACAGACTTCCTACAAAAACTCAGTACCCACGGACCAGTTGAACCAGGAACACTTCTCACCACGATGGACGTCTCGGCACTCTACACCAGTATCCCCCACGATGACGGCATCGCTGCGACAGCATCAATACTCAAGACCAACAACAGCCAATCTCCAGACGCCATCCTACAACTCATCCGCTTCATCCTGGATCACAATATCTTCACCTTCGATAACCAGTTCTTTACCAAAACACACGGAACAGCCATGGGGACCAAATTTGCACCCCAATACGCCAACATTTTCATGCACAAGTTCGAGCAGGACTTCTTCACTGCACAGGACCTCCAACCAACGCTATACACCAGATATATCGACGACATTTTCTTTCTATGGACCCACGGTGAGGAATCACTAAAGAGACTACACGATAACATCAAGTTCCATCCCACCATCAAGCTCACCATGGACTACTCCTCAGAATCAGTTTCTTTCTTGGACACACGAATCTCCATCAAAGACGGGCACCTCAGCACCTCACTCTACCGCAAGCTCACGGACAATCTCACGATGCTCCACTTTTCCAGCTTCCACCCTAACCACGTCAAAGAGGCCATCCCCTATGGACAGGCCCTGCGAATACACAGGGTCTGCTCAGACGAGGAGGAACGGGATGGACACCTACAGACTCTGAAAGACACCCTGGTAAGAACGGGATATGACGCTCGACTCATCGATCGACAGTTCCGACGGGCCACAGCGAAAAATCGCATAGACCTCCTCAGAAGACTAACACGGGACGCAACCAACCATCGTCCAGTACTTCCCCGGAGCGGAGAAACTACGCCACGTTCTCCGCAGCCTTCAACATGTCATCAATGACGACGAACACCTCGCTATGGCCTTCCCCACACCTCCACTACTCGCATTTAAACAGCCACCCAACCTCAAACAGACTATCGTTCGCAGCAAATTACCCAGCTTTCAGGAGAACAGCGTCCACGACACCACACAACCCTGCCACGGTAACCGCTGCAAGACATGCCAGATCATCGACACAGATACCACCATCACACGAGAGGACACCACCCACCAGGTGCATGGTTCATACTCCTGTGACTCGGCCAACGTTGTCTTACTCATACGCTGCAGAAAAGGATGCCCCGGAGCATGGTACATTGGCGAGACCATGCAGACACTGCGACAACGGATGAACGGACACCGCGCAACAATCGCCAGACAGGAGGGTTCCCTCCCAGTCGGGGAACACTTCAGCAGTCAGGGACATTCAGCCACCGATCTTCGGGTAAGCGTTCTCCAAGGCGGCCTTCGAGACACACGACAACGCAAAATCGTCGAGCAGAAATTGATAGCCAAGTTCCGCACCCATGAGGACAGCCTCAACCGGGATCTTGGGTTCATGTCACGCTACACGTTACCCCACCAGCGAACAAAAGCTATCTGTTTTTAATATAATGGGTCATTTGCTGGCTTTCTCTGCCTTCCGGATGTTTCTGCCTCTCTCGGATTTTTTTTCCTGTTTGTTTTTTTGTTGAATGTGTATTCGGGGGTTCTGTAGGTGACACCTCTCTGTCTGAACATGGTGATTGCCTTGGCAACGGGCAGTTGCAGGGGCAGTCTGTAAACACCATGTATTGTTCTATATGTATAAATGCGTAGGCTTCAAGGAGCTCTTGACATTTACCTGAGGAAGGAGGAAGCCTCCGAAAGCTTGTAGATTTCAAATAAAAATTGTTGGACTATAACTTGGTGTTGTAAAATTGTTTACAAGTATTCCTTTCAACATTTGTATTGATTCAGGCTGTGTTATGTAGCACCAGCGTTCTGACCATTTTTATGAATCATATTTTAAATCCAATACCCCCAAAAAAGAACTGTACTGTTTGGCAAGCTTGAGGGAGTGGCTTAGGGGGTAGGATTGATTGGCAGGAGTTTCGAGCCAGGCTAACCTGACTAAGGTGCATTCATATGCAAACGGACATTTCACACTGACAGGCTGGGTGGAAGGGAACCCAGGCCGATTAACGTCATCACCAATTAACATGATTACTGGGGACAATACCCCGAGAGGTAACTCAGAG
Organism: Heptranchias perlo; assembly: GCF_035084215.1. Classification (NCBI taxonomy): domain Eukaryota; kingdom Metazoa; phylum Chordata; class Chondrichthyes; order Hexanchiformes; family Hexanchidae; genus Heptranchias; species Heptranchias perlo. The sequence goes on along the minus strand of NC_090325.1, from coordinate 95,387,903 downwards.
ACACCCGGTCCCAAACGAAACTGGTGGAAGACGGGAGATGGCCGGGCCATTGTCTTCCAGGAGAGAAGCCAGTTAAGCAAGATCGGTTTCAGATCGAGGCCCATTAGGGGGAGGGGGGGATCCAGACAGATCACCTGAGTCAATACATCGATCAGTATTGGCGGGAGAAAAGTGATGGGTTTTGGGGATATAAGGAGCCGTTTGGCAATGGTTCCTGGCTCGGCTCTACTCTGCGCTCTGCTCTCTTCTCTCTGCTCCTCGGCATCAATCTACAGCGAGTCTCCCGAGTGAGGCTCGGCTCGATTCAACGGAACACCGCCAGAAGCTGAGCGCTGCTCTTCACCCCTCATCAACGGACCTCGACTCAAACTGGAACTTGGATACTGCGTCGGTGGTACGGAACCAGGAGCGAGATGTGCAGGAAGAAACTGCAAGCAACAACAGGCAATCGGGGTGAGCATATTGCCTGCGCCTACACATCTACAAGACCACTTAGCTGTGTGAGGGGGTGATTGTAAATCCCAACCAAAACTTAGAGGGTTTTAGTGCTGGTGGGGGGGTCCTGTGTTAGTTTATTTCACGGGAGGGTTCTCTTATTAGGCCGTAGTAATTTAGCACGGTAGGGCTTATTGGACAAGCCAGGGTTGTACTGTTCGTACTGTTTACTATTGTTATTGTTAATCTTATTAAATACAATACGGTTGAGCCCGAAAACATGTGTCCACGTCTGATCTGTCCTTATAATCCCTATCGTTCCAGAACTTATAGTAAGAGGTGTGTTTTCGGTACGCCCGAGAAAACCACTTACAGTTCTGTGCCTGGATTTTAACTTGGAACCGGGAAGAGAGCAAGGGTGAAGGGGGGTTTGTAGACAGGAAACCCGGAAGTAAGGCTTTTGCGCAGGTCTTACTGAAATTAGCGGTCAGGCCTGCTTTAAAATTTTTCAAATGGTTTCCCACCCGATAGTCAGCTTGATTGACTGGCTGGCTGCCTGTTGGGCAGGAAAGCAACCAGGGAGCGGTTGGATGGTAAGTCAGAGTTTGGATGATGTGGAGATGCCGGTGATGGACTGGGGTGGACAAATGTAAGGAGTCACCTGACGAAGGAGGAAAGCTCCGAAAGCTTGTGATTTCAAATAAAGCTGTTGGACTATAACCTGGTGTTGTAAGACTCCTTACATAGAGTTTGGATGGACAGTAGTGGGCGGGGGGGGGGGGGTTGGATGGGAGGTGTCGGGGAGAGATCGGGATCTTTGGGGATTGGGTGAGGGGGGAGGGGGAGGGGAGAGATCGGGAATTTTGGGGGTCAATGGGTTTTGGGAATATAAGGAGCCATTTGGGGGGCTCTCGGACACCGGGGGGCTCTCGGACACCGGGGGTGGTGGACTCGGACACTGCGGGGGAGCTCTCGGACACCAGTGGGGGGGCTGAGCCAATCAGGGAGGTCTGATTACAACAGGTTGTGCCGGCTCTTTGAAAGAGCTATCCAATTCGTCCCATTCCCCTGCTCGTTCCCCATAGTCCTGTAAATTGTTTCCCTTTAAGTATTTATCTCATTCCCTATTGAAAGTCATTATTGAATCTCCTTCCACCACCCTCTCAGGCAATGCATTCCAGATCATAAAAATCCTCATGATTCGGCCCTTCTCTCCTCCTTTTCACTGGCAGGATTCACGAGCCTTGGGAAACCCGTACTGGAGGCGTTAAATTCAAAGGTCAGTGAAATTCAATTTAAAAAGACCTAATTAATGTCTCATAAGGACCTTAATTGATGCTATAAATACCCACCCACCTGAACTAATTAGGGTCTCGACTGTGGCGAGAATGTTACTTGCACACATTCAAATGCGCCTTCGTTAAACCCAGAAGTGGGCATGTTTGAGCCGGGTTGCAGTCACGCTCAAAAAATCAATTATTTTAACTGCCCACAAACCACCTGTTCAAGGGAGTTAAAATTCCCCCCATGGTTTCTGAGAGAAGCTGGTTTTTAACTCTTTATCTACTGCAACTGAATTTAAACCATTAACAAACTATATAATGCCTTTCACTTCTCAGGGCAGCCTAAAGTGCTTTACAACCAATGGATTACTTTTGAAGTGCAGTTACCATTGTTATGTAGGCAAATGTGGCAGCCAGTGAACAGAGGAAGGTCAGACAAACAGCAAATAAGTGAATGAACAAATCTGTTTTTGGTTGAGGTGGGAGTGTTAGCCAGGGCACCAGGACAATTCCCTGCTCTTCTTTAAATAGTGCCTTGGGATCTTTTACATCTACCTGGGCAGACGGACGGTTTAACATTCCATCCAATAACTGGCATCTCCGACAACGCAGTGCTCCCTCATTGCTGTACTGAAGTATCAGAGGATCAGGTTAGATTATGTGCTCATGTTTGTAGGGGTGGGGAGAAGGGCTTAAAGCCAACAGCCTTGTGACTCAGAGCTGAGAGTGCTACCACCTGAACCAAGCTGACATTTTTGCTTCATTTTTGTCACAGAGATCTATAGTAGGTGACACTGAAATGTATCAGTCGTTGGGAAACCAAAGTAGAAACCCAAATTAAGAATATTATTCATCCCTAGTCTTAGGTTCAAAGAAATAACTATTCCCTGTCATCACAACTGAGCACACATTCATTGACATTCAAGAACATAACCTCTTCTGTATATGCTGGCTTGCATCTTAGGCTGATCAGGTGTGGCAAACATCACACATTATCCTGTAGATTCCTTCAGATGGCACTGTAATTGAAAGATAGCAGAGTTACTGCATTGACACTCAAATGTGTGTAACCATATTAGCCTTTTAAATCACTAGTAGAAAGGAAGATCAATTTTGTAATCCTTCTAAGCTTCCCAGAGGGAAGAAAGGTTCAATTTTCTCAGCCATAATGGTTTCAGGATTGGGATCAGACCTTTTGACTTGTGCTAAGGTTTACATTATCAGATGCTACACTATATTGCCCCTGTACATTCTGCCAAACATTCAGCTCAAAATAATGAAACTCTCAATCACAAGGTGACATGATTAGCAAAACTGACTCAATTTAACATAAATACAAACACGTGTGATTGTTTTAGCATGTTTCCGTGGATTTTATGTCAAGCTTGCAACGGAAATGAAATGTCACCTTGTCTATGCTTGAACCGAGTAAGACAGTTTTTAGACAGACGGGATTGCAGTGACTAGATTTAGATTCATATTATTGTGGGTACGATCACTATATTTATTGTAAAATTACTGATTAAAATTGAGTAACGATGGTAATCACAACACAATCTCCCATTATTTACTGAATAGGTATGGAATGGGCATTCAGATTTTGAAGGGGATTCCACATTTGGATACAGAACTGGTTTTTAATCAAAATTAAAATCTAAAGTTCACAAATGAAATTGAGATGCAGTAAGAGAAATTAAATCACCAGGTCACGATGTTTGACTACTTTCCAACTGGCATCTCAGAAACTCATTGAAGTACAGTGTCGAGATGCATTGGTTTTTAGCATGTAACAGCCCTCCATGATAGGACATTGTGCAGTGTAGTGAGAAATATTTAAAATGACACTGCCCAGGTGCAGTGTAATATTTTTCCTAATCATTCAAATCAGAATTGACCAAACCTTAAATAAATCCTATTGGCCCAATTTAGAACAACATTTTTAATTCACTTCAACCTTATCCCGAGAAAATATTGTGGAAAAAATGGAAATATGAATAATATGTTATCATACAAACATGTAAATATACGAATATCATGCATGACAGGTGTCAGCCTTGGCTGAGGGGTCGCATTCTCACCTCTTGAGTCAGGACATTAAGCCCCACTCCAGAGACCTGAGCACTTAATCTAGGCTGATACTTCAGTGCAGTACTGAGAGAGTGTTGCGCTGTCGGAGGTCTCGTCTTTCTGTCCAGGTGGATATAAAAGATCTCCCAGTTTCTTGGCCAACATATATTTCTAACACCAATACTACCACAACAGATTAAATGGTCATTTATCTTATTGATGTTTGTGGGACCTTACTGTGTGCAAATTGGCCATTGCGACTGCTTACATTACAACAGTGACTACACTTCAATAGTACATTCTCCGGATGTGGGCTTCACTGTCAACTGCCCACCCCTATTTGCTTTTGAGAAAGTGGTGGTGGGTCTTCTTGAACCGCTGCAGTTCATGTGGTGAAGTTGTTCCCACAATGCTGTTAAGGAGCAAGTTCTAGGATTTTGACCCAGCGACGATGAAGGAATGGTGGTATCTGACCAAGTTAGGATGGTGTGTGACTTGGAGGGGAAATTGGAGGTGGTGTTTCCATGCATCTGCTGATCTTGTCCTTTCGGAGGTGCTGTCAAAGAAGCCTTGGCGACTTGCTGCCATGCATCCTGTAGACAGTACACACTACAGCCATGTTATGCCGGTGGTGAAGGTGGTGGATGTGCTGCTGATCAAGCAGACAGCTTTGTCCCAGATGGTGTTGAGCTTCTTGAGTGTTGTTGCAGCTGCACCCATCCAGGCAAATGGAGAGTGTTCCATCAAACTCCTGACGTGTGCTTTGTAGGTGGTGGAGAGGCTTTTGGAAGTCAGTAGGTGAGCCACTTGCCACAGATTACCCGCCTTCTGACCTGCTCCAGTAGCCCCAGTATTTATGTTGCCTGTCACAGACAAATTCAGCAGCTTACTGTCAACAATATTGGACAAAATAACAAATAACCTGAATAACAAATGAAGCCAATGTCCCAGACTCTTCCATCCACCATCCCTGGGTATGCCCTATACCCCCGGCAGGACAGACCGACAGAGGTGGCAGTACAGTGGTATACAGTCAGGAGGGAGTGGCCCTGGGAGTCCTCAACATTGACTCTGGACCCCATGAAATATCATGGCATCAGGTCAAACATGGGCAAGGAAACCTCCTGCTGATTACCACCTACCGCCCTCCCTCAGCTGATGAATCAGTCCTCCATGTTCAGCACTACTTGGAGGAAGCACTGAGGGTAGCAAGGCCACAGAATTTACTCTGGGTGGGGGAATTCAATATCCATCACCAATAGTGGCTTGGTAGCACCACTACTGACCGAGCTGGCCGAGTCCTGAAGGACGTAGCTGCCAGATTTGACCTGCGGCAGGTGGTGAGAGAACCAACACGAGGGAAAAACCTACTTGACCTCGTCCTCACCAATCTACCTGTCGCAGATGCATCTGTCCACGACAGTATTGGTAGGAGTGACCACTGCACAGTTCTTGTGGAGACGAAGTCCCGTCTTCGTACTGAGGACATCATCCAACGTGTTGTGTGGCACTATCACCGTGCTAAATGGGTTAGATTCAGAACAGATCTAGCAGCTCAAAATTGGGCATCCATGAGGCACTGTGGGCCATCAGCAGCAGCAGAATTGTATTCCAGCACAATCTGTAACCTCATGGCCTGGCATATTCCTCTCTTTACCATTACCAACAAGCCAGGGGATCAACCCTGGTTCAATGAGGAGTGTAGAAGAGCATGCCAGAAACAGCACCAGGCATACCTAAAAATGAGGTGCCAACCTGGTGAAGCTACAACTCAGTACTACATGCATGCTAAACAGCGGAAGCAACATGCTATAGGCAGAACTAAGCGATTCCACAACTAACGGATCATAGGAACATAGGAACAGGACTAGGTCATTCAGCCCCTCGTGCCTGCTCCGCCATTTGATAAGATCATGGCTGATCTGTGATCTAACTCCATACACCTGCCTTTGGCCCATATCCCTTAATACCTTTGGTTGCCAAAAGGCTATCTATCTCAGATTTAAATTTAGCAATTGAGCTAGTATCAATTGCCGTTTGCGGAAGAGAGTTCCAAACTTCTACCACCCTTTGTGTGTAGAAATGTTTTCTAATCTCGCTCCTGAAAGGTCTGGCTCTAATTTTTAGACTGTGCCCCCTACTCCTAAAATCCCAACCAGCGGAAATAGTTTCTCTCTATCCACCCTATCCGTTCCCCTTAATATCTTATAAACTTCGATCAGATCACCCCTTAACCTTCGAAACTCTAGAGAATACAACCCCAATTTGTGTAATCTCTCCTCGTAACTTAACCCTTGAAGTCCAGGTATCATTCTAGTAAACCTACGCTGCACTCCCTCCAAGGCCAATATGTCCTTCCGAAGGTGCGGTGCCCAGAACTGCTCACAGTACTCCAGGTGCAGTCTAACCAGGGTTTTGTATAGCTGCAGCATAACATCTGCCCCCTTGTGCTCTAGTCCTCTAGATATAAAGGTCAGCATTCCATTAACCTTACTGATTATTTTCTGCACCTGTTCATGACACTTCAATGATCTATGTACCTGAACCCCTAAGTCCCTTTGGACATCCACTGTTTTTAACTTTTTACCATTTAGAAAGTACCCTGTTCTATCCTTTTTTGATCCAAAGTGGATGACCTCACATTTGTCTACAGTGAATTCCATTTGCCACAGTTTTGCCCATTCACCTAATCTATCAATATCGCTTTGTAATTTTATGTTTTCATCTACACTGCTTACAATGCCACCAATCTTTGTGTCATCGGCAAACTTAGATATGAGACTTTCTATGCCTTCATCTAAGTCGTTAGATCAGATCAAAGCTCTGCAGTCCTGCCACATCCAGTCGTGAATGGTGGTGAACAATTAAACAACTAAAGGGAGGAGGAGGCTCTGTAAACATCCCCATCCTCAATGATGGCGGAGTCCAGCACGTGAGTGCAAAAGACAAGGCTGAAGCGTTTGCAACCATCTTCAGCCAGAAATGCTGAGTGGATGATCCATCTCGGCCTCCTCCTGATATCCCCACCATCACGGAAGCCAGTCTACAGCCAAATCGATTCACTCCATGTGATATCAAGAAACAACTGAGTGCACTGTATACAGAAAAGGCTATGGGCCCCGACAACATCCCGGCTGTAGTGCTGAAGACTAGTGCTCCAGAACTAGCCTCGCCTCTAGCCAAACTGTTCCAGTACAGCTACAACAGTGGCATCTACCCGACAATGTGGAAAATTGCCCAGTTTTGTCCTGTCCACAAAAAGTAGGACAAATCCAATCCAGCCAATTACTGCCCCATCAGTCTCAATCATCAGCAAAGTGATGGAAAGTGTCATTGACAGTGCTATCAAGCGACACTTACCAATAACCTGCTCACCGATGCTCAGTTTGGATTCCGCCAGGACCACTCGGCTCCAGACCTCATTTCAGCCTTGGTCCAAACATGGACAAAAGAGCTGAATTCCAGAGGTGAGGTGAGAGTGACTGCCCTTGACATCAAGGCAGCATTTGACTGAGTGTGGCACCAAGGAGCCCTAGTAAAATTGAAGTCAATGGGAATCAGGGGGAAAACTCTCCAGTGACTGGAGTCATAACTAGCACAAAGGAAGATGGTAGTGGTTGTTGGAGGCCAATCATCTCAGCCCCAGGACATTGCTGCAGGAGTTCCTTAGGGCAGTGTCCTAGGCCCAACCATCTTCAGCTGCTTCATCAATGACCTTCCCTCCATCATAAGGTCAGAAATGGGGATGTTCGCTGATGATTGCACAGTGTTCAGTTCCATTTGCAACCCCTCAGATAATGAAGCAGTCTGTGCCTGAATGCAGCAAGACCTGGACAACATCCAGGCTTGGGCTGATAAGTGGCAAGTAACATTCGCGCCAGACAAGTGCCAGGCAATGACCATCTCCAACAAAAGACAGTCTAACCACCTCCCCTCGACATTCAATGGCATTACCATCACTGAATCCCCCACCATCAACATCCTGGGGGTCGCTATTGCCCAGAAACTTAACTGGACCAGCCACATAAATACTCTGGCTACAAGATCGGATCAGAGGCTGGGTATTCTGTGTCGAGCGACTCACCTCCTGACTCCCCAGAGCCTTTCCACCACCTACAAAGCATAAGTCAGGAGTGTGATGGAATACTCTCCACTTGCCTGAATGAGTGCAGCTCCAACAACACTCAAGAAGCTCGACACCATCCAGGACAAAGCAGCCCATTTGATTTACACCCCATCCACCACCCTAAACATTCACTCCCTTCACCACTGGCGCATAGTGCTGCAGTGTGTACCATCCACAGGATGCACTGCAGCAACTCGCCAAGGCTTCTTCGACAGCACCTCCCAAACCCGTGACCTCTACCACCTAAAAGGACAAGGGCAGCAAGCACATGGGAACAACACCACCTGCACGTTCCCCTCCAAGTCACACACCATCCCGACTTGGAAATATATCGCCGTTCCTTCATCGTCGCTGGGTCAAAATCCTGGAACTCCCTTCCTAACAGCACTGTGGGAGAACCTTCACCACACGGACTGCAGCGGTTCAAGAAGGCGGCTCACCACCACCTTCTCAAGGGCAAATTAGGGATGGGCAATAAATGCCGGCCTTGCCAGCGGCGCCCACATCCCATGAACGAATAAAAAAAAAGCACAGTAATTTGTTTTAATGAAGAAATCAGTATTTAATCGCCCAACCTCCTTTTATTTCTATACAGAAGTATCACTTTCTTTGTTTCCTGTAAATGATTACATCAACTGATCCTATTCCCCAGATATTAAATGAGATCCCAAAAATATGGTGTTCATTGAAAGATGGGTCTGAATATTGTCATGTCTTGGGTTTAAAGAAAACATGTCAGCACAAACAATGTTCCCATGCACAAATTGGTCTGATGTTTGGAGTCTTTATTATTTTGTAATTATGTGTCCACTTCATTTTAGTTTATTTATTTATTTGTTTCCTTGTTTTTCTTCTTCTCCAAGTAAGCCTTCCACAACCATGCTTTGCTCACTTTGGAGGAAGGCTATGATTATCTAATACATAATTTGCTTGAAATTACTGTTGGGACATTAGTCGACAAATACTTAATGTGTTTGTGTGACATTTCTCTGTTCACTAATTTAGTTGAGGTGTTAACTCATCTAAAATAGACAGGTTAAATTCTCAGATAAAATAATGGATAAAGGAATGTGTTTAGAATTTGTCAGCTGTTCTCACCAACAATTATATCAAACCTTATATGAGAAATATGGGAAGGAACCCCAATTACAAATTGGTTAATTTTCCCTTCATTTGCAAACAATCAGCTACATCTAACTCTCTGGAAAGTCAGAGTATAAATCACCGAGGGATTTGAACTCAGACTTCATGGGTCTAGTTTTCTTTTCACTAGGCTCTGAATATCAAGTTGCTTGTTTGTGCCAACTCGTTTTCACTAAAGGCAATATTATACAGTTCACTATAGTTTCCATCCTGCTGTGGTGGGGAAATTGTTATTTGCGGAGAGCAGTAACCAGTGTTGAGTAACGGAAATGTAAGGATGAATTAACTAGAGTTTTGCTTGATAGTCTCAGTGAGTATTTATTGTAGAACTTTCCCTCAGGAGAATAAATAAGCAAGGAAGAATGTATGATGAGGTAATTTGTGTGTTGTCTATGGAAGCGGTGGGCTTAATGGACCAAATTACATTTTCTAGTTCCATAATTTCTAGTGACACCAGAATTTTGCCGTATGCACCCTCCCTCACTTTATCCCTCCCTTAAAGTAGTTCCTATGGTGGGCTGGAACTGCAACCTGAGATAATAGAAAAAAAACAACGCAAAATGTAGTAACATACCTTAACTGAAGAAACGTTCAATAAAACTAAGGAAGAATAAAATAGCAAGTCACAAGAGCCAACAGCCTCAATAAAGAAAAACCAGGATAGAATAACATAAATTAAAGGAGGTAGAAGATGAGAAGCAAGATTTAAAGAGTTACAAAAAAGTAAGTCAAATTGTTGCAACAAACTCAATTTCCAAGGAATCTTAGTTTTAACTAATAAACAAAGCCACTGCAACGTTAATAACTACCAGCAAAACAAGATCAAAATCTTTGTTCTGATGTTAGACGCAAACTAGAATTTACAACTGATAGCTGGATTAGTGTGATGATGATACGTATGATAACTTTCATATTCCTAGTTAATTACTGCTTTCTGAAGACTGCAGACGAATGTGCTGGTAGGTGCTGTGCAGTGCTGATGGGAAGTGGAAAAAGCCAGAGCAACGATGGGTATTTTGTAGTGCAAGAGCTGAGCAGAAAACTTCTTTCGTTTCTAGAATACTCATTTAAATATTAATAATAAAGTAACAATATCTTTAAAAAAGGAGAATGTCAGATTTATGTTCAAGCAGAAACATTGCTATGCATTCTTGGAAGGATACATTCTTGGATTTTAGAATAGGCTGCTCATTAAAGTGTTTTGTGACCTTTTGCTGCTGTTTATCAGTCAGCGCGTTTCAGTGTTATGCAATAGGGAAGAGCTGCACTCTTTACAACTGTGGCAGCTGCCACAAAATGCATCAATTGTGATTCAGTCAAGCTCATTATTGCTCATTTTCAGTTCCAGTTCATTATCACTTCCAGATCATAATGTTTTACTCCAACTGTCTAAATTGTTCCTTTGCTTCAACGACTTTTAAAAAAATTACTATTTTGAAAGTAAACTTATGAATATAAATAGTACACTAATCATTTTAACTCAAACTCTATTAAACCTAGTTTTAAATATCTCAGGCCTTGGTTCGATAGGTTTATGGTTATGTTTATAAAATGGATATATCTCGTTCTTCAACACTCACTTACAGCATGAATGTAGAAACACGATGTGCAATTGTATTTACCGTCATGTTTCTCATAACCCAATTAAATTACACTGAAGGACGATCATAAAATCATACAAGGGAGTACTAGGAAAAAAATTACAATTTATTAAGACTTGAATATCAGCATCTCCATTCACACAGGAAGTTTTTCAAAATTTGCATTTCAGCTTCCAGTTTACGAGCAATGCCTCACCATCTCTGAAAAAGACACCCCAGGGGTAATTTTCTGACTTATTTTGCTGGTGGGGACCCTAACCTGCCAGGAAATTTGTCTAATGCTGCACACAATTTGCTGACCATTAATTTAGATAGTAAGAAAATTATGCATACTGCAACCTGAACTCCCAATGTGTCCTCCCAGCTGGTAGAACAACCATTGAAAATTAGTTCTTTGATTTAAAAATGTATTAACTTTGCCAAATAATAAGCCCTATTTTGTTTTTAAACTACACCCATAGCCCAGGAGTAGGGTTCCCAACCCTTCTGGAATGACCAGGAGTTTCCCGGAATCGGGGGTTTCTCCCCCAAGCGCTGCCTCTAGCAGCTTAGGAGATCAGCAATTTAAATTTCCTGCCACAGTGCACCCCCCTCACCACCCTCCCCCCCCCCCATCCCACCCCCCATCCCCACTCCCTGACATTACCAACTGCTATTGGAGAAGCCGCCGGCTCGGTGACGTCGCACATAGAGCAACGAATGCATGGAGTGCAGTCGTGGGGGCTGCTGGAGAGTCAGCAATGGGGATAGGGTCTCTGAAATGGGGGAGAGGCTCTCTGAAATGAGGGGAGGACTTCTGAAATCAGGGGAGGGCCTCTGAAATGAGGGGAAGGTCTCTGAAATGGGGGAGAGGGTCTCTGAAATGGGGGGAGTGTCTCTGAAATGAAGGGAGGGCCTCTGAAATGGGGGGGAAGGTCTCTGAAATGGGGGGAAGGTCTCTGAAATGGGGAGAGGGTCTCTGAAATGGGGAGAGGGTCTCTGAAATGAGGGGAGGACTTCTGAAATCAGGGGAGGGCCTCTGAAATGGGGGGAAGGTCTCTGAAATGGGGGAGCGGGTCTCTGAAATGGGGGAGAGTGTCTCTGAAATGGGGGGAGTGTCTTTGAAATGGGGGGAGGGCCTCTGAAATGGGGGGAAGGTCTCTGAAATGGAGGGAAGGTCTCTGAAATGGGGAGAGGGTCTCTGAAATGGGATTAGGGTTTCTGAAAAGGGGGGGATCTCTGAAATGGGGGGATCTCTGAAATGGGGGGGGGATCTCTGAAATGGGGGGGATCTCTGAAATGGGGGTGTTCCTCGGTTTCCCCTCTTCGCTGCTCACGGGTGGCCTCCTGGTTCTTGGAACTTGTCAAACAACAGCTGCTGACGCAAAACCACAAGCAAAAATACTCAACTACAGGGGACCCGACCTTTATCAGGTAAATGCAATAGCAGTTGTAGAAGGCATGTGAACAGATGTCACATTATCAGGCATCACATGGTCATGAGAATTTACTACTATCTAATGCATCACTAGTATGCTAGTTACTTGGATGCCAGTGAAGAAGAGCATGAAGAAGCCCTCACCTTGTAAGAAGACAGAAGAGGACTGTGGTCAGTGAGCCCATTAACTTTATGGGGTATATTACCTAAAACAGAACCAGATGAATCCTCAAGACATTTCAGGCATTTGCACTATATGTTAGAAAATTGAGTCTCTGGAACAAAGTATTTTTATGCTTAAGAAGCACTTAGTCGTAATCTACAGTATTAGACAGCATGAGAAGCTGAGAAGAAATTTAATAGAGGTTTTTAAAATTATGAAGAGTTTTAATAGAATGAATAGGGAAAAATTAAGTTCCAAGTATGTGGTCTGGCATCTTCAATTTATGCTGAAATTGTTGGAGCAAGAGGTGCTTTGTCATGGAGTGGTTGAGGCAAGGATCCATTGCATATTTTAAAGGGGTAATTGGATACCAAGCTATGGGGAAAGAGCAGGGTAGAAGGATTAGTTTTGGATTGCTCCAGCGAAGAGCTAGCAGAGACACAATGGCCTGCCCACGATGGGTGGGAGGAGGTCGAGGGGGGTTAAACCCTAAAAAAACGGGGAATACGTTACCAACCCGCGCTTAGGTGACAGTTGCCATTTTTACGGCAGTGGGTTGCGAGGCGTGTGTGTGTCCCACCTTGGAGAGGCAGGATCAAGCAATTGCAGTTGGGAGCCTGATTTAAATTTATCTGCTGTCGGCCGGGTATCTCAGGGCTCCGGAAACCCGGAAGTGAAAGGGAGGCGGGAGCTGCTGGCTCCAGACGATAAGTGCTTTTTATAGCTTTCCTTGTGGACCAGGAGGAACAGGAGTGGCTCCCCCAAGCCCCTTGAGCAAACCTTCGGCCACCCTTCTGCTGATCATGGCCTTTCTGCAGCCCATGCCGCGATGGGCGAACTCCTCCACCCCCCAATCCCTAATGGTGTCTCTTTCTTCCCCCTCCCCCCCGTGATCTGAAGCCCGTTATTGCCGCCCCCCCCCCCCCCCCCCAACTGAAGCCTGCCCCCATCTAACGAATGCTGGGCGCCATCCCCAAGGGTCCCAGGCTGCGGCCTCCTGCTGCTGGTTTTCCCAGCCAGCCAGCCTGTCAATTATTATGAGGACCTGCCATTAAATTCAGCAAGACCTCTGCATCTCCAGCCTCAATGGGTTTCCTCCCCACTACCGTGCCCCCCCCCCCCCCCGATCTCTCCCCGCAAATATCAGGCCAATGGGTCAAATGGCCTCCCTCTGTACTGTAAAGTTCTGTGGTTCTGTGATTCAACTGGGCTGAGTTTTCATCACTGCTTCAGTGATGAATCTGGAATTTTGCTTCGTTTCACTTTTAATTGAAGATGCAGATGACATATTTTGAATCTACGTCAGGTTGGTTTGCTGATTTGAAATGTTGTAAATAACAGTTGTTTCCTGTAAACTGAAGATGCAAATTGTGTCTCCATAGTGACTGTCCAGTTATAATTTTGGTAACAAAGTTACTTTTCTGGACTGTTAACAGAGACAAACGGGGAGCAATTTTCGTGTCCCTATTGCCGCATTTGCACCTAACAATGGGGCAGTAAAGTGTCCAAAATAATGCGTGCAATGGAAGTGCCAACTTATCCACGAGTTCCTGCCCGTGCCAATTTTCAGGCAGACCTCAATCTGGATGGCCAGAGCTCCCACTGAAAACAGGCAGGAGATTCATTAAAGAATGCAAATGAGCAATACAAGTCAGGTCAAGAGGTGGCCATTGTCAGCGTGAATTAAAGAGATCTCCAGCTGTGGTCAGGGAAAGTTGGGTAGGGGTTTGGGAAACATTTCTTTGGCAGCCTTAAAGGCTGTCAAAGTTAATGTGCTTCTGCTGTAATTTCTGCAAAAATGTTGTCTGCTGCTTTTTCCATTCCTGATGTTTCTACCCTTCCCCTTTAAGGTCCTTCACATCCAGCCGCCCCGCCCAATTTCCTGCCTCCAGATTGGCAAACACATTTCACGCTGGCAACCCAACGAACACATTATAATGAGAACCCTGAACCAAAACGGATTGGATCTCTTGCAGATTCCTCCGGGTGTAGATGCCATGTCTTGCCTGCTTCTGTGGCTGTTTTAATACTGGGCGGTTGTGGCATCTGCCTGACTGAGGTAAGGACAAAGCTTATCTTTGTGGGGCTGGGAGGAGAAGTGCTTCTCCAGGCCCTACAAGGAATGTTTGGTCCTCTGGCACTGATTCCAAAGACAGAGGCAGTAAAAAACATGTCCAGTACCACATTGAGTAGCTGAAACTCTCCCTTTAAATGATGTATCAGAGAGAAAACTGGACCACTCACTAACTGGCATACCTAGTGAACCAATTTACATGATTCACAAAAATCATGAGATTTCAAATGTTCTTGCTAGTTGGAAAATCTTCCAATTTTTCATTAAAAATTGGTAAAAAAATGTTTTGGGGGAAACGGATAAGAAAAAAAGGAACAACCTTAATTATAAGAAGTAACTATACAAATGAAATGTTTTAACCTGCATAGTGTCAGATTTGCATCACTCAGTTGCCATAAGAATGATCTCTAGTGTCTCGGAAAGGTTAGAGAAGTATCACCATCACTTCTGTCCACTCCTTTGACTGGCGTGTTCTGTATTCTCTGTTTCACACTCTAAACAACCCTTATTCTCTCTGGCTCACACTTTACTACTCATTATCACATTGACTGTTTCATTGATTATGGATGCTTCATTTTATGTGCTCAAATGATCTTTAGAGAGTTATGTAATTACATTGAAATAAAAAGTGTCTTCATTTCATCAGGTCCAGACATGCTGTGAATGCCCAATGTGAACTCTAGACAAAAGCGTATATGGCAATGTCATAGTATCATAGTAGGTACAGCACAGGAGGAGGCCATTCGGCCCATCGTGTCTGTGCCAGCTCTTTGAAAGAGCTATCCAATTAGTCCCATTGCCATGCTCTTTCCCCATAGCCCTGTAAATTGTTTCCCTTCAAGTATTTATCTAATTCCCTTTTGAAAGTTACTATTGAATCTGCTTCCACCACCCTTTCAGGCAGCGCATTCCAGATCATAACAACTCGCCACGCAAAAAATGTTTCCTCATGTTGCCTCTGGCTTTTTTGCCAATCACCTTAAATCTGTGTCCTTTGGTTATCAACCCTTCCACCATTGGAAACAGTTTCTCCTTATTTACTCTATCAAAACCATTCATGATTTTGAGCACCTCTATCAAATCTCCCCTTAACCTTCTCTGCTCTAAGGAGAATAACCCCAGCATCTCCAGTCTCTCCACATAATTGAAGACCCTCATCCCTGGTACCATTCTGATAAATCTCTTCTGCACCCTTTCTAAGGCCTTGACATCCTTCCTAAAGTGTGGTGCCCAGAATTGAACACAATACTCCAGCTGAGGCCTAACCAGTGTTTTATGAAGGTTTTGCATAACTTCCTTGCTTCTGTACTCTCTGCCTCTATTAATAAAGCCCAGGATCCAATATGCTTTTTTTTTTTAACAGCCTTCTCAACTTGTCCTGCCACCTTCAAAGATTTGTGTATGTGCACCCCCAGGTCTCTGTTCCTGCACCCCCTTTAAAATTGTACCATTTAGTTTATATTGCCTCTCCTCATTCTTCCTACCAAAATGCATCACTTCACTGTGTTAAATTTCATCTACCATGTGTCTGCCCATTTCACCAGTCTGTCTGTGTCCTCCTGAAGTCTGTGACTATCCTCCACATTGTTTACTATATTTCCGAATTTCGTGTCATCTGCAAACTTTGAAATTATACCCTCTATATCCAAGTCCAGGTCATTATTATATATCAAAAAGAGCAGTGGTCCTAATACTGATCCCTGGGGAACACCACTGTATACTTCCCTCCAGTCTGAAAAACAACCGTTCACCACTACTCTCTGATTCTGTCCCCTAGTCAATTTTGTATCCACGCTGCCACTGTCCCTTTAATCCCATGTCCTTTAATTTTGCTAATAAGTCTAATATGTGGTACTTTATCAAATGCCTTTTGAAAGTCCATATACACAACAACTGCACTACCCTCATCAACACTCTCTGTGACTTCATCAAAGAACTCAATTAAGTTAGTCAACCACAATTTTCCTTTAACAAATCCATGCTGGCTTTCATTTATTAGCCCATTCCTACTCCTGGAAGTGCAACCACCCCCACCCCCATCCCCCCCGTGCACCATTCCCATCGGTCAGGAGGTGTTAAAATTGACCCCACTGTTTGCCTTTTATCTTTGTGAGGATGAAATCTTAATGATATGATTTATTGCATAATGGTGTGATCTCTTTTTGCTTATTGATTTTTCCTTTCTGATATACTAGTGTTTTGCTTGAAGCTATATCTTTTTCCTTGTTTTATAAGCTCTATTTAACATGTTTGACTTCTCATTGGCGTATAGTTCCATCGGCATCCCAGGGTCATGCTCTGGTACCTTGCCCTAGTGGCCAATAATCATAGGAATCTTACAACACCAGGTTATAGTCCAACAGTTTTATTTGAAAATCACAAGCTTTCGGAGCTTACCTCCTTCGTCAGGTGTGTGTCACCTTCGTCACCTGACGAAGGAGGTAAGCTCCGAAAGCTTGTGATTTTCAAATAAAACTGTTGGACTATAACCTGGTGTTGTAAGATTCCTTACATTTGTCCACCCCAGTCCATCACCGGCATCTCCACATCATGGCCAATAATCATGTGTGGGCTTGATAGTGAGTGCCAGCAGACTAATCAACCATCTCACAGTTGAGACAAATCTTGTCTTCATCCAACATGCACTCCCGCAGAAGTCACTGGATCGCAAGCGGGAGTGGGAATTCTGGCCATTGTTCTGCTTTTTTAAATTAGGGTTTCTGAAGCTAACTGTAGCATACTTACTGCCACAACAGCTGAGCTCAGCTAAACCAGGACTAACTAGGATTCGAATCCTGTGACCTTCCTAAGCTACATCACTCCCTGGATAAATTTGTTAAACCATTTGGAGGGACCCTTTTTCTAGTTTTGCTAATTTTTTACTTAGAAATCTGTTGTTTCATGGAAGCAAGGGTTCAACAGTTTGAGGGATAGAATTAAATTAAAAATGCTGTTATCACCATTATTTCCAGTATCCATGTTATTAACCATACTCCCCAGTACTAATTGTCACATGGATGTGATTGTTCTAATGTTGTTGCAGGTCCTTTAAATGTACTAACTTGTGAAATATCCCAATTTTACCATTTCATATCAATTATAGATTTCTTTCCCCATCTAGCTCATGTTCTTTGTATGGTAACTCAGTGAATGGCAAGCAGCAATTAGAACTCAGAAATCATGCTGGATTTTGAAAGAAACTTTTAAGTACAAATGCAATACAAGGCTCTGTAGCTGACGACAATCTGATATAATCCCCTGCCCTCTGCAGTCTCTTTGATTGTGCTCTGTTCCTGGAACAGAGCACATTCACTTTCAGGTTGCGCTCATTATACGATCACCTCATCTAATTTGCTTGACAAAGTCCATTGCAATTATCGTAGATATCTGATCCCACATAGATCACTGGCCTACAGATTTGTTTATCCTAAAAGAACTTCATTATTTAGAAAGATTAATCATTTGCTGATACCTTTTGACATGAGCTCCAGTAAAAAGCAACATAGTCTATAAGGGCAGTACACGTAATGGCAAGGACTTTAAACACTGCAATGTTTTATCTGTTCTTTAGCCATTGCTGAAATAATTGCAATTGACTACAGGCAATTGACTGTGAAATGGCATTTAAATGAAAGTATGCATTGTAATGAAGATTAACACTGTCACAGTCCCAAGGTCTTTGCTTTAAAAAAAATATTTGATATGGCAGGAAGTGGATTAGAAGACTGAAAAGTTAAGTGAAGGATATATTTTCAGGAGTGACAAAAAGAAATCCTAAAATGTCAATGTCATTGCAGTGGAACTGTTGACCCTTTGATCATGTTAAATTTTCATTATCTCATCCTTACTCAGTAAGTAATCCATTGTCTGCTCAAAGTAACTACGTAATAGTAAGTACTGTGTATCTGTACCTCAGACCTCCCTTGAAAAGCATCATCCTTATCAAAACACTAAAATTATTTGTACAGCATTGGCAAAGAGTAATTGTTAACTACCTACTGTTGATTGAATTTGGGTAAACAAATTTACTGAATTTGGATAAAGATTATGAAAACCAAATACTGCAGATGCTGGAAATCTGAAATAAAAACAGAAAATGCTGGAAAAGTTCAGTAAGTGAGGCAGCATCTGTTTTAACACCTTCCATTCTGACGAAAGGTCTTCGACCTGAAACATTAACTCTGTTTCCTTCTCCACAGATGCTGCCTCACTTGCTCAGCTTTTACAGCATTTTCTGTTTTTATATCAAAGATAATGAAATATTGATACACAAGATATCAAATCATGTTATAAATCACTGCATGCTCTTAAAAGAGTACGCAGTATTGTGATACAGGATGATTAAGAAAATGAAATTGAAACAGCTTGTTGTCAATCTTATACTGATATTCTTTTCTGGTAATGACTCATGGTTGAATATAAGAGTTGTTCCAAAATAATCTGTTACAAACACATCTAACTCATGGAAATTGTTCATCCCTATAATACTGAAAACATTAACCCTGAAGGAAAAAAATTCCAAATATTTCAACTTTCAATTTATGAAAAACACTTTTTTTATCTTTTGGGAATTTAAAATATAAATTAGCAAAATAGTGGCATATATTTGATTCAGAATTAGATGTTTAGATTAAAGAATTGTACATCAATAGCAGCTTATTCATTTTATTTTGTGTTTCCCACTTTGTGATGCATTTGGGAGGTAGCAGTTGGAATGTAGCATTTGGAATAAATTACCCTTTCATTGCATTCATTAATTTTTGATGACATAGCAAACTGAGCATGATTTAGTTATTCTGTTTAGCTCAGTCGGTAGCAACCCAAGCTAAACGAGCCAAGAGCAAGATCCAGTCTACTAGATTTGTGAATTGGATGTCCGCGTAGAGCAGTCAGATCCAATTGCGGATTCCCTCCCCAAACCCCATTTTGGAGAGCACGTCCATCATGTATGTGTGGGATATTCTGTCAAAGGCCTTCTCCTGGTCCAAGCTGATCAGGTGATCATCCCCCTATCCTGCATATAGACGATCATATCCCTGAGTAACATCACATATAGGCCAGGCAAGGACAGCAAGTTTCCGTCCCTAAAGGACATTAATGAACTAGTTGGGTTTTTAAAAAAGAAATTCGAAAGATTCATGGTCACTTTTTACTGATACCAGCTTTTTATTTTTAGATTTTTAAAAATGAACTCAAAATTGCTGTGGTTGGATTTGAATGCGCATTCTCTGGATCATTAGTCCAGTAACGTAACAATTACACTACCGTGCCCCTCATACCCTGTAAACTGCCTGAATTGTACCTAAAATGGAGTTTAGTTTAAAAGCTGCCCACAAAATGAACTGAATGCTGGGAAGTAAAATTACACAGGGGGTTAGAGATGTCACATGTCCATATTTGTGTGGGGAAAGAAAGCCCCTCGCGAAATGTTAGATGGATGGTAGAGAGGTTGTAAACCACAGACAAAGTCTGTTGTGCTTGGGTAAGGCCATGGATCAGTGACATTCACAGAAACTCCACATTTATCAGAGATAATTGGCAGAAGGGGGGCAAAGCCTTCTAGAATATGTGTCACTCTGGTTAATTGAATGTAAACAGCATCTCTTTGAAATTAAGATATAAAAATAGAGGGTTTTGCACCCCTCCGGTAGTCGTCAGTAGGAGTTGTAACACCAGCAGTAGCAATCTGTTATCTGCAGTCAGTAGAGTAGCAAAGGTTAGATCCTCTTTGAATCACTTTATTAGACTTGGTTCCTGTTTGTAGTTAGAGGATTTCCTTAACTTCTTCTGTACAAGAACAACTTGCATTCATTTAGCACCTGTAACATGGTAAAACATTCCAAGGTGCTTCACAGGAGCATCATCAGACAAAAATTGACACCAAGTCAAACTATCTAGCAGATGTATAAAATACTTATACAAGTATGATTATATTGAGGACAGATAGTCAGGTTATCAAAGTCAAATTAAACATCTATACCAGCCAGGTAGAGGCAGAGAAAAGTGTATCACTTAATTGTACATGTGACTGAGAGTGAAGCCAACTCAGATATCGTTGCTCATGCGGAAAAGTAGGTTTAGCCAGAACCAAAGATCCAAGCGTGACAGACAACCCAGTTGCCTCATCGACTCGACGAAGCTAATGCCTGTGTCCCAGGGAAGGAAGATCGACTCAGCCATGTCGCTCATAAGGACAAGGTCATATAAGCTCTGGAACATTGCGAATCACGCACTTAGGGCAGGCTTTTAACCGTGAAAAACGCGTGGGTTGCCACGAGGCGGAGTGGTCACTAAAACCTTTCAAGGAGGCTGCGGACCTCCATTTTGAAAGGTTTTGCAATTTTAGGCTCTGGGGGCCGGGATTCCTAGGCCTTCTCCTTCACGCTGCATGAGACAAGGTGAGTAGGCCCGATACTACAGGTAAATGCCTTTCTGGCACAGTTTGTGTGCCTGGAGGAGCAGGAGTGCTGCCCCCAGGCCCAACAAGCCCACCTGCAGTGACCCCACCCCCCCCACCATGATCACGGATCTCCCCCCAACGATCGCGGACCCCCGCAATGACCGCCAATCCCGACCCTCTCCCAGTGACTGGCACTGGATTGCTCCCACCCCCCCATGATCCCCAATCCCCGATTTCCCCCACCATGACCCCCGATCTCTCCCCTCCCCCCAATGACTGACTCCCCTGATGACTGACCTCCTTCCCCGCCCCCCCCCCCAATGACTGACTTCCCTTTTCTCACCCATGACCCCCATGCCAACCGGTGCCCCCATGCCCACCCTATCCATACAATCTAAGACTTACCTCAAGACTTATCTTTTCACGTCTTCTTTCTTGCTGTGCTCCCATCCGACTGAGACCAGCCAGTCAATCAGGCCGGCCAGTCGCTTGGCAAACCAACGAAAAAAATAAGACGCCCTTACGATTTTGACATAAGGACATGCAGGAAACCTGTACTTCCGGGTTTCCCATCCACGATTCGAGCCCTCCCCCCACCACCCTCTTCCCGCTCCAGGTCAAAATCCTGGCCATAGATTCTGAGCTATTTGATAAACTGGCTATCTAGTGCTGTTAACTTGTCAGCCGTTTATGAATTCAACCTGAAAATAACCTCAACAATTGTAATAATCTCAGACTCTAATCACTGCTATAATTAATACTCAACATTACTGTTGATTTATAGTAATACACTGAATTGCCTGTGTAACCGTTGTTTGTTAAGTAACTCTGTCCATTAATGATTTGCTATTCAAACTAATAGATGACCTTGACGGCACCTAATCATATCAATTAAGTGCTTATATACCCAATGTTTAGCTTTAAGTTGTGATTTTATAGTGACTAAATAGTTGTTAGTGCATGACTTGTTGTCTGACTCCAGCTTTGATGATTTGGCAAAAATAGAGTTAAGTCACTCACTCAGTAACTTGTGGGCATCCTAATGGAGGGTTGGTAAATAAATTCATTCATTGCGATCTAGTTAATGCAAGAACAGTTCGACAAGCCAACTTAGGCATCACTCACTCCTAGACCTAAGACTGTGCGGTAAACCCCCAATTGGTTCCTTAGTGAGGAGTAAAGCAAGAGTGTTAAGAATTCATTTAGTTCTTTGGCATATAATTTGTCAGAATACCGAAACCCAGCATTTGTAAAGCACCCATCACTTGGAAATCTTACTGAAGCTACCAAACTCTTGTGAATTTGTTTCCATAACCTCTGGATATTGTGGGAAGAGGTAGCAGAAAGTGTGACATAGTGTGGACAGCTGTATGATATGGTGGATGCCTCTTGCCCTGAAGAGAGCAACCTAAATAAACTGTGCTTTCTGGAGACGGGCCTCTAGGAACTGCATAAATTTAAAATGGAGAAACAATGCCAGCATAAGGCCAACGTGAAGAAGAAAGTGGATGACCACAGAGGTACCCACGATCAGAGTCTGGTTAGAATATGTTGGGTTACACAGGGGTCACTGAAGTGGGTGTTTATTCATCCATGCCGCTGATGTTTTAATAGGGAATTACATAGATGCTGAAAGGGTTATAAACAAGCAGCTCAGGGAAGACAACATTGGGGCAATGAAGTGTAGGGCCAGACTTGTTGGCCCAGCCCAGGAGTGGTCTTCCCAACCCCACATTAAAAAAAACTGATCGCCACCACCCCCCAACTCTATCCCTCCCCCCCCCCACAATTGCCACCACCCCCCACTCGCCAGGTTTCCCCTCCCCATAGTCACCTCACCTTGCCCCAACCCCTTCCCATGACCCCATTTACCTGAGGTGCAGCAGCCTGATACTGTATATTGTATCCAGGTTTTGATGCCACATTGGCTCCATTATAATGAGGCCTGAGGCCCAATATCTGGGAAGCCTTGGGCCTCACCATTCAGGCGGAAGGAATATACCATGCGTCCAAATATGGATGCACCCAAATTTCTGGGCCTATATGTCTTACTTGTTCAAAAGGGAGACATTGGAGGCAATGTGGTACACCACCCAACTGGGGACAGGGTAAGCCATTCATTGAATGCAGCTACCTTGTCCTAAGTGGCGGATGGACATGTGGAGGCAGCTTGTGGTGGAACCCAGGAGCATCAACTAGTTACCATCCCAGACCAAGCTGGGGATGCGTCTTAGTCTGGCCACAAGGGCCACCAAGGCAATTAGAGGCCTGGCAGGCAGCACAGGTACACCTAGCTGCACACTATAGGGCACCGAAGTTGGCACGGGGGTCAGCGGTGCCTGGCACAAGGGTTGAATGTCTCAGGCAGGATTCCACACAGTTCATGGGCTCCTGGAGTCCAGGAGGATTCGCAGTCATATTGGCGCATCTAAGGAGCAGTGTGGAGTCTTTGTGTGCGAGCCACAAGGCTTACACATGAGGAACACACCCTGGCAGGGAAAAGGGAGATATGACAGGTATTGGAAAGTTTTATACAATTTTTCAGATGAAAAGAGTTCCATTAAAGTGTAGTATTTTAAAGCAAAGCGTATTCAGTCAAGTTTTTTTTTAAAAAGCACTGAAATGAAAGGCTTTAAAATGCTAATTTTCCCAAAAGACTAATCAATAAGCAATTTACTAGCCTGTTTCAGTAATTACTAATATCTAGTTAAGATCACACTCACTGGGGTGATTTGGACTTTGGACAATAGTATAAATCGGGCGATATCGATTCAGCCGCCTGTTACATATATCTCTCCCGATTTTCATTTCTATTG
Source organism: Heptranchias perlo (assembly GCF_035084215.1). Classification (NCBI taxonomy): domain Eukaryota; kingdom Metazoa; phylum Chordata; class Chondrichthyes; order Hexanchiformes; family Hexanchidae; genus Heptranchias; species Heptranchias perlo. The sequence goes on along the minus strand of NC_090325.1, from coordinate 95,364,378 downwards.
AATCAATAGTTCTGTGCACTTTCCAGTTGGTGTCTGTTCTCCACTCAGGAAGTGATAAAGGTGTATCAGCTGAGAAACATGGGCCTCAATTTTTAAACTCTCCCCGCCTGGTTTCTGCCAGTCATGGGGCAGTTAAAATGGAATGGGAAACCTACCCACTCCTATCCTGTACCGATCTGGCTCACTACAATTTTAAATTGCAGGAGGCAAGGACACCAGCCCCAAAATGGCTTACCCGCCAGGCCAAACCTACTCAGAACAGCAGCCAGGGCCCAGAAGAGGCCCACTAGGTAAGCTTTAAAATTTTTATTTGGTCCCTTGTGGGCCAGGAGGTGCGGGAGTGGTTCAGCGGACCCCACAAGGAAGCATTGAGCTTCCCCTGCCCCAGGCATCCCCCCTACCCCTCCCCGCACTGTGATTCCCCTGCCGAGCCCCACTGATGCACTTACCTTGTGCTGGGGACCGATCCCCTGGGTCCTTGGCAGCTGCCTCCTGCCACCCGATTTTAATAGCCTCTTCCTGCTGACTTCCAGTCCATTTTGGTTGAAAAGTTGGCAAGCAGCATGCTAATGAGGCCTGACCATTAAAATCGTCCGAGCCTGCCTGCTGCCGCTCATATTGCTGCGTTCCTGGCCGGGAGTTAAAATTCAGGAATGAACTGCAGCTATGCCTTGCAGTGGCCTGGAAGAATCCTGTCACATGGCGAATTTACATCAAGTGGAAGAGTCCTTCTAGTCCTTGAAGTGGTCCATGAATCATCCTGTAGCAGCTGCCATGCTCAGTCATTGCTTCTGCAGTGAAGCAGATGTGTCGAACAACAACTTACAAGCATCTTTACTGAGTAGAAACACATCCCAAGATGCTTCACAGAAGCATCATCAGACAAAAAAGGAGATATTAAGAGTGATGAATGGTATCCTATCGCCACCCTATCTCTTCCTTTTAGACATTGCTCATCAACCACTTTAACCTCCCCCTTGCTTCTCTGATAGTTACCCCACTCTTAATCCTCCATCTACTCCCACCCCCTCACTCCCACTCACTTCCCCCAAGGGCAGGTGGCAAGAGGGTGGAGGCCTCATCAGTCAAAAGCCAGTTTCCCTTCTCTTCTTCCCAGCTCCTATTCTCCCTTCCTAACTGGTTTCCTTGAACAGGCTTTATTGAAGCTCAGAGTTCAACTTTCTTTCTTCTTTTTTTAAAAAAAAGTACGAAATTAGAATGAGGAAAGGCCTTTATATCTAGAGGACTAGAGTACAAGGGGGCAGAAGTTATGCTGCAGCTTTACAAAACCCTGGTTAGACCGCACCTGGAGTACCGTGAGCAGTCCTGGGCACCGCACCTTCGGAAGGACATATTGGCCTTGGAGGGAGTGCAGCGTAGGTTTACTAGAATGATACCCAGACTTCAAGGGTTAAGTTACGAGGAGACATTACACAAATTGGTAGTTTAGAAGGTTAAGGGGTGATCTGATCGAAGTTTGTAAGATATTAAGGGGAACAGATAGGGTGGATAGAGAGAAACCATTTCCACTGGTTGGGGATTTTAGGAGTAGGGGGCACAGTCTAAAAATTAGAGCCAGACCTTTCAGGAGTGAGATTAGAAAACATTTCTACACACAAAGGGTGGTAGGATTCTGGAACTCTCTTCTGTAAATGGCAATTGATACTAGCTCAATTGCTAAATTTAAATGTGAGATAGATAGCTTTTTGGCAACCAAAGGTATTAAGGGATATGGGCCAAAGACAGGTATATGGAGTTAGACCACAGATCAGCCATAATCTTATCAAATGGCGGAGCAGGCACGAGGGGCTGAATGGCCGACTCCTGTTCCTATCGTCTGTCTGCCATTCTCTATGTTTCATAGGTATTAGCAGTTACAACCTCTAACTCGCAGGTATAACCCATTAGCAATCACCTTTTCTAATTGTCAGAACAAAAGAAATAGAACCATAGAGAGGTTACAGCGCAGAAGGAGGCCATTTGGCCCATCGAGTCCGTGCCGGCTCTATGCACGAACAATCCAGCTAATCCCACTCCCCTGCCCTATCCCCGTTGCCCTGCCCAATTTTTTGTTTCAAATACTTATCCAGTTCCCTTTAGAAGGCCATGATTGAATCTGCCTCCACCACCCCCTCGGGCAGTGCATTCCAGATCCTAATCACTCGCTGTGTAAAAATGTTTTTCCTCATGTCACCTTTGGTTCTTTTGCCAATCACCTTAAATTTATGTCCTATAGTTCTTGACCCTTCCGCCAATGGGAACAGTTTCTCTCTATCTACTATGTCTAGACCCTTCATGATTTTGAATACCTCTATCAAATCTCCTCTCAACCTTCTCTGTTCCATATAATTAGTTGGCTTCAGAATTATACAGGTGTTTTTCTTTTTGAAAATTGAAGTATTGATATAAAGGCAGACACAGGGAAATAAGAAGAAGCCGGCCCAAGAACCACCCAAAATTGGTCTGAGGACCTCATTTCCGTTGTGTAGGTGAGCTGCTGATACCTGTTGTGCCTCCAGAGGCAGCTCGCCACTTTGGTACCCTCCAATTTGTGCCAGCTACCTCACCGGCAGTGGTCCTAGGGTATATCCGGGGAGGGGATGGGGATAGAAGGGGAGGGGCCACTCACACTCATTACCAGCTCCATATTAAAAAAGGTAAGTATATTAAAAAAAACTTACCTCTTTGGTGGCAACCTCCAGCATTCCCTTTAAGGATCACTGGTTAGGCTGCATCTAGACCAAGTAATCTTGAGTGTAGTAGGCCCGACACCTGCTCCACTCAGGGCAAACAAAGTTCAGGAATGGGTTCTAAGAAAGGCATTAGGCCCCTCATTAACATATGCAAGGGGCCTGTTTTAGGCCGCCACCAGAAATGCCTGAAAAATCATCCAAAGCAGTATGGGGTCGGACATCTTTCAGGCCTCTTTGGGGCACGAGATATATCCCCGCAAAGTTGGTCCTTCTTGCCCCCATTTTCTGTCTGGTAAATAGGTGCAATGAGGTCCAATTTCTCCCCCACTCTCTCTCTCTCTTTCTCTAACCCCATTACTCCCTCTTTCATTTCTGAAACTTATAAAAGAAAACAAAAGTTCTCATTAGAGCAGAGAAGGTTAAGGGGGGATTTAATTGAGGCGTTCAAAATCATGAAGGGTTTTGATAGAGTAAATGTCCAGTGGCAGAAGGGTCGGTAACCAGACGACACAGATTTAAGGTAATTGGCAAAAGAGCCAAAGGCGAGATGAGGAGAATTTTTTTTTAACGCAGTGAGTTATTATGATCTGGAATGTACTGCCTGAAAGGTGGTGGAAGCAGATTCAATAGTAACTTTCAAAAGGGAATTGGATAAATACTTGAAGGGGAGAAAATTGCAGGGCTATGGGGAAAGAGCAGGGGAGTGGAACTAATTGGACAACTCTTCCAAGAGCCGGCACAGGCATGATGGGCCGAATGGCCTCCTTCTGTGCTGTAAGGTTCTATGATTCTATGAAACCCTTCCGCCAGGAATTTCCGTGGGGTTTTTCCTTATTGGCTAGCGTAACTTTGGCAGAAGATCAGCGGAAACCCAGTTTATACGTCTATCTAGGATTTCCATCGATCAATTAGGACCTGGATGGCATTTTAACAGCCTGAGCGGGGCAGCAGCCGCCCACTCAGTAAAACCTGGCATGGAAGAAAAGGTCCTCAAAGGAAGGTCTGTGCCCCCTTTCCCACTGACCAAACAGCCCCAATCTCCTCCACACGTGACTTACCTTGGGGCCCATAGGTGGCCTCCGGGCCATGTAATTTTGACCTGCCCAAGCCGGCCAGCTGGCTCTTTCCACCTGTTTCAGGTGGGCAATTGACCAGCAGAATGCAAATGAGGCCCAGGAGTTAAAATAACCCAGGCCTCAAACTGATAACGTCAGGCAGGTTTAATGCTTGCCCCAGGCCCCTGCCCACCCAAAAACCCCTCCCAGTTAAAATCTCTTTCTCACCCCCACCCCCCTTCCCACCACCACGTGACAGTTTAGGGAACAACTTGTGAAGCAAACGAGGGAGAGAGGCATTATGAACAATTTATAACCAAACATCATGAAATAATATTGAGACTCACCGGCATCTCCCAGCTGTATCCCTCCCCCAACATTTTAATGAATAATCTTACTGGAAACAGAGGTATCGTTGTAGCAAAACTTCTGAGGAAGTGGTTGACCTCAAAAGGCTTCAAAAATGGATGTGAATATTGTACTGAGTAACATTCAAAGTATTTAACTGTATAAAATATAAAAGAAAGTGTTATTTTGCTATGCTCCATCAGAAAATGTAATATTCAAATCTATTGTTGGTAAATTGAAGAACAAAGTAATATTGAATTAGAATCCTTAAACTATGTAACTTTACTAGTTAAGTATGCAGGATCATGTTTTTTTCTTTGCTTATTTTAAACTTCCAGCATGTGGCAAATCATCAGGGTAGTTCTTTTCAAAATTAGCATCTTTTTAAAAAAAAAGTTCTCATCTTAAGTATCAAAATATCCCCCCTGCCATGACAAGTCTCAGTTTTGAAGGCAGGCAGATGTCTCCAGATATCTTGATCACACTTGTCCTCTCACAACTAAGTGACAAGAGTGCATAAAACTGTTCACACATTTGCCATTACCCTTAATCATTGCTCTTTGCGAGATAGTAATAGTTGAGATTATAGGTGATAGCATTGTATTTCTCCTTGGCGTTCACACTATCTTATCATTCGCATCAACTTGATCGACCATCTCCACTATCTGTCAGTCATTGCTGCCCTTTGACAAGTTAACTGTACTGCCATAAAAACATTGTCATGTTGTGTAAGGTGCAGTAAGGAACAAATAACTTTAAGCAATAGCTTTAATCACCTGCAAAAGTAAATAGTAGAACAACATAGATTTGTTATCTGTAGGGCGAGTCATGTTAAATAACTAGCCAACTGTCCTTGCAAAAACTTTCTATCTGGTCCAAAATTGGAAAGCATAAATGAGACATAGTTGCTGCCAGAAAAGTAAATGGCAAAACATCCTTGATGACATTGCATATGTTCAATGCACTTTCTTTGCAGATGTATGGATAAGTCTAAGAGTACAATGGGTGAAACCATAGACTTTAGGGGAGTCAGAAATGGGTTTGCTTTTCTTAAATGCTGCTATTGCAGTATTACAAAACTGATATAGTGACGTGAGAAATGGTTTTGGACACGACTGATTGACTGATGCCCATGGTTCTTCCAGCAAGATTCACAAAGTAGCATAGAAGGTAAGTGTTGGCATTAAAGTAGATAAGTCACTGGGACCGGATGGGATGCATTCTAGGTTGCTGAGGGAAGTAAGGGTGAAAGTTGCGGTGGTACTGGCCATAATCTTCCAAACATCCGTAGATACAGGGTGGTGCCAGAGGACTGGAGAATTGCAAATGTTACACCCTTGTTCAAAAAATGGTGTAAGGATAAACCCAGCAACTACAGGCCAGTCAGTTTAACCTTGGTGGTGGGGAAACTTTTAGAAACAATAATCCAGGACAGAATTAACAGTCACTTGGTCGAATGTGGATTGATTAGGGAAAGCCAGCACGGATTTGTTAAAGGCAAATCGTGTTTAACTAACCTGATAGAGTTTTTTGATGAAGTAACAGAGAGGGTAATGCAGTTGATGTGGTGTATATGGATTTTCAAAAGGCGTTTGATGAAGTGCCGCACGGTAGGCTTATCATCAAGATTGCAGCCCATGGAATAAAGGGGGCAGTAGCAACATGGATACAGAATTGACTAAGGGACAAGAAACAGAAAGTAATGGTGAACAGTTGTTTTGCGGACTGGAGGTAGGTGTACAGTGGTGTTCCTCAAGGGTCAGTGCTGGAACGACTGCTTTTTTTGATATATATTAATGACTTGGACTTGGGTGTACAGGGCACAATTTCAAAATTTGTAAATGACACAAAACTTGGAAGGGTAGTAAACAGTGAGGAGGATAGACTTCAAGAAGATATAGACAGGCTGGTGGCATGGGCAGACACGTGGCAAATAAAATTTAACGCAGAAAAATGCGAAGTGATACCTTTCGGTAGGAAGAACGAGGAGAGGCAAAATATACTAGAGGGCACAACCCTAAAAGGGGTACAGGAACAGAGAGATCTGGGGGTATATGTGCACAAATCGCCAAAGATGGCAGGGCAGGTTGAGAAAGCAGTTTAAAAAGCATAAGGGATCCTGGGCTTTATAAATAGAGGCACAGAATACAAAAATATGGAAATCATGATGAACCTTTATAAAACACTGGTTCAGCCACAACTGGAGTATTGTGACCAGTTCTGGGCATCGCACTTCAGGAAAGATGTGAAGGCCTTAGAAGAGATTTACTAAAATGATTCCAGGGATGAGGGACTTTAATTACATGGATAAACTAGAGAAGCTGGGGTTGTTCTCCTTGGAACAGAAATGGGTGTGAGGAGATTTGATAGAGATATTCAAAATCATGAAGGGTCCAGACAGAGTAGATAGAGAGAAACTGTTCTCATTGGTGGAAGGGTTAAAGATTCCAGAGGACATAGATTTAAGGTGATTGGCAAAAGAACCAAAGATGAAATGAGGAAAATCTTTTTTTTACACAGCGAGTGGTTAGGATCTGGAATGCACTGCCTAAGAGGGTGTTGGAGGCAGATTCAATCATGGCCTTCAAAAGGGAACTGGATAACTACTTGAAAGGAAAAATTTTGCAGGGCTACGGGGAAAGGGCAGAGGAGTGGGCCTAGCTGGATTGCTCTTGCATAGAGCCGGCACAGACTTGATGGGCCGAATGACCTCCTTCCTTGCTGTAACCTTTCTATGATTAGGAGAGCAGAACTGGCATTAGCTTGAAAATACTCATTTTTGTTTCTCACATTCACTTACTTTGTTTTTTTTTAAATTCGTTCATAGGATGTGGGTGTCGCTGGCAGGACCAGCATTTATTGCCCATCCCTAATTGCCCTTGAGAAGGTGGTGGTGAGCTGCCTTCTTGAACCCCTGCAGTCCATGTGGTGAAGGTTCTCCCAAAGTGCTGTTAGGTAGGGAGTTCCAGGATTTTGACCCAGCGACAATGAAGGAACGGCGATATATTTCCAAGTCGGGATGGTGTGAGACTTGGAGGGGAACGTGCAGGTGGTGTTGTTCCCATGTGTCTGCTGCCCTTGTCCTTCTAGGTGGTAGAGGTCAAGGGTTTGGGAGGTGCTGTTGAAGAAGCCTTGGATGGTACACACTGCAGCCACAGTGCGCCAGTGGTGAAGGGAGTGAATATTTAGGGGGGTGGTTGGGGTGCCAATCAAGTGTGCTGCTTTGTCCTGGATGGCGTAGAGCTTCTTGAGTGTTGTTGGAGCTGCACTCATCCAGGCAAGTGGAGAGTATTCCATCACACTCCTGACTTGTGCCTTGTAGATGGTGGAAAGGCTTTGTGGAGTCAGGAGGTGAGTCACTCGCCACAGAATACCCAGCCTCTGACCTGCTCTTGTAGCCACAGTATTTATGTGGCTGGTCCAGTTAAGTTTCTGGTTGATGGTGACCCCCAGGATGTTGATGGTGGGGGATTTGGTAATGGTAATGCCGTTGAATGTCAAGGGGAGGTGGTTAGACTCTTTCTTGTTGGAAATGGTCATTGCCTGGCACTTCTCTGGCGCGAATGTTACTTGCCACTTATCAGCCCAAGCCTGGATGTTGTCCAGGTCTTGCTGCATGTGGGCACAAACTGCTTCATTATCTGAGGGGATGCGAATGGAACTGAACACTGTGCAATCATCAGTGAACATCCCCATTTCTGACCTTATGATGGAGGAAAGGTCATTGATGAAGCAGCTGAAGATGGTTGGGCCCAGGACACTGCCCTGAGGAACTCCTGCTGCAACATCCTGGGGCTGAGATGATTGGCCTCCAACAACCACTACCATCTTCCTTTGTGCTAGGTATGACTCCAGCCACTGGAGAGTTTTCCCCCTGATTCCCATTGACTTCAATTTTACTAGGGCTCCTTGGTGCCACACTCGGTCAAATGCTGCCTTGATGTCAAGGGCAGTCACTCTCACCTCTGGAATTCAGCTCTTTTGTCCATGTTTGGACCAAGGCTGTAATGAGGTCTGCAGCTGAGTGGACCTGATGGAACCCAAACTGAGCATTGGTGAGCAGGTTATTGGTGAGTAAGTGCCACTTGATAGAACTGTCGACAACACCTTCCATCACTTTGCTGATGTTCGAGAGTAGACTGATGGGGCGGTAATTGGCCGGATTGGATTTGTCCTGCTTTTTGTGGACAGGACATACCTGGGCAATTTTCCACATTGTCGGGTGGATGCCAGTGTTGTAGCTGTACAGAAACTGTTTGGCTGGAGGCGCAGCTAGTTCTGAAGCACAAGTCTTCAGGACTACAGCCGGGATGTTGTCAGGGCCCATAGCTTTTGTTGTATCCAGTGCACTCAGCCGTTTCTTGATATCATGTGGAGTGAATCAAATAGGCTGAAGACTGGCTTCTGTGATGGGGATATCGGGAGGAGGCCAAGATGGATCATCTACTCTGCACTTCTATCTGAAGATGGTTGCAAATGCTTCAGCCTTGTCTTTAGCACTCACTCTGCCATCATTGAGGATGGGGATGTTTACAGAGCCTTCTCCTCCTGTTAGTTGTTTAATTGTCCATCACCGTTCACGACCGGATGTGGCAGGACTGCAGAGCTTTGATCTGACCCGATGGATGTGGAATCGCTTAGCTCTGTCTATAGCATGTTGCCTCTGCTGTTTAGCATGCATGTAGTCCTGAGTTGTAGCTTCACCGGGTTGGCACCTTATTTTTAGATATGCCTGCTGCTACCCCTGGCATGCTCTTCTACACTCCTCATTGAACCAGGGTTGATCCACTGGCTTGTTGGTAATGGTAGAGTGAGGAAAATGCTGGGCCATGAGGTTACAGGATTGTGGTGGAATACAATTCCACTGCTGCTGATGGCCCACTGTGTCTCATGGATGCCCAGTTTTGAGCTGCTAGATCTGTTCTGAATCTATCCCATTTAGCACGGTGGTAGTGCCACACAACACGTTGGATGGTGTCTTCAGTGTGAAGACGGGACTTCGTCTCCACAAGGACTGTGTGGTGGTCACTCCTACCAATACTGTAGATGTAGATATTATACCAGTAATTTGCTTTCAATTTTAATGCTGGTTTCAGTTGAAATCTGGCACCAATTTAGTAGTGTATAAACAGAGTATGCCAATTCCTCTTTAGGCTCTTCCAAAAAGGCTGCCTGAGCAAGTATTTCTGTTGTGTCAGCTCCTGTAAAACAGCTGGATCCAACATAATGCGACTGAACTCCAGCTAACCACATTACCTGCTCAAGACCAGCCCATCTCAGGTTGGATGATTGATAAAATTATCGAGGTTGTTTCTTACTAGTAAGAAAAACAGGCCTCACTGCAATTTTGCTCAAAACTCAGACTGCAGTGTCTGAGCATGCACATTGACACTCTGAGTTAAGGGTGAAATTCAGAGTGCACTAAGTGTGGCACACTGTTTAAATGTCACTTCATTCATCAAGCACCAGGGTTGTTGTAATGCACTTGATGTTGTACTAGTAGTAGTAGTGTGCGTGTCCCTCGTACTCAAGGATGATGGTGCCAACAATGAAGGGAACATAAGTTCAAGATGGATGAGTGCATTGATGACTATGCAAGTTGATATGTGACTGACATTGTCTACCACATGCCTGGGGTGGCGGGGGGGGGGGGAGGCGGGGAAGTTCTGCTGTTCATCCTTCTGTCTCTTGCATCTTGCCTCCACACTGGCATGGCCTTGTAGCTTGAAGCCCTTCACTTCTTCTCACTTCAGCACAGAATTGCCATCTGTTTGTGGCTAGGATTTATCAAGGGTCAACAATCTTGTTGCACTGCTTTAGGTGAATCTTCAGTGTGTCCTTGTAGTATCTTTGTTGTTCATCCAGCTTTCTCCGCCATCCACTAGTTCTTCATAAAGCACCTGCTTCAGCTACTGTACATCGTCCATCTTAGCATGTCCATCCCAACAGAACTGAGCATTGACCATCATGGCCTCAATTCTGATGCTGTTAGCACTTTCCAGTACTTTGCTGTCAGTGATCTCGTCCTGTCATCTAATATGAAATAAGATGCAAAGGTGTCTTTGGTGTAACATTTCCAGCAGTTAAATGTGCCTACTATAGAGAGTCCATGTTTTGCATCCATATAAGAGATTTGTAAGGACAACCGTCATATAAACCTTCAGTTTAGTGCAATCTTGATACTGTACCGATTCCAAACATACTTGGACAGTATACAAAAGGCAACACAGAGAAACCTCACCCAAAGCAACATCTTCAAAAGAAAGAACTTGCATTTATACAGTGCACTATCACATCCTCATGTCATCTCAAAGCACTTTACAGCCAATTAATTACTTTTGAAGTGTTGTTATTTAAGCAAACATGGGGACCAATTTCCAAAATTCCAGAAACAGCAAAGGAGATGAATGAACAGTGGAGGGATGAATGTTGGCCAGGACACTAGGAGAACTCTGCTCTGTTTTGGATAATAGCTTTCCAATTGTAACAGTGTTTTCTGTTTTATAATTTGACTATGGATAGTTTGGTGAGCTAGTGACTTGACTGAACTCATAGGCCCCGATATTTACGCCCCGATATATGCTGCTATAAAAATGGCGGTGGGCACATGCAGCATGTTAAGGTCAGGTTACTTGGATTTCACCTTTTAACACCCAACCCTCTCCCACCCGTCATGGAGGAGTTGATAAAGGCCATACTGTTGTGCAAACTGTTGGAATTCTCTCGAGTTAAATGGTGATTCATTATGTGAAAGAATATCATGAAATGTAAAATGAGCTTTCATTGTGGCTAATCGGTGACATCTTCTATGCTAGTGGTTTCTGTTGTACTGCCACCTGACTTACTGTAGCAGTGTCCCTGAAGGCCTGCAGAAATTCATGGCCTTATCTAGTTTGTTACCAAATGAATTTAATAACAAATACTACAATAAATGTTACCTATATTACTACACGTTCAGATTTGAAAAAATAAATGTTAAGCAATATAATTGGTTGAAATTGCCAGTTTTGAATTTGTTACTTTTCTGTGGAATTGTTCCCAATCTATATTTGAGTGATTTAGTATGGTTAAGTTCTTAATTGAGTGAATCAGAACAACACTACCTATTTTTTTTGGACTACAGGCAGATTTAATGTGTCACCCTACATGTTTGATGCGTGACAAGGTATACGTTTAATTTATCTTCTGTAGCATTGCACATGGTAAGGCAGAGAATATTTTCATTGAAGTCAATGGAAAGGAAAATCGATGGTAGTGTGTAACAGGCAGTCGATTCTCCACCACCCATTCTGTGCCTCCCAACAACGTCTCGATTGTCTTTGGTTGCTGTTTCTCTTTCTGTCTCCTTTTTTTTTCTTCCATCTCTCCCTTTTCCTTCTCTCTACCCAACTCTTTGTTTCTTTCTCTGTCATCTTCTGCTGCTCTGTCTCTTTCTTCTTTTCTCCTTTCCTTTAGGTGGGAAGCATGGTGAGGTGTTGGAGGTAAAGGCACCATCAATGGCTGCAAATTGATGGAGCATGTGGAGAAAATGTGGTCCTCAGCAGTTCCCTTCCCGTCCCCTCCTTCTGTCGTTTGTGCTTTCACTCACCCCTTGCTCTCATCATATCCCCTACCCTGCAACTCCTTCCACCCTCACTCCCATCGTTACCCCTACCTCTTCCCTTTAAATTACCCATTCAATCATGTATTCTATCCACCTATCGCTTAAATATTACTTATCTCACCCTTAAACCCCCATCCACTATCCTTCCCACTCCCACTTGCTCTCTCCACTTGGTGGGAGGACAGAGGTCCCCTCAGCCTCAATCTGTTTCTCTCCTCACTGCCTATCCTCCCTTCCTATCTGTTTCCTTCCAAAATGCAATTTACTTGTGCTTTTTTTTAAAAGAAACAAATCAAATTAAAATGAGGAAAGACATTCTGCCTCTCTCTATTTCTCTCTCTCATATGGGTTATTAATTTTTAAAAGTGTCTGTTCCATACGTATGAACAATTAACTATAATTACCTTTTCTGAATGTCAACAAAACATAGGTTAGGTAATTATTTGGCTTTATATTTGAGCTGGTTTTTTAAAATTAAACCAGCATTAGCACAAGGAAGACTCTCGCACTCAATTTAGTATACTTTCTGAAGTTTATAAAACACAAAACAAAATCAAAATCAACAGCAAATGTGTATTACACTATCATTTTTTCACACTTTCTGTCTCACATACACAAACAAACATACACACATGGCCACTATGTTTATAAGAAAGCAATAAACTTTACCCAATTAAAGTTTTTGAAATTTGTCCTCTAGCTTTTCTTCAAATAATTTTGAAAAACAACCAAGCAGAAAGTGCTAGAAGCTAAAGAAAAATATTCTACTAGTACAGCTGATTGACCGGTACTGATGCTTACTGAGAAATTAGGTACAGTGCACATGTCAGACCACACAAACCAAATTCAGCTCACATCCTCACCCCTTTGGGCAAAAAGGTCATGTCCAAGCCCAGGCATTTGGCAAAGGCTGCCGCCTTCAAGTAAAAACTTTAGTGATGGCATCAAAAGGCACAAAGAGTAATTCAGTTGCTAAATTTAATCTTGTTATTGCAAAAACATGTATTTTTAAAAATGTAGTGTGTTTAAACCCTTACCTTGGACATTAGTTAATTTCAGTTACTGAGAATAAAGCAGCTGATCAAAAGTTTTCAGATTAAAATTTTTCAGAGCAATTTTTAGGGAAAAGATAACATAGCACAACTTGATGGCCATTACAGGGTGTCTAGTTTACATGGACAGTTCATTATAAATATGGACATAGGAACTGATAGTAGAAAAAAAGCTATACTAAAGTGTACTTTCAGTTGCCAGATTTTTTCTGTTTGTGGCTATTTTATAAAAAAGGTCAAAATAGATTTAGAACATTGTCATGCAAGTCTATGATGTTTGACCAAAAAGTATAACATTACAAGAGCGCATGGGGAGGGAGGGGAGGAATGTGTTGTTATTGCAATCAAAAGTAAAAACATTAGAACATTCTCTCAAGGTTTGGGAATAGTCACAAATTTTCTGTTGCAAAATAATTTTAAACAGTATATTCATCAAAAAAATTAACGTGCAAATTTATTTGCATCAATTCCTTTGCAAATTGGCCACCGGTGCTCTTACATGAGTGCATTAAGGAAACTATTATGTGAGTGAATCAAATAAATAGAAAGTGGACATTCTTTTAGTTTCAACACTAGCCAGCATTTACTATTCTACATGTGCATCTGTGTTCTTCCTACAAAGTCTCTGAAAGTGATGCTGATACTTAAAGCGAATTGTTCTCTCTCAAATTCCATTAGAACAGTTATTTTACTCAAACCTATATATTCGTTCTTGACTAAGCACTGACTTGTAGATAGATATGTACAAATCTGATCCTGAAAACGCATGATTTAAAATGCTCTTCGCATTAAAAGATGATTGATTAGACTCTCATATTATCTCCAGTGCATTGTCGCCAGTAGAAATACCAGACATTAGGGGTTAAATTGAATAACCCCCGAAACCGGGCGCAGGGGTCGCGTTGCGTGATTAACCCACGCCCAGTCATTGAGATGCAGGCAGCACATAACATTTGTCTGAACAGAGATCAGACATTGCACATGTAAAACACAGATGCAGGTCCCATCCCTATGTTTACAGACTGTTGAATTATGTTAAAACGTTGAATAAAGGTTGTGCACTACTAAATCCCACATCGTCCGATCTGAATGCCAGACCTCACCAGGCCTGCGAGAAAGCGTACCCCAAGGTTCTCTGCTGATGCACTAGAGGCCTTGGTGCAAGAGGTGGACAGAAGGAGGGAAATCCTACATCTGCAGGGGGGGCAAGAAGCCCTCCAGACATATGCTCCCGAGGCAGTGGGAGGCAGTAGGGGACAAAGTCAATGCCAGGCGCATATCACCACGAACATGGATGCAGTGCAGGAAAAAGCTCAATGCTTTGACATGAGTGGTCAAGGTGAGTGAGGTAAACTGTTAAGTGGCGTCTCCTACCAACTGCACCACTAGTCGCATCCACTGTTCCACACACTACACCCCCCATCACCCACCTACCAACAAACTCTTTCAATCAGTACTCAACTCTTCCAATCAGGTGCTTCCTCTCCCATTACCACTGTTGCAAGCCTCACACCCACACTCTCCAGTCACACACACTGGCAGCTATTCAACCATGACAGGCACATCACCCAAAGATCCTGCAGGACACTCACCGACACACATCCCACATTCTTGCGGGAGAAGGTGGCGCATAACAGGAGGCAGCAAGTGGCAGTGGCTCCATGGAACATGAACCTGCTGTCCTCTCTCAGGATGACAGCATTCCTGTTCCACCCCTGCCACTCCACCAATGCCCTTGCTGTTGCCTGTCAGCTAGCCAGCCCACTCCTCGTAGAGTATTGAAACTTTATTACAGGAACATAGGAAGATGGGAACAGGAGTAGGTCATTTAACTCCTCGAGCCTGTTCCGCCATTCATTGAGATCCTGGTTGATCTGTGACCTAACTCCATATACCCGCCTTAGCCCCATATCCCTTAATACCTTTGGTTAACAAAAATCTATCAATCTCATATTTAAAATTAACAATTGAGCTAGCATCAACTACCGTTTGCGGAAGAGAGTTCCAAACTTCTACCACCTTTTGCATGTAGAAGCGTTTCCTAACTTCACTCCTGCAAGTCCTGGATCTAATTTTTAGGCTCTGTTCCCTTGTCCTTGTATTCAAGTATAGGAAACCTCCAAAAACAATTACAAATCCATCAGCAGCCAGAAGCAATAATCCAGCAACTAACCTGTAAATCCTGAATGATCCCTTTAAATAGCGCTGGTGGGGGGTCCTCCATGTTGTTTCCGACCTGTTTAGCTGTGCATTGGCTGGAGTGATGAGTTCCAAAATCGCATCTGTCCCTTTAAATCAGCGTTGCACACTGATCTACCACATATTCTCCCTACTTTACATGCTAACGGCGTTCGTTATCTGCAAGTGTGCAAACACCTTTACCAAGATGGCATCTGGTGCTCATCACACTAGAAGATTGCATGCGCATTCCGGGCGCCATTTTGGTCCCTTAGGAGGTCATGTAGTGCCTACAAAATGAGCGTTATGCTGCCCAATTTATAGCCCATAGACTCAGCAAATAAGTGCCACACATCAGGTGTGGCAGATTCCATCAATGGACATTCACATTGATTACTAACTTCATTAGCTCAAGAAACAACACACCAAGAAATTAAACCCCATCGCAGATGTATTTTGTTGTTTTCCTACCTTTATGATATTTTGCCAAATTAAAAAAATAGAAATGTTACTTCATCCACATAAAAATCCAATCTCTTTAAATGTCTTGTAAGAAAAATAAAAGCAATTTTTTTTAAAAATCACATCTTCAATGTAATTTAATGACCATTATGTTACCATAGTGCATGGTGAACTTGCTGGCATCTGATCAGATAATATTGGCTGGGCCTCCCAGAATATACATCAGGAAAGATTGAGCAGGCTGGGGCTCTTTTCTCTAGAATAGAAAAGACTGAGGGGGACCTAACTGAGATCTTTAAGATTATGAAAGCTTTTGGTAGGGTAGAGGTAGAGAGGATGTTTCCATTTGTAGGGGAGACCAGAACTGGGGGCCATAAATATGAGATAGTCACTAATAAATTCAATAGGGAATTCAGGAGAAACTTCTTTACCCAGAGAGTGGTTAGAATGTGGAACTCGCTACCACAAGGAATAGTTGAGGTGGATAGTACAGATGCATTTAAGGGAAAGCTAGATAAACAGATGAGGGAGAAAGGAATAGAAGGATATGCTGATAGGGTTCGATGAAGAGAGGTGGGAGGAGGCTCGTGTGGAGCATAAACACTGACATAGACCAGCTAGGCTGAAAGGCCTGTTTCTGTGCTGTACATTCTGCGTAATTCTATGTAAATTGTGCTTTTTGGGCTAACTACTTTGGTGTATTTGATCATGTGTCAGAACTATATCTGTTCTGGTTTTTAATCATAAGATTTGAACATTAAAGGGTGAATTTTACTCGCCAAAATGAAGAGAGGCTAACATAGGATTTTATGAGATTAGATTCATTATCTATTAATATGGAGCTTCTGGCATGGATTAGATACTGACAATGGGGAACAGGAAGCAGCGCACAGCTGCAGCTCTTAAAGGCTGCACAATAATCCATTTAAAGGAATATTACCTTTTTCCACTGTAAAACTGACTCCCCAAAGCTTCTCCACCACCTACAAGGCACAAATCAGGAGTGTTATGCAATACTCTCTACTTGCCTGGATAGGTGCAACTGTAATAACACTCATAAAATCATAGAATCGTAGAAAATTTATAGCACAGAAGGAGGCCATTCGGCCTATCGTGTCCGCGCCGGCTGAGAAACGAGCCACCCAGCCTAATCCCACTTTCCCGCATTTGGCCCGTAGCCCTGCAGGTCACGGCTCTTCAGCTGCACATCCAGGTATTTTTTAAATGAGTTGAGGGTTTCTGCCTCTACGACCCTCTCAGGCAGTGAGTTCCAGACCCCCACCAAGCTATTTCCTCATTTCTGCTCTAATACTTCTACCAATCGCTTTAAATTTATGCCCTCTGGTTATTGACCCCTCCACTAAGAGAAATAGGTCCTTCCTATCCACTCTATCTAGGCCCCTCATAATTTTGTACACCTCAATCAAATCACCCCTCAGCGTCCTCTGTTCCATGGAAAACATCCCAGCCTATCCAATCTGCCATCATAGCTAAAATTCTCCAGTCCTGGCAACATCCTTGTAAATCTCCTCTGCACCCTCTCTAATGCAATTACATCCTTCCTGTAATGTGGTGACCAGAACTGTGCACAGTACTCAAGCTGTGGTCTAACTAGTGTTTTATACAGTTCCAGCATAACATCCCTGCTCTTATATTCTATGTCTCGGCTAATAAAGGAAAGCATTCCATATGCCTTCTTAACCACCTTCTCTACCTGTCCTGCTATCTTCAGGGATGTGTGGACATGCACTCCAAGGTCCCTCACTTCCTCTACACCTTTCAATATCCTGCCATTTATTGTGTATTCCCTTGCCTTGTTTGCTCTCCCCAAATGCATTACCTCACACTTCTCCGGATTGAACTCCATTTGCCACTTTTCTGCCCATCTGACCAGTCCATTGATATCTTCCTGCAGGCTACAGTTTTCCTCCTCACTATCAACCACACGGCCTATCTTTGTGTCATCCGCAAATTTCTTAATCATGCCCCCTACGTTTAAGTCCAAATCATTAATGTATACCACAAAAAGCAAAGGACCTAGTACCGAGCCCTGCGGCACCCCACTGGAAACAGCCTTCCAGTCACAAAAACACCCGTCGACCATTACCCTTTGCTTCAAGAAGCTCAACACCATCCAGGACAAAGCAGTCTGCTCAATTGGCACCTCATCCACTAGCGTAAAGATCTATTTCCTCCTCCACCACCGGCTTATTGTGGCTGCAGTGTGTACAATCTACAGGACGGACTGCAGCAACTTTCCAAGGCTTCTTCAGCAGCACTTCCCAAACCTGCTACATCCACTACCTAGAAAGACAAGGGCAGCAGGTGCATGGGAACACAATCACCTCCAAGTTCCCCTCCAAGTCTCACACCATTCTGACTTTGACATATATCACCTTTCCTTCATCATCGCTGGTTCATAATCCTGGATCTCCCCACCTAACAGCATTGTGGGGGCATCTTCAACACACGGTTCAAGAAGAGGCCCACCAACACCTTCTCAAGGGCAACTAAGGATGGGCAATAAATGAAATACCAAAGAGGACCTTTGTTGCTGGAATTCTTTTAAGGGGATCTCCAAACAAGCATCCAAAGTTGGAACTGATCTATTTTTTATATATATTCTCAGGACATGGGTGTCGCTGGTAAATAATGCTGACCTTGCTTGAAGGTCCTCTTAGAGAAAGTCCAGCAACAATGGTCCTCTTTGGCATTTCAGGACTTCTTCCTGTAAGAAGAAATGCCCAGATTGTTTGGTAGGAGATGGTTGACAAGAGTGCACACAGGCTTAAACATCCAAAGGACCTGGGAGCAGATAAGGAACACAAGAGCATAGGAAAGTAAATGATTCTGCAATTCACCTGACTGGTCTCAAAAACTAACACTCCTCAAATATCCATCCTATTCTCCCTGAACTATTTCTGCACCATCTGCCTCTACAGCCTCCCTGTGTAATCCACTTGACACCCCCTCCACCCCCCCCCCCCCCGTCATCTGCTTAAAGTAATTAAAATCTAAGGGACATGGGCTCAATCTTCTAATCTTGAGTCCATGTCTCCTGGTTCTAGAATTTGTGGCAATTTCAAACACATTGGGAAAATAGTCAGCCAAGTTTGCCATGGTAAGACTAGTCAGCATTGCACTCAGTAACCAAAGTGTTCAACCCACTAAATGTCTGCTTTCACTCTGTCACTCCCTGACTGAGGCTGTTTGCCAAAACATGAGAAAAAAAATAACCTGCACAATAAATCTCCATGAATCAAAAATCAGAGGACTTCCTTTAAATGCTGACTTCATTTCAATGCAGAATGGGCCTCCCTGCAAGGTCTGATTTATATGGGTAAAATTAATGCACAGCAGATTACATACATGCACATCAGCATATCATCTCACTTCCTTTTAATGTTACAATGAAGCTCCCATCTGTTTTCAGTGAGATCTTCTTTCACCTACCTTCTGCCCCCTTCCCTGGAAGTGCACACATGGTGAATTATGGATACAGGCTGGCCATTGGGATAACCACCTGATTTCCCAACAGCTCGCTTCCCTTATTGCGCCACCTCTGTTGGCAATTGGAAAATACATCCTTATATATTTTTTATATACATTTTAGCTTCATCAAAATGGATAAAGTTAAACTGGTTTCTATAAATTGCTTGCTTAAAGGGGTTTGATTTTGTCTTTCTGAATGAATGCTCCTTCTGAAGGTATCACAATGTCAAACTGCATCAGAATTTCACTTACAGCTGTGAAAACTTTTGATTGTCCTAACAATTGTTAAACTCCGCAATGTAATGGCTACTTAGTAGATTGATAGATGAGTTCATTTTTAGCTCCCTAGTTGGTCACTTTGGATCAAGCTATTTATAGACAAGATTTAGAAGATACAGATGATAGAAATAATTCATTTAATTTGGCTCACCAGGCTGCCTATCCTACAATTTATTATATTTCCAATTGCTCCCAGGCTCTCAAAAGTTAATCACAGAGATGCCTCTGACGTCTCATTGGTGCCTATTGTCTGTTTGGAAATGACCACGCTGGTGTCTGTAATGACTGGTCCAACATGAAATTCTGATAGCCACATTCAGCTTTGCTTTGCTCTGAAGGTATATGAATTTATTGAGTCAGTGATCTGAGAGGTTATCCTAACACTGTTGAAATCTATTTTGATTGAAAGTTTTGGAACCAGAAGCTGCCTGAACCGAGTGAAAATATGGCAAGCTTTTGCTGAATTTTCAGTTCATATCAGAAGAACATAAGAAATAGGAGCAGAAGTAGGCCATATGGCCACTTGAGCCTGCTCTGCCATTCAATCAGGTCATGGCTGATCTTTGACCTTAACTCCATTTTCCTGCCCGATACCCATATCCCTTGATTCCCCTAGAGTTCAAAAATCTATCTATCTCAGCCTTGAATATATTCAATGACTCAGCATCCACAGCCCTCTGGGGTAGAGAATTCCAAAGATTCACAACCCTCTGAGTGAAGAAATTCCTCCTCAACTCAGTCTGAAATGACCGACCCCTTATCCTGCGACTATGCCCCCTAGTTCTAGACTCGCCAGCCAGGAGAAACAGCTTCTCAGCATCTACCCTGTCAAGCCCCCTCAGAATCTTATATATTTCAATGAAATCACCTCTCATTCTTCTAAACTCCAGAGAGTATAGGTCCATTCTACTCAATCTTTCCTCATAGAACAACCCTCTCATCCCAGGAATCAATCTGGTGAACCTTTGTTGCACCACCTCTAAGGCGAGTATATCCTTCCTTAGATAAGGAGACCAAAACTGTGAGCAGTGCTCCAGGTGTGGCCTCACCAAAGCCCTGTACAATTGTAGTAAGTCTTCCTTACTCTTGTACTCCAACCCCCTTGCAACAAAGGCCAACATGCCCTTTGCTTTCCTAATTGTTTGCTGTACCTGCATACTCATTTTTATGTTTCTTATATAAGGAAGCCCAAGTCTCTCTGGACACCAACATTTAATAGTTTCTCACCATTTAAAAAATATCCTGTTTTTCTATTCTTCCTACCAAAGTGAATAACCTCACATTTCCTCGCATTAAACTCCATCTGCCACCTTCTTGCCCACTCACCTCACCTGTCTATATCCCCTTGCAGACTCTTTGGGCTCAATTTTGAAATGGTGGCGGGTTGGCAGCGGGGGTTGGGGGGAGGGGGGGTGAAGGTGCGAACGGCAAATCCGAAGAAACAAAACTTACCATTTCCGACACGATGGCATCGTAATTGATGGTGATTAACGTGCTCTCCAGGTTTTGCGCCGGCAGCCAGCCTGATTGATAGACTGGCTGCCATCAGGAGCTGCAATGCAAGGGTGGGGGAGAGAAGGAGAGAGAGCGAGACGTCATCCATCGCTGGAATGAAAGATCGGGGGGGTGGGAGAGGGGAAGATCGGGGGTGGGAGAGGGGAAGATCGGGGGAGGGAGAGGGGAAGATCGAGGGGAGAGAGGGGAAGATCGGGGGAGGGAGGGGGAAGATTGGGGGAGGAAGAGGGGAAGATCGGGGGAGGGAGGAGGAAGATCGGAGGGAAGGGGAAGATCGGGAGGACATTGGCGGGGTGAGGAAGGGGAGATTAGGGGTTGAAGAGGGGGAGATCAGGGGGATGAAGAGGGGGAGTTTGAGGGGACATCGGGGGGTGAAGAGGGGGAGATCAGGGGGATTGAGAAGGGGAGATCAGGGGGGACATCGGGGGATGAAGTGGGGGAGATTGGGGGGGTGAAGAGGGGGAGATCGGAGAGGGAGATATCGGACATCGGAGCAGGGTGGACAGGTAGGTTGATTTTGTGTTTTAACTTTGTGCAATGGTTTTTTATTGAACTTAATTTGTTTCTTTTTGCCTGATCTAGCCCTTCTCATGCGTGAATCAGAAGTTGTGGGAAAGCCGCCCAGGTAAGTTAAAAATCGTTCTAACTGCCTACTATGCCACAAGTAAAGTGCCTTAAGTACCTCAATGAGGTACATTTGACTCTTTGACTATCATCCTGCCAACTTTAATTGCCGACAGGACTTCCAGATTCGGGACGCCCGCGCGCAAACAGGTGCGTCCGTGGGGAACTCGGAAGTCAGCGGGTTGGAGCCAGGCTCCAAACCCGAACGGGATTTCCCTGATTTTCGGAGCCCTCCGGCCCCCACGCACCCGCAATTTCCCGGGAAAATTGAGCACTTTGTGTCCTCCTCACAGCTTACTTTCCCACCTAGCTTTGTATCGTCAGCAAACTTGGATACATTACACTCGGTCGCTTAATCCAAGTCATTAATATAGATTGTAAATAGGTTGTCCTTTGTTGGTTACTAAAACTCTCCCAATCCCCAGTCTTATTAGTGCTCTTGGCAACATTATAGGCTCTTTTTTCAATCTAATACTATCCTTAACTTCTTTAGTTAGCCACTTAGAGTTTTTATTTCTCAATGGATTGTATATTTGTTGAGAATATTTAAATATTTCTTTAAATGTTTACCATTGTTTTTCAGCTGTCAAACCCTTTAATTTAATTTCACGATCTAACTTTGACAACTCGGCCCCTCATACCTATGTAATTGGCTTTATTTAAGTTTAAGACTCTAGTTTCGAACTTAAGTACGTTACTTTCAAACTCAATGTGTAATTCTATGATATTATGATCGCTCTTCCCCAGAAGTTCTTTTACTGTGAGATTACTAATTAACCCTGTCTCATTACACAATACAAGATCTAAAATAGCCTGTTCCCTGGTTGGTTCCATGACGTATTGCTCTAGGAAACCATCTCGAATACATTCCATGAACTCGTCTTCCAAACTATCTTTGCCAATTTGATTTGCCCAGTCTATATGAAGATTAAAGTCCCCCATGATTACTGCATTACCTTTGTTACAAGCTCCATTATTTCATGATTAATACTCTGTCCAATGGTATAGCTACTATTAGGGGGCCTATAAATTACTCCCACCAGTCTTTTCTGCCCCTTGTTATTTCTAATTTCCACCCATATTGATTCTACTTCCTGATCCTCCGAGCCAAGATCCTTTCTCACCATTGTCCTTATGTCATCCTTTGTCAGTAGGGTTACACCCCCTCCTTTTCAATTCTGCCTGTCTTTTCTAAATGTCTGGTACTCTGTAATATTTAGTTCTCAACCTTGGTCATTTTGCAATCACATCTCTGTAATGGCCATTAGGTCAAACTCATTTATCTCTATTTGCGCAATTAATTCATCTATCTTGTTACGAATGCTTCGTGCATTAAGATAAAGAGTCTTTAATTTTGACTTTTTATCATTTATTCCTGCTTTGACCTTACTTGTTGATGCTCTATTATTGGTAAACTTTCTGTCCCTTCCTGCCACACTCTGTTTATCTTTACCCAAGTCACTACACTGTTCTATTGACTTAACTTTTCTCATTAGATTTCTAAATTTCTCCTCACCTAACACCTCCCCACCACCCCCATACTTTTTAGTTTAAAGCCCTATCTATAGCCCTAGTTATTCGATTCGCCAGGGCGCTGGTCCCAGCCCAGTTTAAGTGGAGCCCGTCCCAATGGAACAGCTCCCTATTTCCCCAGTACTGGTGCCAGTGCCCCGTGAATCAAAACCCCTTCCTCCCACACCACTCTTTGAGCCACCCGTTTAACTCTCTGATCTGTTTGTCCCTATGCTAATTTGCATGTTGCTCAGATAGTAATCCAGAGATAATTACCTTTGAGGTTCGGCTTATTAATTTAGATCCTAGCTCCTCAAACTGTCTTAGCAGAACCTCATTGTTAGTTTCTACATATGTAATTGGTTCCATCCCCCCAGCTTCTGTCGCGACACTACAGACTTCCTACAAAAACTCAGTACCCACGGACCTGTTGAACCAGGAACACTTCTCACCACGATGGACGTCTCGGCACTCTACACCAGTATCCCCCACGATGACGGCATCGCTGCGACAGCATCAATACTCAACACCAACAACAGCCAATCTCCAGACGCCATCCTACAACTCATCCGCTTCATCCTGGATCACAATGTCTTCACCTTCAATAACCAGTTCTTTACCCAAACACACGGAACAGCCATGGGGACCAAATTCGCACCCCAATACGCCAACATTTTCATGCACAAATTCGAGCAGGACTTCTTCACTGCACAAGACCTCCAACCAACACTATACACCAGATACATCGACGACATTTTCTTTCTATGGACCCACGGCAAGGAATCACTAAAGAGACTACACGATAACATCAACAAGTTCCATCCCACCATCAAGCTCACCATGGACTACTCCTCAGAATCAGTTTCTTTCTTGGACACACGAATCTCCATCAAAGACGGGCACCTCAGCACCTCACTCTACCGCAAGCCCACGGACAATCTCACAATGCTCCACTTTTCCAGCTTCCACCCTAACCACGTCAAAGAGGCTATCCCCTATGGACAGGCCCTGCGAATACACAGGGTCTGCTCAGACGAGGAGGAACGCGATGGACACCTACAGACGCTGAAAGACGCCCTAGTAAGAACGGGATATGATGCTCGACTCATCGATCGACAGTTCCGACGGGCCACAGCGAAAAATCGCGTAGACCTCCTCAGAAGACTAACACGGGACGCAACCAACAGAGTACCCTTCGTCGTCCAGTACTTTCCCGGAGCGGAGAAACTACGCCATGTTCTCCGCAGCCTTCAACATGTCATCAATGATGACGAATACCTCGCTATGGCCATCCCCACACCTCCACTACTCGCCTTTAAACAGCCACCCAACCTCAAACAAACCATCGTTCGCAGCTAATTACCCAGCTTTCAGGAGAACAGCGTCCACGACACCACACAACCCTGCCACGGTAACCTCTGCAAGACATGCCAGATCATCGACACAGATACCACCATCACACGAGAGGACACCACCCACCAGGTGCACGGTTCATACTCCTGTGACTCGGCCAACGTTGTCTACCTCATACGTTGCAGGAAAGGATGCCCCAGAGCATGGTACATTGGCGAGACCATGCAGACCCTGCGACAACAGATGAACGGACACCGCGCAACAATCGCCAAACAGGAGGGTTCTCTCCCTGTCAGGGAACACTTCAGCAGTCATGGACATTCAGCCACCGACCTTCGGGTAAGCGTACTCCAAGGCGGCCTTCGAGACACACGACAACGCAAAATCGTCGAGCAGAAATTAATAGCCAAGTTCCGCACCCATGAGGACGGCCTCAACCGGGATCTTGGGTTCATGTCACGCTACACGTTACCCCACCAGCGAACAAATGTTATCTGTTTTTAATATAACGGGTCATTGACTGTCTTCCTTATCTCTCTCTCTCTCTTTTTTTTGGGGGGTTGTATATTCAGTGGCCTTTTAGATGACACCTTTCTGTCTGCTCACTGTGATTGCCTTGGCAACGGGCAGTAATCACCAGGCATTGTTCTGTGATTTTAAAATGCGAAGGATTCGAAATTGTCATTTCCACACCGCCTGAGGAAGGGGAAAGCCCCCGAAAGCTTGTGGGATTAAAAATAAAATCGTTGGACTATAACTTGATGTTGTAAAATTGTTTACAATTGTTAACCACAGTCCATCACCGGCATCTCCACATCATGGCTAATCCATACAGGTAGCAAGTACCTCATACCTGTTAGATAAGATCAAGGTCTGAGGCTCCTCCATCACTACATCCTGGGTCCCCAACCTGCCTGACGCAGTCACATCCTCCTGTCCCTGACCACTGAACAAATCTAAACTAATACCTAATCTAAGGGGTGTGACAGCCTCCTGGATCAAAGTGTCCACGGAACTCTCCTCCTCCCGGATGCATCGCAATGTCTGCAGCTCGGAGTTCGGCTCAACAACACTGAGCTGAAGTTTCTCGAGCTGCAGATCTGGTTGCCGGTGATCTTGCTGGTCTCCACAAACTCCCATGTGCTGCAGTTACGACACACCACCTGCCCTGCCATCGCTTGAGTTTTTAAATCACACACTATTCTTAGTTTTATTGACTAATTAATTTATCTAGTTTAAATTATTGTTTTAAGCTCTTAGTTAAACCTCTGCCCTAAGCTGGAGAGAAAAAAAAGTGATGCTCACCAACCAATCACCAACGTGTTGACATGAGATGTCACTCTTTCAATTTCTGCCTGTGATGAGTTGACTCGAAGTGAGTGAGATCACGCCTCCGACCGTTCCTCCGACCGCGCCTCCGACCGCTCCTCCGACCGCGCCTCCGACCGCTCCTCCGACCGCTCCTCCGACCGCGCCTCCGACCGCTCCTCCGACCGCGCCTCTGACCGCTCCTCCGACCGCTCCTCCGACCGCTCCTCCGACCGCGCCTCCGACCGCTCCTCCGACCGCTCCTCCGACCGCGCCTCCGACCGCTCCTCCGACCGCTCCTCCGACCGCGCCTCCGACCGCTCCTCCGACCGCGCCTCCGACCGCGCCTCCGACCGCGCCTCCGACCGCTCCTCCGACCGCTCCTCCGACCGCGCCTCCGACCGGGTCTCCGACCACTCCTCCGACCGCGCCTCCGACCGGGTCTCCGACCGCGCCTCCGACCGCTCCTCCGACCGGGTCTCCTACCGCGCCTCCGACCGCTCCTCCGACCGGGTCTCCGACCGCGCCTCCGACCGCTCCTCCGACCGTGCATCCGACCGCGCCTCCGACCGCGCCTCCGACCGCGCCTCCGACCGCTCCTCTGACCGCTCCTCCGACCGCGCCTCCGACCGCTCCTCTGACCGCTCCTCCGACCACGCCTCCGACCGCGCCTCCGACCCCTCCTCCGACCGCGTCTCTGACCGCGCCTCCGACCGGGTCTCCGACCGCGCCTCCGACCGCTCCTCCGACCGGGTCTCCGACCGCGCCTCCGACCGCTCCTCCGACCGCTCCTCCGACCGGGTCTCCGACCGCGCCTCCGACCGCTCCTCCGACCGCGCCTCCGACCGCGCCTCCGACCGCTCCTCCGACCGGGTCTCCGACCGCTCCTCCGACCGCGCCTCCGACCGGGTCTGTCTCCGACCGCGCCTCCGACCGCTCCTCCGACCGGGTCTCCGACCGCGCCTCCGACCGCTCCTCCGACCGGGTCTCCGACCGCGCCTCCGACCGCTCCTCCGACCGCGCCTCCGACCGCTCCTCCGACCGGGTCTCCGACCGCTCCTCCGACCGCTCCTCCGACCGCGCCTCCGACCGCTCCTCCGACCGCGCCTCCGACCGCTCCTCCGACCGCTCCTCCGACCGCGCCACCGACCGCGCCTCCGACCGGGTCTCTATATGGGTGGATTCAAGCATTTTCCCGATTGATATCAGGCTAACCGGCCTGTAGTTCCCTATTTTCTCTCTCCCTCCTTTCTTGAATAGCGGGGTTACATTTGCTACCTTCCAATCCACTGGGACTGTTCTAGAATCTAGGGAATTTTGGAAGATCACAACCAATGCATCCACTATCTCTGCAGCCACCTCTTTTAGATCCCTCGGATGTGGGCCATCAGGTCCTGGGAATTTTTTGGCTTTTTGTCCCATTAGTTTCTCAAGTACGTTTTCTCTACTGATAATTAATTACTTTAAGTTCCTCACTCTCCTTAGCCCCTTGGTTCCCCACTATTTCTGGTATGCTTTTTGTGTCTTCTACTGTGAAGACAGATATAAAATATTTGTTTAAGGCATCTGCCATTTCCTGATTCCCCATTATAATTTCTCCTGACTCAGCCTCTAAGGGACCAACATTTACTTTTGCTACTTTCTTCCTTTTTACATACTTGTAGAAGCTCTTACAATCCATTTTTATATTTCTTGCTAGTTACTTTCATATTCTATTTTCTCCCTCTTTTTATCAATTTTTTGGTCATCCTTTGTTGGTTTCTAAAACTCACCCAATCCGCAGGCTTACTACTTTTCTTGGCAACATTATCGGCCTTTTTTGATCTAATACTCTCCTTAACTTCTTTAGTTAGCCACAGATGGATCACTTTTCCCGTGGAGTTTTTATTTCTCAATGGAATGTGTATTTGTTGAGAAAATTTAAATATTTCTTTAAATGTTTGCCATTGTTTATCAACTGTCATATACTTTAATCTAATTTCCCAATCTACCTCAGCCAACTCGCCCCTCATACCTATGTAATTGGCTTTATTTAAGTTTAAGACTCTAGTTTCAGACTTAAGTACATTACTCTCAAACTCAATATGAAATTCTATCATATTATGATCACTCTTCACCCAGAGGATCCTTTACTGTGAAATTACTAATTAACTCTGTCTCATTACACAATACAATATCCAAAATTGCCTGTTCCCTGGTTGGTTCCATGATGTATTGCTCTAGGAAACCATCTTGAACGCATTCCATGAATTCGTCCTCCAGTCTATCTTTGCCAATTTGATTTGCCCAGTCTCTATGAAGATTAAAGTCCCCCACAATTACTGTGTTACCTTTGTTACAAGCTCCTAATATTTCGTGATTAATACTCTGTCCAACATTATAGCTACTATTGGGAGGCCTGTAAACTACTCCCACCAGAGTTTTTTGCTTCTTGTTATTTCTTAATTCCACCCATAAAGATTTTACTTCCTGATCCTCCGAGCCAAGATCCTTTCTCACCACTGTCCTTATGTCATCCTTTATTATTAGGGCTACACCCCCTCCTTTTCCATTCTGCCGGTCTTTTCTAAATGTTATGTATCCTGGAATATTTAGTTCCCAACCTTGGTCACTTTGCAACCATGTCTCTGTAATGGCTATTAGGTCAAACCCATTTATCTCTATTTGTGCAACTAATTCATCTATCTTGTTACAAATGCTCCGTGCATTCATATAAAAAGCCTTTAGTTTTTACTTTTTACCATTTTTTTCTGCTTTGACCTTATTTACTGATTCACTATTATTGATAAACTCTCTGACCCTTCCTGCCACATCTACTTATCTTTACCCAAATCACTACACATCTCTGTTGCCTTGACTTTTCTCATTAGATTTCTAAATTTCCGTTCACCCAACACCTCCCCCCACCTTTTTAGTTTAAAGTCCTGTCTATAGGCCTTGTTATTCAATTCGCCAGGACGCTAGTCTCAGCCCAGTTTAAGTGGAGCCTGTCCCAATGGAACAGCTCCCTCTTTCCCCAGTACTGATGCCAGTGCCCCATGAATCAAAACCCCTTCCTCCCACACCACTCTCTGAGCCATGCATTTGGCTCTCTGATCTGTTTGTCCCTGTGCCAATTTGCGTGTGGCTCAGGTAGTAATCATTTTTAGTTCTACCTATGTCATTGGTCCCTACGTGGACCACGACAACTGGATCCTCCCCTTCATGCTCCAAGTTATTTTCCAGCCACAAGGAGATGTCCTTAACCCTGGCACTAGGCAGGCAACACAGCCTTCAGGACTCTTGGTCACAGCTGTAGAGAACAGTATCTATCCCCCTGACTATTCTATCCCCTACCACTACCACATTCATTTCCACTCATCCCACTTGAATGGCCTCCTGTACCACGGTGCCGTAGTCAGTTTGCCCATCCTCCCTGCAGTCTTTGTTCTCATCCATACAGGTAGCAGGTACCTCATACGTGTTGGATAAGGTCAAAGGCTGAGGCTCCTCCATCACTACATCCTGGGTCACCATACCTGCCTGACTCACTGTCACACCCTCCTCTCCCTGAACACTGAACAAATCTAAACTACTACCAAACCTAAGGGGTGTGATTGCCTCCTGGATCAAAGTGTGCAGGTAACTCTACCCCTCCCTGATGCATCGCAATGTCTGCAGCTCGGACTCCAGCTCAACAACTCTGAGCCGAAGTTCCTCGAGTTGCAGACACTTATTGCAGATGCGATTGTTCGGAATCTCGCTGGTCTCCGAAAACTCCTTCATATAGTTCCATCACGTCAGAATGGTGAGGCAGGATTCTGTGAGCGCAATGATGTATGTTTAAATAAAAAACTTATCAATGTTATCAAAGGATTGATAATTGAAAGCAATATTACTATTTTCATCTGCTCATTTATCTTTGTACTTCTGTATAAGTTTACTTCTTATAGCCTGAGCTACATGGTCTGTTAGCATGATGTTTTCTGCCAATTCCGAGCCATTGGGAGTACATAATGGCCGTGACAAACTATTTCTAGCACACACCACAATGGTTCATTGTTCACTGAGTGCCACACTTTCCCAGAAATTTTGTGGAAGAGATCAAATCTGGCTCATTTTACTCGCTGAAGTGAAGATTTTCTGATGTGGTATTTTCTGAGATCACCTCATTATCTATTCATAAGGAGCTTCTGGCATGGATTTTCAGACAACTTGACTAGAGTGTTGAGAAGTAGCCCAAAGTATCGTAACAGGCCATTCACAGCATGCAATAAAATGATCCAAGAGGGGGGAAAAGAAATTCTAAAGAATGACCCAAGACTTCAATATTCAAGATATTTTTTGGGGGGAGGGGGGGTTGGGGGGGTCGCGGAGGTGGGGGTTAACTTTACATTTGCCAGTAACTGTGAGACCAAACTAATACTGTGCAGAAAATCTTATTTGGGCAGAGTTGACACTGGTTTCCATTTTCCAGTGTTTTTAAAACAGTGGTAGTTTTCCATGTGGATTTAAAGTAACAATTATGGTCATTGTTGAACGGATCCAAATATATTTAGTATTTTATAAACAATTATGAGGTGTGCACATGGAGGTATAAGTCACATTCAGAGCAGAACCCAACCAGACCCTCAGGGTGACAAACTGGAAACAGTTTCATCCTTTCGGGAAGGACTGGGACAGCTGGGATGGTAGGGAAAATCTGATTGATTTTTATCCACTTCGGTTAAGATAACCTTCTGTGCAAAAGTGAAAAATGTTTCATACCAGTTTGGCTGATAGCAAAATAAATTAATTACCCACCACAGGAGAGCGAGGCTAATTCTGTTGTCATGGCAGCATCCATTTATTTTGCCTGGTACTTCTGTTGCCTCTTAAAAGCACATGTAACCATGTGTATGAGTGAAAAGATACTGATTTTAAATCAGTTTATTGCCTTTGTTGAATGGTGAAGGGATCAGTGGCATTCTGTCTTTGTTCAGAATCAGAAAGTGCTTGTAACAGTCTCCATGGAGGCTTCACTTTGTAACCATAAGCATTTTTCCCCACAAGAGTAAGGGATGTGTGAACTGGTTCTTAATGCCGCACAAATTAATTCCTTCAAAAAGGAATTGTAGAAATATTTGTTTGTTTGGGGATTGGCATAGTCTAAGTTGATGAAATAATTCATGGGATATATAATTTTTCCTGTCCTGCCAGGATTATTCTTTCAGAACTTTCCCTCAAGAGATTAAATAGATGGAGTAGAGCCCATGAAGAAACAGATTTTATGGTTTCTTCCATCTTTGCTTGTGTTCCTATGCTGTACTGGTGGATCCCCCATGGCTAACAGACAGTCCAGAACCTAGAGAGAAGTTTCTGATGTTTACTGCAATAAGCCAGCAGTTCAGCCATTGTGGTAGTACAGTAAATTTACAATACATCACGTGACTGGTGCACGATTAAAATGTTACATAACCTAATGATACTGAAAGACACAAGGGCCAGTTTTCCTAGCCCCTCTCTGCCCTAGGTGCTGGACAGGATAGTGCATCCAAAGTCTGCTACAACTGTCTAGGACCCAGAGGGGCTGAGAGATCTGCAGCTGTGTTTCTAGCCTTTGCTCTTTGGTCCTATTGGCTGTTGATCCCCAGCAGCAGCAACACGAAGAAGGCCCCAAGGCCAGAAGCTCAGCTGGGAAAGTTTTTGTTTATGGCTCTGATTCAGCTTGCTGTTGGGGGGGGTCCTTGGGTCTCTGATCTGAGGAAGGTCCCGTCAGAAATCACCAACTTTTGGGGCATCTGTGTCTGGGTGCTCCATGGCTACTGAATCAGGAAATCAAGGTGAGCTGCCCCCCCACCTATTGTAGGCTCCAGCCCTGCTTCACCCCCTACCCATGGCATACTTGGAAATCCCACAGCAATGTAAAGGGGGTAGAGACCTGGTATAATGGGTGCTGCTCCCTTTCTCCTGACCTTTGTGGCTGGTGAATGTCTCTGAGGGCAAAGGTCAGTGAAATAACCCCTATAGATCTTACAGATGCAATATTTCTAATACCATTTTTTTACCACTCGACAAAACTTACACAAGATGCATTGATCATCTCTCCCAAAAACCTGTTATCCTTTATTTACAGTATGATTTTTTTTGCTCCATCTCCCGAGGTGGATTTACATTATTTACTTTATTTGTTTACTATTTCCTCCTGCCTCCCCAAATCCCAATCACTTTTCATAGAATCATAGAAAGGTTACAGCATGGAAGGAGGCCATTCGGCCACCGAGTCTGCGCTGTCTCAGTTTTTAAAAGATTTTTAAAGATTATTTGTTTATCTTCTTGCTTCCCATAATGGATTTGTAATTTTTGCTGGAGCTGCCATTAGTGTAGCATTCCATTAAGAAGGTTTTTCCTACTGTCAAGTCTCCAGTGACCAGCACCTTGAACAGATGCTCATTTGCCTTGTTCCGGGCCTCTTTGACTGGCACAATCTCAGAGCTCAGCACCAAACTATCTCATTAATATCCCTGCTCTGGCCCTAATGCTAACAGTGGTATTTCTCAGTGACACAAAAAGAACCCAAACAACACCATTGGCTGAGAAAATTGTTTAAACTGACATACCTCAGTTATTATTTGGAAATTTCCTGCCTGATTGTCATAAGTGTCAGCCTTGGCTATGTGGTAGTACTTTCTTCTCTGAGTCAGAAGGTCATAGGTTCAAGTCCCATTCCAGAGACCAGGCTGACACTTCAGTGCAGTGGTGAAGGAGTGTTACGGTGTCAGAGGTGCTGTGTTTCAGATGAGACGTTAAACGGAGGCCCCATTCTGCCTTCTCAGTTGGATGTAAAAGATCCCATGGCATTATTTGAAGAAGAGCAGGGGAGTTCTCCTGGTGTCCTGGTCAATATTTATCCCTCAACCAACATCCCTAAGGCAAGTTGTTTGTCTGATCATATATCTCGATGCTGTTTGTGAGAACTTGCCGTGTGCAAATTGGGTTCCACATTTCCCTACATTACAACAGTGACTGCACTTGAGGAGTACTTTATTGGCTGTAAAGCACTTAGGGACATTGAGGTCGTGAAAGGTGCTTTGTAAATGTAAATTATTGTGCGCACTAGGGGGCAGAATTTCCATAGGGTTATATATTTTCAACTCCTAAGACTGAAACAGAATTCAAACCCTCAGCCTAAGAGTGTACAGGTAGAACTTCTTCTTAATGTTAAATTATTCATTTAATGGGTAAGCCAGTGATTATTTTCAGAATTGTGTCATTTTAGCTTCATGCGGTAACCTACTTGAGGAAGGGAAAAAGGCAGTTTGAAAAGCAGTTTGGAAAAAATTGAGTGATTTGATTAGTTCATTTTGTGGCAGTTGGTAGTTCTGAGTGCTAACTTAGAGGGGAAAATGTGACTGATTTGATTGGCTGGGTTTCGCTTGTGATTGGTAATTGTAGGTTTTCCTACAAGATTAGATATTTGAGCAAATCTGCATAGTTAGTTGGATAGACAATGGTTATTTAAGCAATTCAGAAAAGTAGCAGAGATGAGTTTCATGCTATATGCACATGCCGCTCTTGGTGTGATGTATAGAGCTGATGTGGCACACACTTGGTAGAATGCCACAGCATACAAAAGACTTTAATTATATAGATCAATACCTCTACTGTTTAAAAAAAATACAGTGTGACAAAACTATGCATCTGCTCAGTAAACACTGCTTTAAGAAATGCCAAATTATTCATTTATCGTTTTCATGTGACGTACTGATAAGTTTTGATGGAGTTTACATCAAATTTGTGTCAACGAATAGTTAAATATTTTTCATGACTTTAAAAGTCCGTTTTTGTATAAACAATCAACATATGCAGGTATATTTTCCTCTGTTCGCTAATGCAAATGAGAAAATCTATCATTGTGAAGTGCTTTTTATTTTGGCGGCCTTCCCCATTTTATACTTGTATCCACTTTGCTCACATTACTGATGATCTACAAACTTTGAGTATTCATTTCTTCAAAGCTAATATATTACCGCATCCACAATTTTTAGAATAGTGAATCGTTTTAGTATGCTGCATATGACTTTGTGTGAAGCATCCAGATCTCTGTGTTGTTGTATAAAATGAACTGCTTAGTGTATTATTTGAAGAGAACTGAGCTGCAGTTTGAGTTCACCCAGGTCAGGTCCCCCTTGAAATCGTGCTTTGGAAGTCAAATACATTTTAATCATTCTCATTGTAGTTTGCATCCAGTGTCTCCGTTGCCTGAAGCTATTTGCTTTTCTGATGTCCCTTCAGTGACACGGCTAATTACAATCCCTAAATACAATTACCATTTAAAATTAGACAATTTTGTTAAGGTATTAAAATGTGACAAATTAACACTGAAATGCTCCAGATGGAACACTACATCATGTTATCCCAAGGAGGATAAAATTAAAAACAGAACGCATCCACTTGGACATTAGATTTTAATGTTCAATTATAATGAATGTAATGGACTTTCCCAGCTAATACTGTAGAACTGTTTATATTTGTGCAATGGAATTTTGCTAGCAGCAGGGATGCACAGTCATGAGAAAACGGGTCAATGTCATTCGTGACAAAAATATATAGTTCTATGATTTTTTTTTCTCTTATAATGAACCACAAACTACAGGAAGAAATATTTTAACAATAGGATTATGAACTGACATCCAGCCCAGCATGTAAAATATAAAGGGGTAAAATTTCCATGCGTGGGTTGGGGGGTGGGGGTCCTTCCAGTTTCTCCCTGTAACTTTGGCGGGAGATCAACAAAACCCCAGGCATAAACGGTCATTTCCACTGATCTCCTGCAGAAGTTACAGTGTAAGATTTGGAGAACTCCCGAAAAATTTTTACCCTAAACATCATAAAATGTGGTACAGAAATTCTAATGAACCCCAACATCATAAAATGTGGTACAGATATTCTAATGAGCCCCTATTATACCCCTCCATCCCCCGTTCTAATCAATGATCCAAACAAATAAAAATGAAACAGCGAAGAGATGGGTGCTTGCTCCATCTGGGATCCCAGCTACTCCATCATAGCTTTCTTGTGTCTCTGTACCTGGAAGAGAAGTCAGGCCACTCAACTTTCAATTCCAAGGGCTCTTCTCATCCCTTCCTATATCTGGTGGTGTAGTTCTACCTTCCCTGCATTACAAAATTCCGGTGTCTCCAGATACATATTTTCGAAGAGGTGCATTCACCCAGTGACTCTCTTGAGCATCATGCCAGAACAACAAGTC
The DNA here is from genome assembly GCF_035084215.1 of Heptranchias perlo. Classification (NCBI taxonomy): domain Eukaryota; kingdom Metazoa; phylum Chordata; class Chondrichthyes; order Hexanchiformes; family Hexanchidae; genus Heptranchias; species Heptranchias perlo. Next base: position 95,329,675 of record NC_090325.1, on the reverse strand, counting down.
TCTTTGCCAGCATTGCCAATAGAATCATTATGTATAAACACTGTGGAGGACGACCTGACCTGTGTCATCACTGACATTAATCCTAATATTTTAGAATCCTTATCAATATCTGTGCTCTCCCCTCCTGCTGTGTCATTCACTGCAAACCCCAGAATAAGAAATTCAGATCTTCAACATTTACCTTTGTTAGTCGGCACCTCCCTCCTCTGATCTGCTGCTGGGAATCCCACAGCGCGGGCCTCCCCCTCACTCACTGTTAAATTTAAGTCGTAGCGCCGACGATGTCATCGGGCCGTGACTCTTGAATGTTAATTAGACCCTTGCCTTTTACGGGAGCCTCGTCGATGGCCTGATTTGTCTTTGTTAAATTTTAAACGGGCGGGAATGGGGTCGGGTTGCTCGATCCTGGTATTTTAACCCCTGACTCGCTCCTGCCCTTCGGAGGAGGTTAAAATCTAAGCCTATGTGTCTCTCCATAATAGTATTCCAGTTGGTTTGTCTTGCCCATGACCTGTGAACTGCTTCCTATGACATTATAAACGCAACGAAAACTCCTGATTTGAACTATCAAATTTGGACTCTCAGCATTTATGCCAGGAAGTTCATTGGGCCTCGGTCCAACAATGCTCCCAATGCTGCAGGTGTCTGCCAATATTTCTGGCTCACTGCACTTCTTCTCCAGGTGCTCCTGGAGTGCTCAGGCCAGGAAAACGGCCTCTTTAGGAATAACATTTGCTCTATACATTCAGCTGGAGTATTTGAGCTGCATCGTCAAGGTACTTTTCATCACTGACTGCTAATACACAGAATAGAAAAACAACAAATGCTGTTGTAACCTTTATTTACAACTATAGTCAATTTAAAGTTGACTTAATTTCATGTGATGCTGCCAAGGGAATAGCTTCAGCAAAATGATAGTCCCATTAACATTAAAACTATAAAGATAGTATAGGAAGTGGATTTTGACGTGGTCATGCTCTTTTTATTGAATTACTAACTGATCTCACATAGTGTTGTTTAAGGGTATACTGAGATCTGGAGCAAGGTTGTGATTTTAGTGTGGCCCCATTCTGAGTTGAGGA